>NW_005842392.1:634077-641765 GCF_000455745.1 Alligator sinensis
AGTGGGATGCAATCATGTTTTTGCTCAAAATGTTTGCACATGATGAGGCCAAAGAGAACAAGGTATTTAACTGCAATGTTTTTTCTTAGAAATAACCAAACTAGGGAAGGTCACTCCCTTCCATTCTCCTGCCAGCCAGAACATCCGATAAGCGACAGTAGCATAACTAGGGTCAGGTGAAAAGGGCATAGGCCCCAGGCACCAATTTAGCAAGGGCTGCAGAATGGAACTGCCAGCCACCGCCTCCCGTGCCATGCTTGTGGAACTCATGCTGCAGCAGCAACAGCTCATAGCAGCCCCCATGCAAGGAGGAAACCACTCAGCACCACCCCTGCTCCTCAGTGCCCAGCACTCCAACCACCGACATGATCAGGTGGGACCACAAACAGAAAATGAATTAAATGACAAAACAGGGCCAGTTTGGAACTCAGCTTTGCTCTCTTCTGTTCCTAACAGGATTTTTCTTCTTTTCAGGCTAGCTGTATCTCATACTCGAAGAGGATGGTGCAGGCACTATAGGTGAAACTTCAAAAAGAAAGCAGCCACGCCAGAACAAATGCTGGAATGAAGCGTAAAGTAGCTATCTATTTTTGGTTCTTGGCAAGAAGTGTGCTTTGTAGGTCACACATCCTTCTCTCCCACTACACAGATTTTGAAGAGTCAAGCTTTTTTTTTTTTTTTAAAGAAAACCCTACTGGATTTGTTGCATGGTTGTAAATATCTAAGCAGAGAAAGCTGTTTTAAAAGAGAGACTGCCTCCTTGTCTTGGATTGTTGGGAGTTGCCTGAGGGTAGGCACAGGAAAACAAAGTGAAGGAAGAGAAATGGAAATCTCTAGCTACCAAGGAAAAAGGAAAGGTAATGCCTCTGTGTTCACTGATTTTAGGTTCTGGAAAACTATGTACGGACAACTATCAATTTTATCATTTTTGAGGCAGAGTCAGCAAAATACATAGGCAAGAATGATTAAGTGCTTTACTCAATGGGAATAAAGTTAAGCCTGGGCTGCATTTTACCCACACACAGATTCACAGAAGTTTAGGGCTGGAAGGGACCTCGTGAGATCATCAGGTCCAGCAGGGTCACATAAGCCCAGCAAGGTGTGCACCCAGTCTCCTTTTGAAGATCTCCAGGGTAGGTGCCTACACCACCCTTCTGGGGGTCTAAGTCATGGCTAATGGTATTCCCTTTGACAGCTAATTCCTGTCCCAATAAAGAGAACAAAGTTATAAAACTGTACTTTATCTATGCAATGGTGATCTCATAGAAGGAGAAGAGCCTCAAGATTATGTGCAAGTGCCTTGCTGAATCAGGGTTCTAGTAATGCAAAGTGGGACTTCTAGAAACACCTTCATGATTTAAAAGTACACGCCCTAGGAAAAGTCACCAGGACTCTTGCTTGTACATTGGCCAAGCACTTTTGAAAACCCCCTTCATTTAAATGGCATAAACACTGCTAAGTTAATTTGGCATGTTTCAACCCCCCTTTCAAAAGTTTATTTGATGGTTTACAGAACATATCAGCTTTCCCAATAGCATCCCAGCCCTATTGACTTTTTTCCCTCCACAAATGAGCTTATTATCTACATTTTTAAATAAATACTAAAACAAAACAAAAACACTTGGGGGTGTGAGAGCTGGTGCTAATTAACAGGGTTGTGCAAACATGGTATCTGGGTGCATTGGAGAGGAGGTGAGATTGTCATTTCTTTCTGGCTGAAACCCCTCTTTCCACCCTCCTCCTTTTTGGTCCATGAATATGTTCATTATATGTGAGCAGATCCACAGTAACTCAAAACTTAGAATTAAATCTCATGCTTCAGAACTTTGGGGATAGAGACAGACATTCAAAAAGCCTGAGACTGAATTGATCCAACCTTTGCCGGTTAGTCTAACCCGGCTCGGCTAAATCAGTTTTGGACCAGACAGACATCCCAGAAATGCAGGCACATGCCTGCAGTGACTCAGGCTAGAAGCCAGGGGGAGGGGAGGTGGCACTAGAGCAGCCCTCCGTTCCCCTGCACAGAGCTGAGCTGAGCTGAGGGGGTGTGGGGCCAGTAGGGAGCAGGATGCTATGATTAGGGAGGGGTTCCTCCCTCCTGACTAGCCCAGCAGGGAATGTTTATCACCCTTAACTCAGTGTTTATCAGCTCAGTAAGAAAACAATAGAGGGACATTACCAGCTATCTGTTGATTCTGCCTTTGTCCTGTGTGCCACAGCTGGGAGATTGCCAGAATGTGGTCTGCTAGCTAATGATGATGTGTCTTTGAGGGATGGGGGAATGGTGCTTAGCAGAGAGTGGGGAGGGAAGGGATGGAGCAGAAGCCAGGCAGACCCCTGCAGAGACTGCCAGAGCTGCAGCCAGGGAGCAGAGGGGAGGGGGCAGCCCTGCTATGGAGCAGAGAACATGCTGGGATGCTGGGACAGTTTGGTTTAATTTAAACCAGCAAGGGGTCTGGGACAGACATTGCATAAACCAGTTTGACCCAAATCAGTTAAGTCTGATACTACATTTAACCAGGTTAAAGGGACTCGTCCCCTTCCACCCCTCTCCCCCAGTAGGTTGGAGAGGGGTGGTTTTGTGCAGCACTGCCCGGCCCAGCCTGGCCCAGCCTTGTTCTGGGGAGCAGCTGTCACTGAGCTGCAGCTGCTTGGGATGGCCCCACCCCCACAGCCCAGCCTGGCCCTGATGAGCCCCGGCCAAGGCAGCTGAACAGTGGGGTCAGGCCAGGCCGCAGGGCCAGGCCATCCCAAGTGGCTGCAGCTCAGTGACAGGGAAGCCAAGCCCTGCCCATGAGCACAGCCTAGACTGGCACTCGCAAGCGGCAGCTGGCCTGGCAGCGAGCTACCTGGGCTGGCTTGGAGGTACCAGCGGGCCTGGAGCCCAGCAGCCACCTACTGCGGGGGCTCACCGAAGATCCATAAGCCCCCACAGCACCTCTAGTCCCCCTCTGGGGCTGGGCACGCTGCCCAGATTGCTCCTGGCAGTAAGGGAACCGCTGGGGCAGGCAGAGCTCTCCTCCTCCTCCCCCGCCACAGGGGTCTGACCAGGCTCCCTCTTCCCCTACCCTCAGAACCCCACAAGCCAAGGTGGAGGCTTAAACTCCTCCTCAGTCTTACTCAGGCCTGCCAGGGCCTGGTCATGCCCTCCCCACCCCACCAGCTCAGCTTTCCTGTGGAAGGGAAGGGAGGGCTGCTGTAGCACCCCTGGGCTTCTGACCTGAGCCACTGTAGGCATATGCCTGCATTTTGAGAATGAAAGGGGAATGACTCTTCAATTGCAAACCGGTTTAATCTTTGCAGGTTAGACTAACCTGCACAGATTGAATCAATTCAGGCTTGGACTTTTGAATGTCTGTCCCTAGCCTAAGGGGTAGTTTGACTGTCTGTTATTAGGACAATATATGTGTAACCTGCACTGAGCTAGCAAAGTTGTTTGTTCCCCTTTACTGGCTGAATAATGCATAGAGGTTTATGAGTCTGTTCTTTCCTTCCATATTAGCAGACTTGGTTGTTCAGCTCATGCAGTGGAGGGTCATTCTTTCAGATCCAGAGGTTTTGGGTCCAGGCCAGAGATAAATCCATTAAGGGGGGGAGGGGGGGGTGTTAAACACATATCTCATTAATAGTTGGTAACATGCTACCAAGTAGAGAAAGTCAAATTCAGTTTCTCCATTCTACAAAGTGATTTGCAGGGTGTGGGATGAGAGATCCTCCTATCCAGACCCTGGCACTATATACTGTCAGTCCTCATGGAAAGACAAAGAAAAACTGTACACATATGTGCAAAAATATACTGGATCATTGAGACAAGAGGAAATTGCTAACAAGCCAAGAAACCTACCCCCATCCCTTTCTCTCCCTCCATACCACTAGTTCAGGAAAGAGCCCATTTATTTTCAAATATGGGAATCAGATTCCCAACCAAATATAATGCCGGCATGAGGGAGAAGGAAAAGCTTTTAAAATGTTCTAATGTTCCCTAGGCCTGCTCATCTCTTGCTTTCACAAACCAGAACAGGCTCTGGTCTATTCTACAACAATTCCCTCTGGTACACTAACCATAGGTTACCCCATTAAAGAGCAGAGATTGCATCATTTGACTTAAGCGACTGATCAGGCAGAGTGAATAGTGAATAAACAACGATGGCAGGAATACTCACAACAAGCATATGGAGAGTAAAATGTGTTTGCAGCAAAAATTCTGATGACTCAGGAGAGCAAACAAGTGAGGATGGAGATCGAAGAACTGACAAAAAGGATAAAGAACTAAACTTTGACTACTAAAATATTCATTGGGAATTGCTTACTGAGTTTTGGTAACACTGTTTCCATGGATCTCAAGTTTACCAGTAATTATCTTTTGGACTGTAAAAAAGAAAACCAGATGCTGTGTTTGCAAATACAGAGAATGTGCTGATAGAGCAACTGCCACTCCAGTTGAAAAGAACCTGAGAATCAAGGATTGTGTTTTAATGCGAGGGAGGAAGGATTGAAGAGGGATAAAGAAAACCCTCTGATGAGGAAGATCTCATTATGAATCAGCTATGAGCCTCTGAGCTTCCTCAATTTGACTCCTCCCCACCCTCACTCAAGTCTCTTTGTTGGAGTCACCTGCCCTGACAGGAGCCTCAGCCTGCTCACCTCCATTTTACAGGTTTTCCTATCATCTCTAACTCTTATCAGATAAACGTATTTCCAGTCTCTCAAGGTTTTAGTAAAAGGGCTTCATACTAAGGAGTTTCAAAAATAAGCAAACAAACAACCAGAAAAAACCCTGCAGTGACAGTGTAAGTACTGTGTGAAAACTTAATTGGATTAGCAATATATTATATTGCAACACAATAACAAACCTGCAAAATGACTACATAATCCAGGGGTGCGCAATTATCTGGGCCATTTAGGGAGTTTTGGTGAGCTGTCGTGGGCCAGGTCAGCCCCCCTTCCCCTCCCAACACCGTCACGCCAAGTCAGTAGGGCTGTGTGAAGCTTTGGTCCCTAATTCGATTTGGCAGAGATTCAGCCCGATTCGGTGGCCAAATCTCCAAATCTGAATTGAATAAGAGGACCCTTTAATCTCTCCAAATCGAATTGGAACCCTCCAAATTGTTTTGGAGAAATTTGGAAAGATTTGGCAATTCAGATATAGACACAGCTTTAAATGTTTTTTCTTCATACTTCAAGGTACCAGGCGGCTTATGAATGCTGCGATGCTGGGGCACATGGAACGTCCCACAGAAGCACGGCGGGGTCCCCACCGTGCTTGGCAGCAGACCCGGAAGTGGACCAGAAGCACTTCCAGCCCACTTCTGGGTCTGCTGGGGGGCATGCAGGGGGGGGCCCCCCCAAGTCCTCCAGCTCAGTGACTGATGCCTCCTGGGTCTGGGGGGGACACCTGGGGTCCCCCTGCAGCTGATTGCTGAGCCAGGGAGGCATGGCAGGGGGCCCCAGCGCACTCCCCGGCAGACCTGGAAGTAGACTGGAAGTACTTCCGGTCCACTTCTGGGTCACTGCCAAGCAGGTGGCGGGTCCCCAGCACTCCATGCGCCCCAGCATCGCAGTGATCACTGGCCGCTCTGGTACCTCGAGGTATGTAGAAAAAAAACTTTTAAAGCTGTGTCTCTGTGTGAATCGCTGATTCTCCAAATCAGCATCAATCTTCAGATTCGGACGAATTGAGAAGCTTGAGAGAGTGTAGAGGAGAGCCACGCACATGATCAGAGGTCAGGAAAACAGACCTGACGACGACAGGCTGAGAGCCATGGGACTCTTCGCCTGGAAAAGCGCAGGCCCAGGGGTGATCTGATGGCCACCTATAAGTTTATCAGGGGTGCTCACCAGGATCTGGGGGAACGTCTGTTCACCAGAGCACCCCAAGGGATGTCAAGATCAAATGGTCACAAACTCCTCCATGACCATTTCAGGCTGGACATAAGGAAGAACTTCTTTACTGCCCGAGCCCCCAAGGTTTGGAACAGACTGCTGCCGGAGGTGGTTCAAGCACCTACTTTGAATGCCTTCAAGAGACATTTGGATGTTTATCTTGCTGGGATCCTATGATCCCTGCTGACTTCCTGCCCCTGGGGCAGGGGGCTGGACTCGATGATCTTCCAAGGTCCCTTCCAGCCCTAATGTCTATGAATCTATCAATCGGGGACAGTGATCCGAATCAACAAATCGAATCACTGTCCCTGATTTGGGCCGAATGCGAATGCGAATGCAAATCCAAATCGAATAGGGCCTGCTTCACACACCTCTACAAGTCAGCACGCTCCCTCACCCCCACAACAGGTTACCAAAACTCCTTAAGCATCTCTGCTCCACACTAAGCCAGGCAGCTGGGACAGGGCTGCAGGCAGCTGGGGAGCAGCTTCCAGGAGCAGGATGGGCAGGCAGGGCTGGGGCTAAGATTGTGGGGCAGTGACAGCATGGGGCCAGGGCCCAGGGCAGAGCCACGGTCCGCTCCCCACGCACCCCTGCAATGGGCACAAGTTCCATGAGCAGGGTCGTACAGAGAGTGGATTATGGTTCTGCCCCGGGCCTTGGCCTTGTGCTGTCGCTGCCACATCATCCCGGGGTCTCCATGGAGAGAGCCCAGGACCCACACGGACAAGGCACATGGCTGGGCACGTGGGATGGGGCCATGGGCAGGCAGGGAGCAATGTCCAGGAGCAGGACAGGCAGGCAGGGCCAGGTCTAGGATTTTGAGGCGGTGACAGCATGGGGCCGGGGCCCAGGGCAGATCGCAATCCACTCCCTGCACGCTCCTGCCCACAGAACCAGTGCCCAACGCAGGGACATGTGGGCAGCAGATCACGGCTCTGCCCCAGACCCCAGACCCGTGCTGTCACCACCCCATGATCCTGGCCCTGCACACCTGTCCTGCTACTGGATGACACTCCCTGCTTGTCCACAGCCCCACCCCACCTGCTCAGCTGTGCGCCCTGTCTGTGCAGGTCCTACCCCAGCAGTGCAGTGGGTGTAGGAAAGACAGGTGCTAGGGCTGCTGGGAAGACAGTCTGGCCACCACGCTGCCCTAGACCTCCTGTGCACCCTGGAGCAGTGGGACCGGGCTGCACAGGCTGCCCCCCCTCACCTAGGGGGGACCAAGGGACCCACCATGGGCTGGAGAAAATCTCTTGGCAGACTGGATCTGGACTGAGGGCCATATTTTGCCCAACCCTGACTTAATCCATACCATGTGTCACTGTTGCTTTCAGAGAGGTAGTTAGCCACGTTTGTCTGAAGTCAGAAAGAAGGCAGGACAGGGTAGCACCTTAGAGACTAATGAGTTCAGAGAGGTACAAGCTTTAGTAGGCAATGGCTTACTTTGTCAGATGCTGTGATATGCGATGAGTGGTTTGCAGCAGAAAATGGCAGAAGCATAGTAAGGGATGACTGAGCATAGCGCTACCACCAGGCACCAAATTAGAAGGGGTGCCAGCATCACCCCCCCTCCCACACACACGCGCACCAAAAAGCAGCCACCCAGTGTTGCTCTTCTAGCAACAGCCAGTGCACAGACACTGAGCTCCTGCTTTAAGAGAAACAGCCAGGGCAGGCAGACCATGCAGCAGCAGAAGCAGCCGGGGACTGTTTTGGAGTCCCTGGTATAGGTAAGCTTCCTGCACCCTTCCCTTCCCCCTTCCCTAGTCTCCACCCCTCCAATACTCAGCAGCATCTCTTTC
>NW_005842392.1:641796-652208 GCF_000455745.1 Alligator sinensis
CCCCAGCTGTTCCTGCAGGGTGTGTCCAGGGCATACACCCTGCTTGTTGTGCCTCTGGATACAAGGAAATAGATGACAATAAATTTTCTATTAACACTGTCCAGAAACTAATAGAGACATAGGGCAGAACTACCTTTGGAAAGGAAAAAATTAACCTATATTCAGGGTGGAAAATCTGCCCAAGAAGCCAAGGGAGCACTCGGACACTTCATCTGCACAGAGCTCCATGCTGCTGCTGTGAAGTGCTAGAAGTACCAGAGTTAGTTAGTTGAAAGCTAGCTTTGGTTAAACTGCACAAGCTGTAATAGCAACAATGAACGTGCTCTCAGCGTGTAACAATCAGGCAAACAAATAAGCTGATTCTAATGGTTCTACATATCCACCACTGAGTCTGGATCATGCTCAATACTTCATGAGGTCAGGCAAAAATGAAACATCAGACTCCACCACTAACCATAGTGGCATGATCCTGCATGCTTTTGAGAATCCTTAGGAGAGGGAAAACTCCAGATAGAGAACTAGGGTTGAGTGAATACAACCTCTCTCTTGATTCTGCACCTGTTTGAAAACTGAATTTTTTTTTTTTAAATCGATATTCTTTTCATTTGACATGGTAGAAATTGATTGATGTTATTAAAATTTGTCATAATTTTTGGTGACACTTTTTCCAAAATTGATTTAAACTATTATTGAACATTGAAACATTCAAATGTTCTAAAAATGTTTACTAAACGCATGGTATTTTGTAAATAAAAATGTTGATAACTAGTTGAATAGATTTATATATCAAATTTTTTTTTTAAATCATCATGGAAAAAATACAAGGTTGAAAATTATTTGTGATTTTTTTAATTGAAAAAAGCATTTAAAAAAAAAGTTTTGTTCTAATGCTGTTTAACTCTACTCAAGTCACAGTTACAGTAGAGTGCCACATACACAGATAAGTCCATGAAACAGCACCTGATTTCTATGACTGTCTACTGAAACTCCACTCCCAAATCCATTTCATAAGATACAATGAGACTCAAATGATAAAATACTAGGAACTTTTTTATTTTCAGAATATACTCTCATTGAATAATCATTCTTTGGGAACAGTAAGATGAAAAGACATGCTGTAGATACCACCCAACATTGCTCAATTAACTGATATATTTGCAGTTTTTATTGACATTTTTTTTGACCAAAGCCCTGTATATTTGTGAATTATTTACCCACCTTTTTACCTAATTATTTACACAAAAACTGTGGATGTCATGGAGCTTACTGAATAGGGGACAGATCACTTTTGACTTGACATGGAAGTAAAGAGTGAGATCCCCATGCTATCCTATTTACAGAATTACTTAGCAGAACACAACCCTGTGATAGACAGGGCATTTAAATGAATGTAAATACTTACTATTGCACAAGAACAAATTTTAATAACTTACTGGGAATAAGAAAAAATAAATAAGTAGAAGCTGTCACCTTGATAGTCTAATGATGCACTGTGGCCAGTTTTGTCCTTATATAAAGAAATATGGTTGCCCAGTACACCTTGTAGACTCTATGGGGAATACTGAGGTCTGATATTATATAGTCACTATAAGTAGTACCTACATGCAATCCACATAATCCACAGTAAACTAAGGCACAGGAAATGCATTTCCACACTAGAATGAGGGGACAGACACAGCTGTATAGTGGTCATGAGGTATTTTTCATGATGATGATTATGTAGCTTACTCTCCATTGAAGAAGGAAGACAAATCTGATGAAATATTAGCAACATGGCAGCTTTCACTGGGAGAGATGCCAGCACCTTTCACTATTCTGATATAACAAAGCAATGGCATTTCTTGCCAATCACTTCTCTGAGGAATGGAGGGTAAGGTATAATGAGTCTTAGCTGGAACAAGCTGGTGAAATACTTTGAGTTTAATATATTCAGTGGGCCAGAAATGGCTCTCAGGTATGCTTATGCATAATGGACTCAATTCTCCAAAGGCCTGGGCAAAATTTACAGCCTCAAAATAGGGATTAAGTAGGACTAAAGTGTGTTTTGTTTTGACTATCTGCACAGGAGTAAATTGCACCTAGTTCATTTAGCCAAGTTTACCTAATCTTATCTAAGTGGTAGTTCAGCCTTTACCACTAAATATTAGCTATTCAAAGGTGTTCTAACCAACATTTCACTTCCTTCTAAATACATCTTGTTTCGGGGGGAAAAAAGAAGCATGAAGCATTTTATAAAACCAAACAAACACTGGGATTTACTGTAACTGGCCTGCATTCCTGGCACATCCCAGCACTCTATCCTGGAGCGGCCTAGGTCAGGTGCCATATGTAGCCAAACTGAAGGAGAGTGCTGACTTGTACCATCTGCCTCCACCTTAAGAGCAAAGCTAATGCCATCTGCAGCAGTCAGACAGTTTTATCAGGTCTGGTGGCACAAATAAATGCCTCTAGGAATCAAAGATAGAGCCCTGCATAACCAACATCCTTCCCCATACACATCCATGAGTCACCGTGTGTCTTTACCTCAGGTATCATAGCGCCAGCAGGGCTCACTTTACTGTCCTGCCAACCTTGTCCCCATTGATAAATATCAGGTTCTTTTCCACACGACCAGCATCCATTATCAAGATCCTAGCACACTAGGATTAATAATTCACCCCTTACAGAGCTAGTTTAGATTCGGTCATAAGAGGAAATAAGTTTAGTTGCCTCCAGCTAGACCTAGTCACAAAAGCTATCATGCCATTGGGCTTTTGGAAACCTCATCAATGCTACAGCAAAGTGCCAATAAGAGACGACAGACTGATCGACAAATTCCACTGTTCCAATACCACCTCTCACCCTCCCTGTATACAGCTCAAAGCCATAAATATATACATTAGCATGAAAAAGGCAGCTCCCTTGTCTTTCCAGTTCCCTTTCATGGTGTTTGAATATTTAACGCCCCCACCATTTTTCCCTTTCCCTGTCTATCTCAGGAGAGTCACCCAGGCTCTTCTTCTTAAGATTGTGAGCATTTCTAGCTTCACCAAGATTGGCTCGGAGCATTTATGCTCCCAGCATTCTCCAGCTGGGACTTCGAAAACCCCTGGGGGAGAGGTGTTCAGCTACTTCTATCTACTGCTGTTTGGCCAAGCAGGGCCACTTCCAAACAGCAACAAAGGGTCTGTGCATCCAACTCTATACCAAATACAGCAAACACCACAGGCCCATTTCTTATCCATTTTTCCCACAACACACTTATACCAACCAACTTCACTTCTGTCTGAACTAGACAAGAACTAGCTAGTCCTTTTCCATTCTATTCTATACAGGTTCTTCTATTGCATGCCACACTCAAGTAACTTCAGGTATGTCTCAACTGATATTAGGGTGGTTTTATTGCTTGTTTCTTTGTCTCTCTCATCACTGCCCCCGCCCCACCCCCCACATGCCTCTCTCCCTCTCACTTGTCTTTTGTATTCTATTTTTTCTCCTTTTTATACTCTGATTCTGCACATCCTTTCACAGCATTTGAAATGAGCTTTAGCTCACAAAAGCTTGTACTAATATAATTATATAATATTATATAATATTATATACACACACAAATACAGTGTGTGTGTGTACATATGATATATATAAGGCAATCATGGAAGATAAGCATCCTCAACTATGAGGGATTGCCAGTGATGACGATAGGTATATATAGAGAGACAGAGAGACATGGGTATATCTATCTATAGATACATATATCTACACAGGTAGACAAGGCTCTTTGTGTAGATGCAATAGCTTGTATTAGACCAAGTAAATAAGCTAGAATAATTGTTCTTTGCAAGGTTTTGGGCACAAACACCCTTCTTCAGGTATACAGAGACTCTCTATATGCCTGAAGAAGGGTGTTTGTGCCCAAAACCTTGCAAAGACTCTCTATGGCTAGGGACAGACATTCAAAAAACCTGAGCCTGAATTGATTCAACCTTTGCAAGTTAGTCTAACCTAGCTAGGGTAAACCAGTTTGTATGTGCACAGACAGTCTCTCTGGACTGAGGAAATTCAGGCACATGCCTGCAGTGGCTCAGGCTAGAAGCAAGGGCGGGAGGGGCCTAAAGCAGCCCTCCCTTCCCTTCTACAGTACTAAGCAGGGGAGCGGGGGACATGGCCAGGCCCAGGCAGGACGTTCTGATTAGGGATGTCTACCTGCACCATCCCAGGCTTTTCCCCGCTGACTGCTCAAGGGACGGAAGTGTTGCCAGCTGCCAGCCCCCAGCCCCAGGCTAGCACTCTGAGGCAAGGGGGTGGGGTGTAATACATGCATCTGTTGAGAATACAGAGCTTTTCAATCTTCCTTCCTGCTTCTTTATACTATCTGCAGCAAACTGACAGGCGGGCAAGCCAGCAGAGGGCTGATAACAGTGTTTATAACACTGTTTCCATCAGGAAAACAACAGCCTCTCTCATTAGTTCAAGCTCTTTTTAAACAGCTTTTTCCAAGGAAGGAATTACCAGTTGACCTGTTGATTAACTCCAAAAAGCCGTAAGTGGACACTGTTCTGTCTGGCTATCCCAGTGAAATTGGAGACACAAACACCTCTCAGCATTAGCTAGCATACCACATGCCTAGGGTTCTCTGGGGCTGGGGTCTGTGCTGTGGGAGATGGGAGGGAGGGAGGGAGGATTGGATCCCTGCTTGAGCAGCAAAGGGGTGGAGGGAGGCAGAAACCAGGGAGACCCTGATGGAGCTCTGGCCAGGGAGCAGGGGAGCGGAGCCAGCTTTTCTGTCTGGAGCAGAATGCTCAGCCCAGAGAGCATGCCAGGATGCTGGGGGAGTCTGATTTAAGTTAAACCAGGAAGGGGTCTGGGCCAGACATTGCATAAACTGGTTTGAGCCAAATCAGTTAAGTTTGATACTATATTCAACCAGGTTTATCTTAAACCAGTTTCAGCCATTTTGAAGCTGGTTTACGTGAACTGAACTTAGGTTCTGTTACAGGTTTAAACCAGTTTCTGATCACTTAAACGGTTTATGTGTAATGTCTGACCCTAGCCTGTATGCCTGAAGAAGGGCGTTTGTACCCGAAAGCTTGCAAAGAACAATTTTTCCAACTATTTAGGTGGTTTAATAACAGATGTCACATCTACCCAAAGAACCTTGTCTGCCTATGTCCTTAGACCAACACAGTTACAACCAACAACCCTATAGATGCGAACACATGCAAACACATGCACACACACTTTGGTTAATCTATAAGGTGTATATCTGCTCTGCCTTTTCTCTCTCTCATATGATCTCCCTCAATCAGCCCAAGCAAGACCTTCCTGTCTTATCTTGCGTTCCACAACAAAGCTATCCATTAGACCTGTGCGAAGCGACTAGTATTCACTTTGGAATCGGCCGATTCAGGGGACAGTGATTCAATTTGGTGATTCGAATCACTGTCCTGATTCAATTCGGCTGAATCTGATTTGGAGATTCGGCTGCTGCTGAATCTCCGAATCAGCCAGGCCCATCCTCCCAAGCCCTGAGGCCACGGCAGGAGCAGCGAGTCCTGGGGCTTTTCTTGAGTTTTCTTTTCTTAAAGGGCCAGAGTTGGAGAGCTTTTAATCGATTCGGACCTTTAAATTGGTCCCCTGATTCGATTTGGATTTGGAGATTTGAAGTAGGAGAATCATTCTATCCACTACTTGCCTCGCCTGCTGTGCTTGGCTCTAATCACAGGCTGTAGAGGCAGGAAAGGGAGTGCAAAGGGGCCAGAAGTCAGGATGAGGAACGGTAAGGCTGTTGTGCTCAAGAGAGATCCAAACAGAATAGGAGGTTGTGGGGAGGGGTAAAAATTATGTAGCTTCTGTGCAGGTGGATACTAAGTACTGCAGTCCAACCATGATCCATACCACTATAAAGCCCAGGAAACCAAAAAAAGAAAACAGCACCAGCTGGACTGGATGAGGAGAAAGTGATGAAAGAAGCTGAACCGACTGCATTTGTGATTTAAGACAAATAAGTAAGATCTAAAATAGAGCAGCAGCATCTTTTGGGAGAGGTCAGTGGCAATTAAACACTGCATTGCCCTTCAGTACTCTTCCATCCCTTCCCTCTACACCAATCAGCCACCTCTTCCCCTAAACATTTGGTATAATCAACTGAATTTTTCCTCTTGTTGGCATCAACACCCAGCTGTCTCTAAAAGTAAAACTGGCTTCCATTTTGTCTCTGTGCACATGTCAGTGCACCCGCAGCTCTGCACATCTCCCTTCTCAAAGACTCCTACCTAATCTCAGTCTTTTTTAATACCCTGGCTGTCATAGGGCTGCCAGTGCTCATTCCTTACCATCTCCTCCCCCTCTGTTATGTCGTGAGCAAACATAATGGTCTCTTTTCCATCTTTCATTCTGAATTATTCATTGGATGTCAGGGCAGATGCAAAAGTACAGCCAGGAAAGAGGAAACTAGGCCCAAAAGAGACCAGATGCCCAGCCTCTTGAAATTCCAGGGTACTGCCTCCCTTTGCTCAAAGACACTGCAGATATCATTAATGTTTTGCCCCCCAGCCAATGGGCATCAGCTTGGGAAGGTAAACACAGCTCTACTGCTGTCACCCAAATATTTCAGCACATACGCAGTGATCAAAAGATTCTGTAGAATATAGAGAAGTATCTATATATGCACTTGCATAGGGAAAAAACTGTCACACATCAATATCGATGTTTGCTTTCTCCTGCAGACTAAGGCCGAGCATAATTACATGCAATTTTTACACTGCCGCCAACATACTTCAGTCTCTGAACATCAAAGCACTAGTACGTAATGCTACACTTGCCAGTGCTAGTGTACATCAAAATGGAGCTCTCAGGGAGAACAGTCAAGAGGCAGGATGGGTAATTGCACCAGCCTTTCAATTCCTCAGCCCTGGATACAAATCTGCCTTTGTTCCAAGTGGAATGAGCATGGTCATTTCAATCTGCTTCCCAGTTATGTTTAGCAGGGCCCCCACTAAGGACTGGAACAGCAAAGTATGCAGAATATCAGCCTAGGGCATACATGGGCAAGCTGTGTGGGGCACCATAGCTGGAACAATCGAGCTGTTGCAGAAGCAGGGGGAAGGAGGCTCGGCCTGGAAGACCAGGATTCAACAGAGCTTGAGACAATTTACACTAAGGACCAAAGTCTACGCACACCTGCACGCCTGATGCAAGGACCAGCCATGTTTGCTTGGCAAGGCCATGTCTGCTCATGGAGGAAAGTGCTGAGCATGTGTGGCTGTACATGCTGCACATCTCCCGAGAGCTCCAAGAACCTTTCTAGAAACTCTTACTGTGTTACCTCTGCTAGCTTCATGCCCAGTGCCATAGCAATGAAGTTTGGCGCCCGTGGCAAAGCCCACAGCAGCAGCCCACCCTTGCCCTGCGCATAGATCCAGGGGGAACACCCCCCATGCTTGCCCCCCAAAACAAGCCACTCGCGGCTCCATCCCATACCCTGCTTGCCCGCCCCCACCCCAGTCTTGGCCTTATGCTTGACAGAAAACCCAGCCTAGCCTTTGAATGGTAATTAGGACATGGTTTCCAGAAGTGCTGAGCACACATCTGCCTGTAAATTAGCACTGGACGCTAGTGCTTAGCACTGATGAAAATCTAGTCCTTGGCTTTTTCAAGGCAGGGGGTGCATCCTTCTTTACATTTTTATCACAGCAGGGAGGTCTACATAGCAGCCATCTATTATACAGGGCTTTGATCTGCAGAGTTAATTTCTACTCTGGATTAGCCACTGGTGGCACACGAAGGAGCCTGACACTCATGCACACAAGATTGCCATCAGTCCCTATCTTTCTTATGGGCCTAGGGGATTTGCAGCAACATAGGTATCAAGAGCTTTCTATTGCAATTGCTGAGACATGGAGAGAAGCTGCATCCATAGTCACAGCATGAGGTGAAACTGAACGCACAATTTAACATTTCTCATGAATGACAGTTTTAATGAAAGATGTTTCAGCACTCCAAAAATTAACATAAATGATCAGTTGCTAATCGTGTTCTCCCAGTAACTATGCCAAGTTAAAAACAGAATAGGCAGAATATACTGGGGGCTGGGAAAGTAGATGGAGGGCGTCTTTTATTCCCCTATCTGGGAAATTTTACAGCAATTGGTGCCCAAAAAAGAACTTTGTTTTTTCAAGTCAACATTTGCTGCATTACAGGACTGGACATTATTATGGTATTACGCAGCATTTCAAAGCTTCAGTCTAAGCTCTGCAAAGGGAAGAATCCATGCCATGTTCTGCACGGCAAATCTCTGCAGTATGGGAGTCTTCGATGCTACTGAGGGGGGCAAGGAGGAAACATCTAAAATGCATATATCTCCCGCTACAAGTAAACAGTTTAACACAAAATGTACAGCTAAGGGCAAATTTAAAGACACAGAGTAGAAAGATTATACACATGCAAATACATATACATGCTACATTTGCTATTATATTTAATATAACCAATTTGATTGTGAGCATCATCACATTCTTGCTATTTTCTTCATATTGACTAGTACCAATCCACTATCTTGGCCCCAGGTATCATGGGGGAAGGATGGTTTTAGTCACTAAAGCACAGGATTGTAATAAAGATGTAGGTTTACTTGCAGTCTTACACGCAAGCCTTAGGTACCTAAGGGGAAAGATGATTCTAAGACCCGAGACACAAGCAGTTCACATACGACTTGCCACAAAAAGGACCTGTTCTATCAATGGGATCCCTACATGTTACTCCCATATAATTTCTGGGTTTTTTTCCACAAACTTCCTATGTAGCCATGGGTCACTTAAAAATTCTGGCTGAGATTTTTTAAGGAGCCTAAAAGAAGTAGGCATCTGACTCCTGTTGAAAATCCATGGCCCTGCATTTAACTGTGTACAAGAGAAGGTTAACACACTTACCTACCTCTCAGGGTACTGCAAAACATAATTAATTCATTCTATTATAGCAATTTGCAATCCTCAGAACTGAGGATTTGACAGAATTCTATTTTAGTCTCTTCCATCTTGTCCTATCAGTTCAGGATTTTTATTATGTACCCATCACTGTAGGATCTGAATACATAACGGCAAGGTATTGCTGTTTAAACTGAAGGGAAAAGTGCTCTTTTTCACATAAATGTATAAACAGTAACACTTACCATTTTTTATGATGCTGCATTTTTAGTGCTTTGCTTCATTTCTCTACTGTTTGTGTGTGTTTTTTTTATGAGGCTGTTTTCTTTATTAGTGCACTTTAATAGTCTGGCAACACCTTAACTGCCTTGTGGGAGGCACTTTATAAATAAAATTATTAATAAGGCTGAGAATTTAATTGCAGGAAAAAATGGGTCATTTCAAAGTTGTGGATCCCTCAGCAACTGTTACTTGAGATCCCCTTTTTACATGTGCAGTGTTTGGTATAACTGAATACGTTGTTAACTTTAGTACCTGCGTTCCTGGAAGAGAAATCAATGTCAGTTTAGATATAAATATTTAGATGGAAGCTAAATGCACTTCTGTAGATATTGAAAATTAGTTTCTTGACTTCTGTGCAATAACATTTTGGTTTCCAAATTGCAGCATGTTTTCCTTCTCCTTTTATTTTCTTTCTTTTAAGGCTTTTTAAAATTAAAATTATGTTGAACAGTGGGTTGTATATAGACCCATTCCACAGGGGACAGGACAAATTCTGCCCCTTGGGCCATCAATATATAGGATCTGCCAATAAGCTGCGAGTATCCTAGTAACTAGTGTTGTATGAATAATTGGTTTCTCAATTCAGCCAGCAAAACCAAACTATCAGGGGAAAAAAATATCAGTTTCGATCAAACAGAATTTGAATTGATTTTGGTGGGGTTTTTTCTTGCTGAAACAGAAAAATGAAAAAAGTTCTCTTTCATACAAGTGACAAACTTCTTTCAGCCCAAACCAAACCTTTTGTTTCCAGATACATTTTGCCTTAATGAGGACATAAATATCAATTTAAGTCCCCTACCCCCAGCCAAGTGCCCTAACCACCACACTACATGCTATTCTGTGGTAGGGATCCCTCATCCTCTCCTTTGAGCTGTCCCTTTTAGCATGGAAATCCTCTCTAGCTGGAGAGTCATTCCATGGAGTGAGAACAACTCTAGCCCGGTGATTAGCAGGCCTGTGCAAAGCAGCTAGTATTCACTTTGGATTCAGCAGATTCAGGGGCCAGTGATTCGATTCGGTGATTTGAATCACTGTCCCAAATTGATTCGGCTGATTCTAATTCGGAGATTCGGCAGCAGTCAAATCTCCAAATCGCCCAGTCCCATTCCCTGCCCACTCTCCCAGCCCGGCAATGGCTGCTCTGCCCACCCCAGCTCCCAGCACTTGGAAAACAAAAGCCCTGACTCACCCGGGGCTGCTGGGGGGGGGGGCTATCCCCACTGCCCCACG
>NW_005842392.1:652317-677533 GCF_000455745.1 Alligator sinensis
GCTTTGGGGGGTGGCTGGGGGAGCAGGGTCAGGGGGCTCATGCAGAGCCCCCCACACAGCATGGGGCAGTGAGGGGCAGCGGGGATCGCCCCCCCACCCAGCAGCACCCAGTGAGTCCGGCCTGTTCTTAAAGCACTGGGAGCTGGGGTGTGCAGGGCAGCCATGGGGGTTGGCTGGGGGAGTGGGCGGTGCGGGCTGGGGGAGCAGGCGGGAGCTGGCAGGGGTCCCCCCATGGTCCCCTCCCTCCTCCTCCAGACCGCTCCTCTCCCGCCTGCTTACCAGCTCTGAGTCCAGCTTCAACTCCCTGCTGCAGCGGGCAGGGACTGCCCGAATCAAAGCTCTCTGAATCTTTTCCAAATCTATTCAAGGAGCTTCAAATCAATTCGGACCTTTTTATTGGTCCCCTGATTTGATTTGGATTTTGAGATTCAGCCACTGAAATCGGGCCGAATCTCCTCCAAATCAAATCAGCACCTGAAGCTTTGCACAGCCCTAGTGATTAGGACATTCATTGGGTCCTGGGACACCTGGACTCCAGTTCTGGTAGAAAATTAATTATTTATTCAAAACGGAACATCAAGAGGAGAAATCAAGGATGATTAGGGTACTTCTCCTTGGGAATGGGCAATGTGGATTCACAGTTCTATGTATATAATATATCTTTCTTACTTAGTCTATAAAGGTGCATATCTACCCTGCCTTCTGAGTAACTTCAAACTAACATGGCTAGCTACTTCTTTCACATCTCACCTCTCTCAACTCATAATCCAGCAGGCAAAGAAAAGAATTGAAACCGGTTCTCTGGCATCTTCTGTGAATGCCTTTGATAGAAAGGGACAGAAGGGGACCTTTCTGCTTCCTTATTTCATTTTATGATTCAACCCTCTCCTCTCCTCCTAATATTTTTTTTCCAAGCCAAACTGTGATGAGTTTAAGTAAAATTCACAGTTTCAAGAAACCACACTTTTAGGCAAATTGACTACTTCCCATGAAAATTTCACCCAGCCCTATTCACATGCCCATAATGGGGTCTGCTGCCTCTTTGCCATTGCCAGAGAAGGGCTAAGCCTGCTTCTTGTGAGGACTGTTGCAAGTTATACAAGCCCAGCATAGAGAAGCCTACAAAGGTTATGTAAAGTCATCTTTTTCCAGCCATCCCTGTGATTGCCACTTTCTGAAAGCAGGCTGCAAAGTTGGAGCCCAAGACTTTTGGCATCCAAATTACGTTTCATTGGGATACATGCCACCCCTAAGGAGGATGCCCTTTCCCAGAACTGTCTCTCTAGTCCCCAGAAATCCAGACTTCCTCAGCACAAACCCATACCACCAGAGATCCCTTTGTTACAGTAAAAAATAAATGAATAAGAGGCTGATGATACAGTATTCCTATAACAGTCCCCTGGGCACGGCAACTGTGACTGAAGCATTCAGAGGCGGAGGCTATGAAAGGAAAGGAGCAATTTTAGAGGTAACAATCAGGTTTTTAAATGGCTTTCATGCATGTTGTGTGTCTCATCGAAATCCCCAAGCTCTTTGCAAAGCTGTTATGTAACAGTTCGGATGCAGGCAGGCACCCAAAGAAAAGAAGTAACTTGTCTTAAGGCAAGGAATGGCAAAGCTGGTAACAGAATTGAGGACTCCTGGCTCCTCCTGCATGCTGTAATCACTAGATCACTCTGCCCGGTTTATACCAGGGCTCTATAGGAGGGAGCATATCTTTCAATCCCCAGTCAGTTTTTCAGATCAGCGGCCATGACTTTAAATTCCCGTCACTCTGAGGAAGTGCTGTACGTTTCTGGGGATGTGAATCACACTTGCATGGAAGCAGGATGGGGACCACATTACACCCTAGGAGCAGGTATGGGACAGCATTATAGGGCTGTGTGTGCTCCAGAGAGATCAAAAAAGAAAGAAGGAACTTAACCATTCCCTGCAATCCCAGACTTATCAAGGATAAAGTAATTTCCCTTGTGTCCTGCTTTCAATAAGTTTGTCCCTTTATATCAATCACCCATATGTACAGAGAGTCTCTGGACAGAGTGTGATAAAAAGCTCTTTGGTTGGAGTTGGGCAAGAATTCCCAAATTTGGGCTTGTCAGCGTAAAAATTCCAATAAAAAGGGGGGGGGAGGGGTTTCCCAGCTGCAGACTTTACAGGAAATGAGCAAGCAGCTGCTCAATACAGAAAAAAGAACAGCCCAGGTTAGTGGCCTGGGCAGAGGACACCTGAATTCAATCAGGGGATCCAGGACATACTTCCCTGCGCAGGTCACTTAGCTCCCAAAAAATCACAGAGGTACTTAGGTGTCTAAGTCCTGTTTAGACGTTGAGTGCTTAAATACCTTTGTAAATCTGGCTCATGGTTTCTCTATGCATCAGATCCACGTCTGTCTGTAGCATGGGGATAACACACAGCTGTGCTTCCTGAGAAAGTGCAAGGCTCTTATTAAGGAACTTGCCCTGTCAGTGCTCACTGATTTCAGTAGGAGATGAGGCCAGCCAGCCACTTGCAGGAACAGACTGAGCTTTGGGTTCAGACAGAAAGAAATGAACCTCCAAGCCAGCACCGCTGATGGCTGAACTGACTGTGCTCTTTTGCTATTAGAGGTTGGAGCACAGAGTAATCCTGAGAGTAATTTATCCCCATTAATAGACATTTATGTCCTGTCCAGAATAAGCTTCTTTTCAAAGGAGTCTGAAATTATACAGATATTTGGCACTTATAAAAAAAAATTGTGGAAATGGGATAATAGAGTCTCTGTTCCAACCAGCTGGTGACACATTTTGCCTTTGTCACATTGACATTTAGAAAGCTGCAAGCCCACTGTTTAAGTCCTATATGTATATCTATAAATGATATAGATATAGATTTTTTTTTCCATGAAGCAGAATCAGGAGCCTTGGGTTCTATTTCCAGAACAAAATCTCACCTGCTGCATGACTGCAGTTAATCACTGCCACTCTCTGGGCATGTCTACACATGCAAATGCTGCAGAGGTGGGCTTACTCTAGAGTAAATTACTCTAGAATAAACCCACCCTGGGCAGACATCTGCACAAGCAAGAATTTGGGAACAGATTTGCTGCTCCTGGCAGCAGTCAGCTCCCACCTCCTCTGGCCCTGCACTGGCCCCCTGCAGCAGCCAGGGGAAGCTCTAGGTTCCCCCGGGGTGCTAGGCCAGGGGCTGGCAGGGAGCACAAGGCCAGAAAGACAGCTGTCTCCTGGTGGGGGCTGGGAGGTTGCTCCCTGCCCCTGGGAGCTACCTGCTGCTGGGGTGGGCCCTGGTGGCAGAGCCCGGCCAGGGACAATGTCCCCTTGCCCTGGCAGCAGGGAGCTCCCAGCCCTGACTTCCCGATTGGGGCAGGGAGCTTGGAAAGAGCTGCAGGGGAGGGGCAGGTCCCACCCGATCTGCTGATGGGGCAGCAAGCAGTGAGCTTGGGACCGGCCCCTCCCCTGCAGCTCTTTCCAAGTCCTGTGCCATGATCACCCAGTAAGGGCATGGGCTGGGAAAAATCTGCAGGACTGGGACCTGACCCTGACTGGTTCCTGACCAGCCCCGGGCTGCATGAGGAAGTCTGCACATGCAACCCAGAGCTGGCTGGGGACTGCCCAAAACAGGACAGTTCCCAGCCACCTCCAGGCTGCATGCGCAGGCTTCCCCATGCAACACAGGTCTGGCTGGGAACAGTCCTGGTCAGGGGCAGGTCCCAGCCAGCTGCAGGCCAGGAGGGGAACTCTCCCCATGCATGGAGCTCCCAGCCACCATTTCACGATCACTGATTGCAGAACAATCTCCCAGCCCCAGCTCCATGATCACGGACCTGGGGCTGGGAACAAATCTCTCAGCCCCAGCTCCAGGAGTGAGATTGTGGAGTGGGGGCTGGGAGCTCCCTGCCCATCCAGGCTCCAGTGGCAGAGCCTGCTCCATCAGCAGGCAGCTCCCAGGGACAGGGAACAACCTCCTGCCCAGCTAACTGGGAGCAAATATCTACATGTGCCATACTGCACAGTAATTACTTAGCAGTTAATTTGCTACTTGAATTTGCAGGTAGCAAATTAAATACCGAGTAGAGCAAATTTCTGTGCAGTATCGGTCTGCACGTGTAGAAAGTGATGCTTACTTTGCAGTAATTGGCTCTACTGCACAGTAAAACATCTTGTGTAGACGTGCCCTCTGTGTCCCTGCCTCCCCATTAGTCCCAAAGGAAAATGACAGGGGCTGCAGAGAGGATGCTGTGGATGAGATGAGTTGAGTGGCACTCTCCCCACTGTGGAGGAAACCTTAGGCATAGGGTAGTTCAAGAAGGGAAGGTTGAAGGACAATATCACCCTTTCTTTTTCTGCCACTGCTCTTGGGACCAGCTTTGCAGCAACAGTACCTCTGCTCCTCAGGAAGAGGAAGTAATGCAGAGTGTTTCCAGCTTCTGCAGATACCTGGAGCTCCTGTCCCCCCAGGAGATCCAAATCTTGGAGGCCTGAATCCAGGACTTCCACCGGGCTCAAGGACATGGGGTACAAACCTTTCTTTGCTTCTAAAAATCTGCCTTCCAGCGTTTAAGGGGCGAGTCATTCACAATTGATTCTGAGGTCGAGACTTTGTCACATTGGATCAGAGAACTGGTCCATCAAATATTCCTGCATCTGAGGAAACCACCATCACCATCTTGTCATCCACCAAAAAACACACAATGGACCTAGGAGGCTGTATACGTAGAAGAATGAAAACAATTCCTTCCTGATCCCTTCAAGCAATCAACTAATGCCCTGAAGCATGAGATTTGATTATGTTTGGAGTCTGTTTATTCAGAGCCTGAAGGGATGCAGACTAATCTTAGACAGGAGTGATAAAAGGAAATGGAATTCAAGTCAAGGCTCTTTGAGTCAACATCTGACCTAACTTAAAATCGCTCTACTGTGAGGGAAAGAAAAAATCATTCGGATTTTAAAGTATTTAGAGGGGGCAGAGGTGCTTGTTGAATCACAAACAATGGGGAATAGAAATACCTAGTAAAAGAGAGAGAAAAAGTATTCTTTTTTCATGTCCTTTTTGAAAATAGGGTTTTATATGGAGATTTTCTGTTGGATTTTTTTTTCCTATCTTATTTCTCAAATGGTCTTTTCTTTCTTGATGTCTCATCTATTAATAATTCTTCACTGGAAGGGGAAAAGGAAAAGAGATTTTTGTCAGACATACAAGCTGTTAGTCTGCAAAGGCCAAAAATAAACCCAGGCAGTAAAATTAGCTCCAGAACAGGTCATCAGTCAGCAGGAGCTCAATGGCCATCACAAGAACCAAGCTAAACTTTCCTAGGAAAACACTAAGCTGGCCAATGCTCTTTCCAGTTCAAATGGACCTATGTACCCGAGTCTGTGACTGAATTTGCTAAAACCTCAGGTGGGTTCTTGAAACGTCTGAGCAAACTTGGGCCCAAATATCTGGAATGCACAAGAGAGAAGTTGTGCTTCGAGCAGAGAGGAAGGATGGTCCAGTAGTTAGGGTTAGGGTGCTAACTGGCTTAGATCCTGAAACACCCTGGCTGTTCCGTCACAGACTCTTTGTGTGACCGTGGGCAAACTGCTTACTCCCTGTTTCAGCTCCCCACTTCAACAAGAGGGATAGTCGTACTTTCCTGTCCCACAGCACCATCATACAGACAAATGTACTAAAGACTGAGAGACCCTCACTTCCTAAAGTAATGAGAGACATTTACGTATTTCAAGTAGTGAGGATATCTGGGGATAGCCTTGACTTGTGTAGCAAGAATACGAGGGGATCATCTAAGCTCCTCCATAACCATAGCAGAATTCTGGCTCCACTGAACTTACCAATGCATCTGATCAAAATTGCAAAGCCTTGGCTGCTTCTTCAATATTGTAAATTTGGTAAGAGGAAACAATTTCAGTATACTAGTAATCATCGGCTATCCCAGCGTTTCCCAACCTTTTCTGCCCCATGGCACACTTACCCGGCCTTCTCCACTCCATAGCACACTGGCCAAACACTGCGGGGGGGGGTGGCAAGCAGCCAAACACAAAGCAGGGGGAGGGGGGTCTCAGCACAGGTCCAGCCAAGGCGGCGATGGCTTCACTGCCTCTAGCCATGCCCCCCTGGAGCCCCAGACTCTGCAGCACACCTGGACGTGGCTGATGGCGCATCAGTGTGCCGTGGCACACCAGTTTGGAAATGCTGGACTATCCTTCAATACGAGGATGATGTCTGCCAGGGTGGGGATTACTGGTGAGTTTTAAGGTGGCTGAGGAGTCCAATCCATGCTCTGCAAGTTTTTCCACAGATAGGACAAGCGATGCCTGGTGGGGGAGGAGAGGGAGCACAACTGTTGGTCAGGATGTTGTGTGCTTTCCTTCCTCCTCTGCCATTTCTTGGCTTCCTGAGCAAGATGTTAACATCCCTGGCAGAGGCCTGCGCATGACATCTTTTAACGTGGGGAAGCAAGTGCGCAAGCAACAACCGCGCGGGCTTGACAGGAGGGAGTCCTGAACCCAGTGGCAGGGATGTCCAAGACACTCCATCCTGCTGCCGCCCTCATCTCCCTTCACGGCCACACAGAACCAGCAGGTCCTCGAGTATGCTTGTTCCACTGTTGGGGTCTTCCAGAGTTTGGACCATGCTTAGTCTGGGACTGCACCTCAGATCTGTTCTCCAGGAGAGACCTGACCAGGAATACAAGGAGCTCTGAGGGTCACTGGAACACACAAGCCTCTGCACCACGACACGGTTACGGTCCAAGGAGAGGAGTATAGTAGGTCACACAGACTACCAGGATCATACCCCTCTGAATTCCCGGGCCAGTAAAGGAGCAGTCTCAGGGCTCTGACACTTTATTTATATGCTGTCGTGTTTCCATGGCATTCAGCATAGGAACATCTGACAAACACTAGTAACTTCAGCCTTGGAACCTTCCTATAGTTTAAGGCAAAATTATTGCCCCCGTTTCACTGGTGGGGAAACTAAAGCACACATAGGTGACATGACTTGTCTAAGGGCACACAGTAAGCCTAGGACCAGGAGCTGAACTCAGGTCTCTGAAATCTCTTAGCACACAATGTTGTTCTCACTACCTGCAACAGACTCTTTACACACCGTCACCGCAGCTATGATGCTGGGGGCTATGCTCAATAACTAGAAACAGGCCCTCAGCTGAAAAGCTCATTAGCATGGGAATCTGGGACATGCCTGAAATTTGCCTTCTTCACGTGCATCCCTTCATTCAAGCCTTCCTTAAGTAATGGCAAAGGCAGAATGGTTCTGCCAGAGCCCCCCCCCCGGAGACCAACAGGCAAACATGATGTGAGCTGGAGGTTGAAGGATTTCTATGACTATAGTAGCAAGGTTTTCAAGATAATACCATTTCAAATGGTCCCTGGAGTCATGCTGTCATTTCTAGACCCCATACAACCACCAGTCTGTTCCTCATGTGTTTTCAAGCCAGCTGGGTCTGAGTAGGGTCCAGCCACTGTTTCTATCCCTGGGTCTATAACATCTGATATCTCTTCTGATACCCAAGATCTCATCTGATATTCTTCCTTGGAACATGGCGTAAAACTACTCAGCTATCCTACAGCCCAAAATGAGTTTAAGGCCTACTGAAACCTCTTCAATTAATTATGCACACTCCCTCAGAGGTATTTAGGTTAGGAAAGCAGGGAATACAATTACAGAAATTTTACTTTTAAAGTACTTAGGAGTTACATATCACTGAAAACTAGACCTCTTGAGAAAATCTCCCCCCCAAGCCTGATCTCACCCCTACTGTGAGTCCAAGACTCATCAGCATTGCAACCTGAGCAGAGTCCTTCCCACCCTTTTTCTACTGCAAGTCCTTCTTATTTCTGGAGAGAGTCACCCACCCCATCCCTGCTCAGAGCAGTGCCATGCTCTTTAGCAGAGTCTCCGTTTCTACTGCATAATCCACTGGGACATGCAAGCCTCTTCCTGCCAGTCATGCTTACCCCATCTGTGTAGAAAATTAATTATCTAATTATTAATTATAACTAGGTAATTAAAATAATTATCTAAATGTTTGAGAACTTACAGAAAGGTCCACTGGGTTCTAGAAATGGGAGCGTGTTGCAAGTTTTGGAAGAATTTTTCTTTTTCCTGTCAGTTCCTTTGGCAGCTACAGGAAAAAATGTATCATTGGGGATGGGGTGGTTAAGCAACATTGAAGGTGCCATGTAGACAATCAGGAAATAACAATCAGAGCACAGACTGAAGTCAAGTTTTCCATGTGATTGGCCCCCTGAAAGCACTCTACAGCTGTGCCATGACACATGTGCATGGCTGGAGAGCACTTTTAAAGTGGCCAATTGCACAAAGAATTAACCCTCATCAAATGAAGTATCGAATGAAGGTGTTCTTCTTTAGAGAGCCTTAGAGTTAATTTATCAAGTGTTCAGAGTTGGGCTTGATGCAGCCCAGCCCCGTGCCCAGGCTGTCAGCAGGAATGGAGTGGGAGGAGGGAGGAGGAAGCCAACAGCAGGGAGGTGCTGGCTGGGGTTTGCCTGACCTGAGCTGCGGGTGGGTGCAGGTCGATCAGAGGGCCCCCCTCCCAGATCCTCCCCTCCAGCTCAGGCCGGGCAAATCCCAGCAGGGAGATCACTGCTTCTGGCTTTCCCCTCCTCCCTCCCTTTCTGATGACAGCCTCAGAGCTGTCAGGAGGGAGGGGAGAGTGCAGCTGGGGAGAGAAGGTGCTCCTTGGCTGGCTGCTCCCCTGCAAGCAGGTTAGATCCCCACTCCCCCTCAACAGGCAAATGTGTGCTGGGTCGGGGGGGTACTCTGACTCATGGTGCTAGAGCAAGGGCCTGAAGGGGGTTCAGGGACAGGTGGCAGGTATCACTGCAAATGACACTATGATTTAGAAACTTACATTTTTCTCATAGAATCGAAGGACTGGAAGAGACCTGCAAGATCATCAAGTCTGGTCCCCTGCCACGGGCAGGAAGTTACTGGGCTCAAACGAGCTCAACAAGGAGCTTATCCAGTGTCATCTTGAACACCTCCAAGGAGGGCAACTGCACCACCTCTACTGGGAGTGTTTCAGATTCTGGTAACCGTTACAGAAAAAAAGTTTTTTCTTATGTCCAGCCTAAATTTTTCCTCTATTATCTTGTGCCCATTGATCCTCATCCTCTCTTGAGGTGCCTTCCTGAAGAGTTGCTCCCCTAGATATTGAAGCTCACCCCTAACATACTTGTAGGCAGCTATCAAGTCATCTCTGAGTCTTCTCTTACTCAGACTGAACAGGCCCAGTTCCCGGAGTCTCTCCTCATAGGCCCTATCCTCCAGGCCCCTAATCATATGGGTGGCCTTTCTTTGTACCCTCTTGAGCTTATCCACATCCTTCCTGAAGTGTGGTGCCCAGAACTGGACACAGTACTCCAGCTGTGGCCTCACCAACACCGAATAGAGAGGGAGAAGCACCTCCCTGGATCTACTGGCAAACACATTGATCCAACACAGGTATTTTCTCATGTGAGTATAAGCATCCAAACAGCAGGACTGGTCCTACCAGGTGCTAAGTGACATCTGACAACATCCTTACTTAAACCAATGAAAACTGAGGACCCCCTTACTGAGTGGTGGACTCAGACACTGATTGCAGAGTTTAGATGGACCAGGAAGTGGCACCCTACCTCCCAAGGAAGTGACAAAAAAGAAGTCCAAGCCCTGTGAGTACAAGGATAGTTAAAATATACTACCCAACCAGGAGAGAGGACACCTCGGCCAACTCTGCCACTGTCTTGCAGTGTGGTTTTGGGTAGCATTATTTCACTTTCTCTGCCCCCGTTTCCTGGCCTGTAAAATGATTGTGCTTTTCCCTAGCCAGCAGAGAACAAGTCCGTGCGTGTGCAGGATTGAAATCCTCATGTGACAGAGGTGCTATTAAGTACTGTTTTGGTTTTGCACCCCAGGAAAGTCTGGATTTTTGCTACGCAGCCAGAAAATTATTCCTGCCCCAATTCTCCAGGTTGGATAACAGCCCCAGTTGATGGCCTCTCCTTGTAAAAGGCCTCTTGCTCTGGAATATCAAGAGTCACCAGCGTGAGGAGCTGGGAGGAAGATTGCACTGCCTCTGCTCACTATGACAAACTCATTCCTGTTCCCTTAAACATGCCAGAAACACTCATGCTTCCCATAAGAAATCCCAAAAGGATCCTTTCCCTAAATCCTACAGACTGGCCTTGGGGTGCACTACAGCCACTCCAGACCCTGCTACAAAGGGAAAGGGTTGTCAGTGATTCAATAAATGCAAGTAATACAATTATCACCATACACTGCATGGCCATTCTCCTGTCCTCTTTCTCTGCCACCAGTCCCTAAACTCTCCATCCCTGCGTGCTTCTAATCTCACCACAGTAGCTCCAGCCACTGCTAACAGTTCCTGCATGTTTGGCAGCCTGGGCGTGGAGAAAGTAAACGAGACTGCACATTTTCTATGTGGTTCCCAGCCTTCCAGCTTGGAGTGTCAAACAGCAGCGGTAAACAATCAAAATATTATTTTACAAGATAATACAGGCTATTGCCAAAGCCAGCGTGAAATACATTCCACCTAGCACCATTTAATTCCAGTGGTACAAGCCCTCGGCTACATGCCAAGCTATAGAGCCCAGGCTGCAGTATATTACCATAGGCTGCCTTATCTGCAGGGAAATAAACTCAGACCGGCTGAAAGAAGCTGAGTGGAATATCACCATAGAAACTACGTGAGGAAATGGATGGCATGTCTCTCCCCAGCTACTTTCAATGTGACAGCAAGCAGAGAGGCCACATCAGGCGGACAAGGGTGTGGTGGGTCAGGGTGGAAGCACAGACGCCACCCAAGTGTTGCAGAAGGGGGCTGGATGGGGGTAGTGGAGAGGGAAGAGGCTGTTTTTTTCCCTTTCTCGCAGAGGGATATCATGCTCAATTTTATTTTTAACTGCAGTCAGGCTACCGTCCCAGCCTCCCACCAGCCCTTCCATGATGCAGCTTTCCTGACGTTGCTGTTATTATGCTGCACTTCAGCTCACCCAAGGCACCTTGGCTATCAACACACCCTGAATAGAGCTGGTCCCCTTTTCACGAGGTGCGTCTTCGCAGGTGGAGTAGTTCAAACACACACCCTGGAAGCAGTCTAAAGAGGACATCTGCCAAGGGGATTCTTTACAGAGGCCTGAAGGAACAAGAAGTTCTACTTTAGATCTGGACATATGTCTTCACTCCCCAGTAGCCCTCTAGTTTTAGATGCATCTTTTTCCTATGACCGTTCTCCTTTGCTACTTTAACCAGTTAAGTGCCATATCTAAACAAGATGATGCCCATATTATTTATATATATATATATATATATATATATAGAGAGAGAGAGAGAGAGAGAGAGAGAGAGAGAGAGAGAGAGAGATATATATATATATATATAGTGGCTGGTGGGACAGGACAGGACAGGGTTTGATACACCAGGTGATCAATCACAACTACAATGATTGACTAGTTTTTCAAAGCACTGAATCTCTCCAATCGCAGGTCCTTCACTATCTGTGAAACCCTGTCCTCAGAGCCGTTAGAGCAAGTGCTCAGAAGAAAAGGCAGCAAGCCATGCAGTTACAATGGCTTTGTAAGCTATTGTAGAAGTAAGATTAAATAGCGATGGGTACTATATCCTGAATTAGACCACAGCTCCAATTGGTTTAGTATCTGATAACTGGTTCTAATACAAGAAAGCAATTAAGTATGTGCTGAAATGAGTGGGATTTAGATCCCTCTGAACTCTTTAGTCTTAGTTAGCCTCAGGTATGGCTACATAAGCAAGTTACTATGAGGTAAGCAAGCCTGTGAATTTCCAGTACACATGGCACACTTTTACCCTGGGGTAAGGATCAGATAAGGCTCACTTCAGACATCACATTTGTCTCAGGATTTATGTGAGGATCATGCAACAAATCGTAACATGCTGAACATTAAACAAGTTTATCCCTGGATAAAAATGGCAGATCAGCCACAGAGAAGGTGCTCCGTGAAATGGTGTGGAAGCATTTTGTGATCATTTTAACACCTGGCCACACATTTCACAATGTTTCCATCATGCAACAAATATAGCATCTAGAGGGGGTCTACATTCCCAATCCATCTTGTTTTGCAGTAAATTGCTGGCATAGCCACACCTCTAATTATGTCTCAACTCCAAAACTTGATCCTTAGCTCTTCAACCTGCTTCCTAGCCCACTAATATATTCAACAACAGCTCTAGAATAGATCCTGTGTATGCTTATAAGTATGAAAATACGTACTGTCATGCATAATCTTAATGCTCCCCAGTCCCCTGTCCACTTCCCAGCCAAGACAGAGCTGTGTAACAATTATAATGTTGTAGGCACCATAAGTTGCCCATTTTTATTAAGGTTGTAAACCGGAGTCTATAATAGCAGGAAAGGGCTCTCATTTATTACATCTGTAGTGTGTCTCTAATTAGCTGAGGCTGTAGATGCTACTATAAATGGCCATCTTTACTCTGTGTTTGTACAGCACCTAGGAGAACAGTGTTCTGAATCATAACAGAAGCAATACAAATAACAAATAACATAAACATTAAGTAATAAAAATAACTTTGTACATATTCAAAATATCGGTGCATTCTACTCCAAGGCTAAAATTCTCCGTATTTGGTCTCTGCTTGGAGACCTTTTTTGGTGGGGGTTGTTTTTAAATTTTGGGGTTTTTTTGTTTTGTTTTTAATATATTTGTTGTGATTTAGCAGTGGTGAATGAATGAAAAAGACAACTTAGGTTAAGTTTAAGACTCTCTCTCTCTCTCTCTCTATATATATATATATACACACACACACACACACTCATATATACTAATCCATATGTAGAGAGAGAGAGAGAGAGATTGTGGGGAGGCAAAGAGAGAGACTTTTCTACTGCAATAGCTCAAAAGTGGTTCAGCTTTGAAAACATCTAACCTGGCATTTAAGGAACCCTTGGACTTAATGGAGTGAGCAGCTTTCTAGCTTTGGGGAATAATATAGTTGGAAAATCAAGTTGCCCCCAAGATTTGAAGCTTCCCCTTCTTTTGTGACACCACAATGCACATATTCACTGCCTGGCTTCATAGGCTGAAGGGCTGCAGCTCCTAAAGCAAACTGAATAAAAGGAAATTGAAAGTGTTGATAAAATACGGAAGGAAAAAATCTACCGCACCTCTTGTCCTTCTACATCTCCAAAACAAACAAACAAACGTGTTGGGGGGGCGGGGAGCATGGCTCAGAGGTGGGAAAAAATGAACACTCATCGGTGTTAAATAACATAACGGATGCTCTGATTCCAACACCTTTGCAATTATTCCTGCTTGAATCCTAAGGTTTCACAACAAGTAATGAAAGCCACAATTTTGAGGCATGACTAATATTTAGTAGGCAACCGTCGATCCTCTGGATCATGGTATACACATAAGAGGTCTAGTCAGATGCCTGATGAATCCGTTTGTCACTGACAAGCCCAATTTGAGAGTGACACAGCTTGTTACAAGTTTCACAGAGCCATGTGTTGCCTAAGTTGGAATCTAAATTCACAGCACGTTGCTTTTTTCTTTCTCACTTTGCTTCCATCCTCTGGATCAAAGCTGCTTCATGCTGAGCTGCACCCAGTGCCAGATGTACCCTCCGGATCGGACAGGCTTCTGTGTGCTCCTCCCAGCTTTCTAGGTTGATGTTGAACGACTTCATAGAATTTTTGCACGTGTGGTGGTACTGCCATGGAGGGCGACCCCGCTTTCTAGAGCCATCTCAAATCTCACTATACAAAATATTCTTGGAGATACGGTCTTGTCCCATTCTCCTGACCTGGGCAATCCACTGCAAACTTTTCTTCTTGATAGCGGTTTCTTAGTGGGTAAGTCCTGCATGCTCCAGTACCTCTGTGTTTGGTATTGTCTTCACACTTTATTTAAAAGATCTTACACAGGCATCTCATGAGGAAGCTGTTCAGTTTCTTGATGTGCCTAGCATATATAGTCCATGTTTCTGAACCATTAAGCAGGGATGACAGCGCATAAGTCTTGTAGATTTGTATCCACCTTACTGCAGGACAATTACTGCAAGACAAGATGGAGTGGGGACGCAGACCCCCTCCAGATGCTATTTTTGTCACACGATGGAAACATTGTGCAGCACGTGTGGCCTGATGTTAAAATGATCACAGGATGCTTCCATGCCACAAATAATGAAAGCCACACTTTTGAAGAATGGCTAATATTTAGGGGCATCTCATCACAAACAAGTTCAATGTTTTTTCAGGACACGCTGAGCTCTTATCCCCCAAGAAATCAGGCTCCTGTGAGGAATCAAGATGGACATCTCAAAACTGAAGCACCCAAACCAATTGGTCATTTTTCAAATTCCTGACCCAAAGTTCTGGGCAAAGACACAGGAAGGTGCCTCCTTCGGCTCCTTCTTCTAAATAAGCAACCATGACAATAGAGGTTGACAAGCTGTTAAAGATTATTTGTAAATGTAAAAATACTAGGAATGCTATTATTGTCTATGATCACTTCTCTAATAATAATGACTAGACTCTGGAACTGGCTCTGGGCTGCATGGTGCTATGTGCTGCTAATAAACGGACAAATAAACACAAAGACAAACGCAGCACAGACAAGCTTATAGCCTACGTAGTCATGAAAAAGGGAGATAAGCATACAAAGACAATGTTTGGGTGGTGCCTGCAAAGTGCAATGCTACTTCCACAAGCATCTCTGTTTTTAAAATAATGGGTTATTTGTACAGGGTTTGGGTTTGCCAAGCCTCTGAAAGTCTGGTTTGGTCATTATTTCACCCGTTCCTCCATGTGCCCCTAACTTACAAAGCAAGCAGCTCATCTGTTAAGAATGGCTTCAAGTATTTAAAATACTATGTCCAAAATAAGACAGAAACCCCTAAGGATCCAATGGTTGCCTCCTCATGAGCCCACTAGAATGTATAATACATGAGAGAGGGGGTGTCGTCATCCTGCACCCCTCCTTCCATCAGTGCAGAGATGAGCAGGGAAAGGAGGAAGATAAACCATTGAAGTGCTCTCCTCCTACATGCATATTCCCTCTGAGGATCAGAAGTCTGATGGTATAAATTGCCCTCTTCTAAAACTCCTATACTTGAAATAATCAGAGCAGCATTTCAATGCCTTCCTGATGAAAACACTGAAGAAGAATAAAAGGCTCAGTAGTCTCCACGGTGCAAATCCAGTCTCGCTTTTATCTCCCAGGGACACTGTTCAGAGACTCATCTTTACAACTCTCATCTTGATTGGATACATCTTCTACTTGACTATATACCCCATTAGACTGCAACCAGTTGAAGACCTTCCGACATTTCACTCATTATGCAAAAGCTCCTGTGTAACACTCCATGTTTTCCAAAGATATTCATGAAGATACTCTTAAATGATTCCTGAACTTTCTAGTTCCTTCCTGGTTTGTTTCTTTGGTTTTTGGCCTGAATTATTTTTTAAATCCTTCAGATATTCTAAACTGGATGTTAACAGTTGAAAGCCAACTCCAGCAACAACCGAATGTCGAACTGAAGAATTTGCTTCAACAGTATTTTTATGCCTTACATACTGTATCTGTATCAAAAGTATTTGTGAAACTTGTACAATTATTGAATACCGTCTTTCTGGGCAACCCCCTCAACAGTCCATGTAGAACAAAAACTTCCTGCTTTCAGGTGACACTGAAACACTGATTCTCACCAAATAGCAGTTTGGAGCTCTTGTGCGAGAAAGCAATCTGAAATTGTGAAGTTTTATCCTGTTTTTCCAAACCTCTTTGATCTGGTCTGCTCTGTCTGCTTAACTCAAAGCCGACAGGCAGATAGAGACCAGCAATTCAGGCAGTGTGAATCCAGATCTGGGTAGCTCAGGAGGGAATAAGATTTCCAAACTGTTCAAGGGTGAGGTTTGGACAAATAATAGCTGATTTTTAGTGCCAACCAAGTATGGGATTTTTTGGTTCGGTGATCAAACTGTGGGGAAAAATTTAGTTGGAGTCATACCTGAAAATTTTCAGAGTTTTTTGATTGAATTTTAAAAAATCATTTGGGGTCAATCCAAAACATTTAGTTTCAACCCAAAATGGTTCGTTTCTTTTGAGTTATTTACCTTCTTTAAAAAAAATATTTTTTTAAAATCAGTTGTAAAGAAGAAATGCCATTTTGAAATAAACACATTTGGTTTTTTAAAATGTCTAAACAAAATGGTCTTGCATATCCAAAACGAATATTTTCAACCTTTTTAACCCCCCCCCCCCCACAAATAGTTTCAGTCCCTCTGAACCTCCATTTTTCAGTGAATGCTTTTATTTGTTAGATAAATGTTGCCTAGTTCTTGTCTCATCATTGGTAGTTTGTTTTAAACAGTTAATATGCACTTACATGGCCATGACTTTCTGTAATCTGGACCCGCTCTTTGTTCATAGTGGTGGGGGAATAATACCCGTTAGGGCTGTGCAAAGCTTTGGTCCCTGATTTGATTTGGCAGAGACTCGGCCTGATTCGGTGGCTGAATCCGAATCAAATCAGAGGACCCTTTAATCTCTCCGAATCGAATCGGAACCCTCCAAACTGATTCTGAGATAGAATCTTTGGAAAGATTTGGCGATTCAGACATAGACACAGCTTTAAAAGTTTTTTTCTACATACCTCTAGGTAGCAGGTGGCTCATGAACGCTGCAATGCTGGGGCGCATGAAGCATCCCACAGAAGTGTGGGGGGCTCCCCAGCGCGGTCTGCAGCAGACCTGGAGCACTTCCAGTCCACTTCCAGGTTTGCCAGGAGTGCGCTGGGGGGCCCCCCACACTGCCCCGGCTCAGCAACTTGTGCCTCCTGGGTCTGGGGGAGCACCTGGAGTCCCTCCACGGCTGATCACTGAGCTGGGGAGGGTGTGGGGGGCCCCCCTGCACACTCCCCAGTGGACCCAGAAGTGGACCCGAAGTACTTCCAGCCACTTCCGGGTTTGCTGCCAAGCACATGGGGGGGCCCCCTGCACTCCTGTGGGATGCTTCATCTGGGAGCGCCATATTCTATCAAAGCACACGGCTATAGAAACTCTTTTCCTATTGCACCCTCCTGAGTTTGGGTACGAAAATAACCCTTCATCCAACCTCAAAAGTCACAAGGTGCTTCTACAGGGGAAAAGAGCTGTGTAGAGTCCTGCCCACCCAGCTTTCATGCAGTGGCACTAACCGCAAAGGGATGGCAGCATGATCCATAAATATTCATTGGCTTTGAATCCTCATTGTTCCTTTTCAGTCATGCCATCTGCACCCACCATCCTCATATGCATGACACTTCTGGCAATATTACTAACTACCTGGCTCCTGTTCTATCCTCCCTGGCTGGTTTGGCAGAGAGATCTAAAGCCATCTCTTTCAGATTTCCCATGTAAAAGAATCACTCTCTTAAAATAGAACAGAACTGCTTTACCCAGCTGTGTCTGACCCCAAAAAACCACCAGAGATGTCTCTGATTTGTGACCACCAAGACATAGCAGCCAATCCTTTCCATAAAAATGTCATAATTTTCAGCCCGTTGCTTTTTCCCCCTTCAGTTGTTCAGGAGCTCTGTAAGGATTTGTTGAACAGTCAGTTCTGCACCAAAGAGCCAGCAAATGCTATGCAGACCATGAAAAAACCATTGTTCTGTAGTCTAAAGTATGGATAAAGGAATGGCTCAGGACCCTGGGAGATAAGGAATCTAAAGGAGACATCCTTCACACTGCATAAGAGGACTATGAAGCAGCCCTGAATTTTTTACTGAATTTGTAATAATACAGTGAAATGAGGCTTTTTGTAAGTCTCAGTATTAGGCTGATGCAGCTGAGTGAAACGACTCAAGGATATAGAGAGACAGGCTCCTTCTTTTACACAAATCCAGGCACACAGCAGCACGTCAGAGGCAACAGGTGCATACAGCAGCGACCAATGCCCCTCACCAAGTCCATCATTTTCATATGACTGAATGAACTATGGAACTTATGCACCATGATCTGATTCTGACCTCTCTTACTGGTATAACTCTGCTGACTTCAGTGATTTACACCAGAGTGTGAGACTAGAGGCAGACCTCCATCTTTCAGAGTAGGGAATACATATTTAAAAGAAAGATTTAAGAAAAAAAATGAAATCCACCATGAGGAACAAATGCATCAACTGATTATGGCAGATACAGCCACATCTTGGGAACATGGGCATTAAGATTTGGATCTCCTGCACTGACATAAAAGTAACACCAAAATATTTGCCCTTGTTAGCCATTATTTTTATAGAATTGTTTCCTTTTCCCAAACTGGGTAGCGTTCTGTAAAGGCAGGAGGGAATTATACAAGCTGCTTCTGCCTGTGTTTCTGTAGCACACAGACAGTACCATTGTTCAACTGTGCAATGACTGTAAAGAAGAAATAAATTACGTTTCTGTCAGATAACACATTTCCACTTCTTTACTTAGAATGTCCAATTTGGATAACTAGGAGCTGCCAGCCACAGCATGGAGCTTTTCAAGAGCCAAAGACTTTTTTTCATCCAGCAATGGATCATTTTTTTTGCCATCCGAATTATAATTGGCTTTATGCAGAAACAAGCTTTGTTCAATAAGGCACCCCAGACTTCACCATCATCATCAAATTTATACTGAACCTCTCATAAGAAATGCTCCTAAAGCAATGTAGGTCCCACAAGCTATTTCATCCATCACACAGATGTAGCCATCCCTGTGGTAGAAGGCAGCAGCTATTTTGCAGTTTGTAATGGTGTTTAATACTTTAAGATAGGAAGTTAAGACACCAGATACAGTTTAAAGTGCAGGGGAAATTTAAGCAGATAAAATGTATGATGCGTTTTAACCAGAAATGCAAAACTCTAAAACTCTTGGTTCAACCAGGATATTGGTATCAACGCTGAGGAAAGTGCTATGGAACCTTTCATCACCCCAGGGAGGAATTTAGGGCCCCTCTACACGTGCAGGTAAGGGCTCAATAAAATCGAATGCATGATCCACACAATCGTACCTTTTGCTGTACCACACGAGCAGGGCAGGAGGCATGACTGTGGCTAGGGACAGACATTCAAAAAGCCAGAGCCTGAATTGATTCAATCTTTGCAAGTTAGTCTAACCTGCCTAGACTGAACCAATTTGCAAGTGAACACATATTCATGAAATTCTAGCTCCTCAGGCCAGGAGCTGCGGGGCGCTAGAGCAGCACTCGGCTGCAGGGAGATTGTGCTGGGTTGCGGGGAGCCAGCCCCAGCAGTAGACTGGATTGAACTGGCCAGGGAAGGGATTTAATTTTGCCCTTCCTGTCCCACCAGCACGGGCCTGGGCCAGGGTCCACCAAGCACTCCCCCGTCACTGCTGCAGTGCCAAACACCGGTTACCACAGCCCTTGAGGTGGGGGGGTGGGCGGGCAGGGAGGAAGGTTATTCCCCCACCTCCATCCCCACTGCCCCCGAGGGACCGCAGCCAGGGTCTGCCCACCCTGACCGCCAACTGCGTGGGGCAGAGGGGCAAGATAAGCTTCCCTCTGCCCCCCCTGCCAGACACCACCTACATCCCACCTAAGGGGCCCTGCTGGTTGGCCTCTGGCTATGCCCCAACCCTAGCACTGCAGCAGTGAGGGGGCAGGACCCTGACAGGGCAGCAGCCTGTCCTGGTGTCTTGGGAGCATGAGGCTTTTCCTGGTGGGAGGGGAGGGGGCTGTGGGGGGGGAGGTCAGAGATGCTGCAGACTGCATGGGGTGGATGGCAGCACTGGGGCTTGGAAGGGGCCATGGTTCCCCAAGCCCCACAGCGCTGCCACTGCCACTACTCACTTTTCATAGTCTGTGGCAGCTTTCCCTTTCCGCAGCGTGCCCCCTGCTAGGAGGAGGCTCATGCTCCAGGACACCATGACAGGGGCTTCTGGCCTGTTCAGGGTCGCTCCCCACTTACTGCTCCGGGGCGGGGGTGGGGCCAGAGGCTGGCCGACACGGCCCCCTTAGGCGGGGGGCAGGGAGTGGGGTTATTCCCCCCTTGCCCCCAGTGGACCACAGTAGGGTCTGCCAGCCCTGACCGCTGTTGCTGCTTGCTTCCTGTAGGGAGCGAGCAGCTGGGTAAGCTCCCTCCTGTCCCCTCTGCCAGATGCTGGAGGGAGGGGGGAACAGGGGCTCCCAGGAGCAGATGGCCCAGCCCAGAGAGCATGCTGGGATGCTGGGGGACTCTGGTTTAACTTAAACCAGAAAGGGGTCTGGGAGAGAAGTTGCATAAACCAGTTTGAGCTCAATCAGTTAAGTCTGATAGTACATTCAACCAGGTTTATCTCAAACCAGTTTCAGCCATTTTGAAACTGGTTTATGTGCACTGAACTTATGTTGTTACAGGTTTAAACCAGTTTCTGATCACTTAAACCAGTTTATGTGTAATGTCTGTCCCTACCCTGTGAGATCACAAATCAGATACCATCACATCTTATTGCCAGTGCAGGGGGAACCCAATCCTGGACTCCCCTGCACCAGCAAGAAGCAGGCTACTGTGGCTGGGAAAATCCTCAGCTCCCAGGAATCCCAGCCATGGGGGTGCAGCACACACCCCTCTGCCTGGCAGGGGTGCCCCATGCACTCCACAGCTGGGAGATCTGTGCTCCTAGGCACAGAGGCCCCTGACTACATGTTCACTTAATGGTGTATTAGGAAGCAGTTATGAAGTTACTGCTCATATTTTGTGGAATAATTTTGTGGCTTATTCCTCTTTTTATCATGCTATTAATTGATTGAATATGTGGCCAGGTATAACATGCAGATAGGGCCTTAGTTTTAGGTCTCCATGAGAAAGGTCCCAAAGATGTCATCGTTTCATAGTCGTTAGGGGCTGGAAGAAACTTTACAGATCATTGGGTCCAGCCTCAATGCACTTGGGCAGGAAAGACTGCTGGGGTGAGGTGACCCCAGCAACATGGGCGTCAAGATGCTTTTTGAAGATTGTCAGGGTGGGTGACTATGCCTCCTTTGCGGGGAACCTGGTCCAGACCCTTGGTACTTGACTTGTAAAGAAGTTTGTCCTTATGTCCAGCCTGAAGTGATCTTCAATCAATGTGTGGCCATTGTCTCTTGTCCTCCCCTGGGGGGCCTTGGTGAACAGATGCTCCCCCAGGCCCTGATGTAGGCCCCTAATATACTTCTAGGCTGCCACCAAGCCCCCTCTAAGTCTTCTTTTCTCCAGGCTGAACAGTCCCGTGTCTTTCAGCCTTTCCTCGTATGAGCTGCTTAAGATGAACTTCACACTGGATTATAGGGAAAGCACACTTATAACGGTCTCCAGTCTATTTCTATTTCTGCCAGAGGTTGTTCTTTTACTTCACTTTCCCTTTCCTCTCCTCAGTTAGGCTCCTTCTAGCCTCCATCTTATAAGAGGCAGCAAACAGAATTTCACACTCTCCATCATGGATTAATCACTCTGCATCGTCTTATAGAAGAGGATAGAGTAGCTTTATGATCAGGAATCAAGGTCCCCATTTTTTTTTGTTTTTTAGTGTTCTACCACAAAAAGTCATTGTGTGGACCCTATACCACAGTCACCCTATCTCAGTGTCCTCATCTACAAAGTAAGGATAATTATGCTTACTTAACAGTATCTCAAGTGAGGCTTAATAAAGTAGTACTTACTGACAGCTCTCAGCTCCTCAGATGAAAGGTGCTGTACAAGTTTTAAGCATTATTACCTCCAACATAAAACATGATGAAGACTGCTCAGTAACTGTTCAGTACATCATTTATGGTGCCAGATGAACTTGGCACATGACTCACAGCAGATGAAAAGTCTGCCTTCTCCTCCTGGGCCCTGCACCTGACAGCTATAACGGTGGCACTATTATTTGTACTGCAGGACCTCAGTGTGCCAAGCACTGTGCAAACACAGAGCAGACAGATGATTCCTGTCCCCCACAAAAAACTTACAGCCTAACACCTATAAGGCACATTTCATTTTCAAACACGAATTAATCCCAACACATCACCTGTGATGAAGGAACTGAGGCTCAGAGAGTGCTTTCCCAAGGTCACAGAAGGGCAGGGGTTGGTCTGTGTCACAGTTGGTATTAGCTTGCTGAAGTTGATTGATTTCATAGATTGCATAGACATTAGGGATGGAAGGGTCCTTGCAAGATCATCCTGTCCAGCTCCCTGCTCAAAGGGCCGGCAGTCAGCTGGGGTCAGACGACCCCAGCAAGATAATCATCCAAACGCATCTTGAACATGTCCAGAGTAGGTGCTTGCACCACTTCTGAAGAGAGTCTATTCCAAACTCTGGAGGCTTGGACAGTAAAGAAGTTTTTCCTTATGTCCAAAATGGTCATCTTTATATCTAAAACAGTCTTCCAGCAGTTTGTGACCACTGGACTTTGTTTTCCCTAGGGGAGCCCTGGTGAACAGACGTTCTCCCAGATCCTGATGTACACCCCTGATAATATACTTGTAGGCTGCCACTAAGTCTCCCCTGAGACTACGCTTTTCCAAGCTGAAGAGTCCCGTGCCCCTCAGTCTCTCCTCATAAGGCCTGTTCTCTTGACCTCTAATCATGTGTGTGACTCTCCTCTGGACGCTCTCAAGCTTCTCCATGTCCTTTTTAAAGTGTTGAGCCCAGAATTGGATGCAGTACTCCAGCTGCAGCCTCACCAAGGCCAAATAAAGCAGGAGAATGGCATCTTGGGTCTTGTTTGAGATGCATCGGTAGATGCAAGTCAGAATTTTATTTGCTTTGCCGGCAGCAGCATCACATTGGTGGCTTATATTCATCTTGTGGTCAATCCTGACCCACAAGTCTTTCAGATGTAGTGCTAGTGAGTGTAGCACTGACGAGCCTATAGGTATGATGTGCATTCTTTCTCCCGAGGTGGAGCACCTTGCATTTCTCTATGTTGAAGGACATCAGGTTTATATCCACCTACCTTGCAAGCCTGTCCAGGTCAGTCTGAATCCCCTGCCTATCCTCCAGTGTAACCACACTTTCCCATAGTTTGTTGTCATCTGCAAACTTAGCCAGTCCACTTCTGACACCCAATCCAGATCGTTAATGAATATATTAAAAGTACTGGTCTGAGTACTGAACCCTGAGGGATGCTACTGGTTACCATACACCATGCTGACTTGTAGGGGTGTGTGAAGCAGGCCCCATTCAATTTGGATTCAGCCCAAATCGGGGGCAGTGATTCAATTAGTTGATTCGGATCACTGTCCCTGATTCGATTTGGCTGAATCCGAATTTGAAAATTCGATGCTGATTCGGAGAATCAGCGATTTGGACACAGACACAGCTTTAAATGTTTTTTCTACATACTTGGAAGTACCAGGCACGGCTCATGAATGCTGCAATGGTGGGGCAGATGGAGTGTCCCACAGGAGGGGGGGGCCCAGACCCAGGAGGCACCAGTCACCCAGCCGGGAGGATGCAGGGGGCCCCTCCCAGCACACTCCCCGGCGGACCTGAAAGTGGACCGGAAGTGCTGCTGGTCCACTTTTGGGTCTGGTGCCAAGTGCGCTGGGGAGCCCCCACACTCCTGTGGGACACTCCATGCACCCCAGCATCACAGCACTCACGAGCCCCTGCTACCTAGAGGTATGTAGAAAAAACATTTAAAGCTGTGTCTGTGTCCAAATCGCCAAATCTTTGTGAATTGATTTGGAGGGTTCTGATTCAACTCAGAGAGATTAAAGGGTCACCTGATTCGATCTGGATTTGGAGATGCGGACTGAATCAGGCTGAATCTCCACTGAATCGAATCAGGGCCCAAAGCTTCGCACAGCCCTGCTGACTTGATTCCAACGACTATCACTCTCTGGGTCCAACCACAAAGCCAGTTCCCCAGCCATCAGACTGTAAGGTTGTCAAGGCTGCAGTTTCCCAATTTTGCCATATGGACATCATGGGAGACCAAGTCAAAGGCTTTTTTGAAATCCAAGTAAATGACATTAACCTCTCCCCCATGTCCAGATGATATGTCACCTGGTCATAGGAGGAGATGAGGTAGGTCAGGCACAACCTACCCATAATGAAGCTGTGTTGGCTGTCTCTTAGAATGGCGTCTTCTGTCAGCCTATTGTTGATTGATTCTTTGACAATTTTTTCCAAGATCTTCCCAGGGATCAAGGTCAAACTGATTGGCCTGTAGACCCCTGGATCCTCCTTCCTTCTTTTCTTGAATACAGGCACCAAATGGGGCCTCTTCCAGTCTTCAGGAACCTCTCCTGAGTGCCACGAGTTCTCAGATATCCACGCCAATGGTAGAGCTATGATGTCGGCCAACTCTTTTAGCACTCCTGGGTGCATTCCATCAGGACCTGCTGACTTATGGATGTCCAACCTCTCAAGGGGCTCCCTCACAAGGTCTTTGCCAAATGTAGGTATATGTTCATCCGTACCCTCATAGTCCTGTGTCCTGTCAGGACAAATTCTTGTTTTAAAGCTTCATGCTCATCCAGCTACATCAACTACAGTCTCTAAATGAACACATAGATCTCAATTTGCCCTGGATTCTCATAGCTTGTTTGCGATCTGTTAGTTTATTGGAGTCCTGCACAATGCCACTTGAGATATTTAAATTTGGGCTGCTGGCAAGGACAGCTGGAAGGATAGAATCAGTTGTCTGCTTCAAGTTCCTTGACCCTTACTTTGAAAAGCTCCCTCATATGAAAAGAAAAAATAGAGAGTGCTAAATGGTCCTTATGAAGATGAAATAGCCAAATGGCAGCACATTAATTTATTCAGAAAGTCAGGGTCATCTCAAACAAAACCAAAATTGAGATCAAAACGTGGGAAAAACCTATTCTGTTTCATAGGCTAAAAGTTAGCACAAATCTGGAACAGAAGCCTGGATTCTGTGTTGCTAATGTCCTTTTTTAGATATTGTGAATAGTGATTTCACTAAACTAAGATGGCAATTTCAGAATTCAGTTAAAATAATGGCAAAACAGATGTAAAATAGGGAAAATACTTCCACTGGAAGATGCTAACTAAAAACTGCCAAAGTTGAACTGATTTCAGACCAGATTCTCAACTACTGATGTTGATAGAGCTATGCTGAGAATCCAGTCCACTGTGGATATACTGGAAGGACACTGCATTAAACATAAGGACACCCAAATACATCTGGCATTACTGTTTTACAATTTTCATCATCAAAAAAAATCTCATCATAAGGCATTCCT
>NW_005842392.1:677543-684276 GCF_000455745.1 Alligator sinensis
ACAGAATCAAAGACAGAGCAAGGTTATATTTGCAACAGAAGACATAGATCTGCAACAAGCCCTTATTTCCTCTGACTGGGTCAAAAGTAAACTGAAAAATTGCCCTATTGTATTCAAGATGTATAAGGCAATAGCACATTTGCAATGTACGCTGGTCTCTGGGACAGGGTCATTCAAATCAAAACTATGGCAATATTTCCAAATTCAAAATATTTCACAAAGCTAATTAATACAATTGTTGAGATTGTGAGGCCTGTGAGATTACATGTCTTTTTGGTTCAAAACAAGTTAAAATGGTTTGTCTGAAGGACTCTGTGATATAGAAAGATGGAAAGCCTTATTTAAATGTACAAAGGCCTAGTTTATGGTGTAGTAATTACTCTGCAGTAATGGATACTTCTTTGAAATTGCAAGGCTTCAAGCCATTCCATTATTCATTCTGCACCCCGTTTGCAAAGATATCATTTCAAAGTGATGGAATCAAATTTACACAAGTGATGCTGAAACAAAATGGCAAATATATTTATATGTTTTATGAGCATAAGAAGATGCATCAATTTTAAGAAAAAGTGATTCCAAAGATAGAAAATATTGTAGCTGTCACTCTGACTACTGCACAAAGAATGATACTGTGGGGTGCAACAGATCCATCAAGCTTTGCTGGGCATCCTACACAATTCCTGGGACAAACACCAGAAAAAGAATACATCCAGTAGAAGAGAAGGTAGCGTACCTTCCTACCTCCACATTATATGAAGGAGTTGTGTTCAGGCTGCAAGACAATGTTTGGCTTCCTGGATTTGTTCTGTGGACTTAATAATAGCCAGATTTGGGAGGAGTCAATGAGTTATTAGAATGGGTTGTTAGAATCTAGCTCTAAATCCCCAAACCAAATTAAACGAAACAGGCTATCCAAAATACATCTGTTTTGATGCATATTAGGGTATTTTATGTTTTAAAGGTACAAACAGAGGAAGCATGCAAAGGAATTTTTGAAAACCTGATTGACATTGCCTTTTTCAGCAGAATAGCAGTGGATGTTTGGGGTGAAATACAGAGATGCTGTTAAGACTTCTTTACAAGGCCCAATCTTGCATCCCAGAAGTTAGTGGCATTTTGTCATTGACTTCAATGATGCTTGCTCAAGCTCATGCAGAAGACACAATAGCTTGGCACAAGCTAAAGGTTTTAAGTCTGATCACCAATAAAAAAGAAGAACATCAAGAGGCGACCACTTAACACAACCATTGACACCTGTTAAGGTTACAGATTGGACCAAGGGTGTACAAGGGAGGCAATGGCAGAGCTGGGAATAGAACTCAAAACTGCTGTGATATAGCCACCCTTCTTCATCTTTCAATAAATTACTCCCTTTCACCAGGTATATATTATTCATCAGAAATAAAATGGCTCTGCATTAGGCTGGAAGGGGCTATTAGCTGGTATATAATCAGAAGCAATACCAGAAAGGACCACGTAAGGGATGGGTGAAAGCACCACTGGAAACACATAAGAAAGTTGTACAAGCTTGTAATACAGATGAATGTATGGGCTTGGAAGCCTGTGAATTATTAGTAGCTCTCTCCCCTTTTTCTCTAAGTAGCATCTGAATGAAACAAAGCGGCCCGAGTATTTTTGCCTCTGCAACAAATGGGCCTGTAGCAGGAATCCCAGAGCCAGCACCAGCAGAAAACAGCAGGACTATGACATCTACAATACTGCATAAGGAAAAAAGGGAGACTAACCCCCCACCTGCACCTTCCACTAGAGCCCTGAGCTAGTCCATCTATCATGCAAACCAGCTGGGGCTTGCAACAAGAAATAACCAGGCACTAACATGAGATACACGCAGCTTACTGCATCAAATGGTCTACTAAAATACCAATGTGGAGCATCTAATCCCTCTCCAACCAGAAAAGAGGATTCTGCATTAGCACCAAAAAGATCTGTTTCAGAGACGGCCAGTTAGACACACAACCAGTCCTATGCTTTTGAGGCCCCAGTGTATACAATACATGCAACTGTGACGTTTACATACAATGAGTTCACTTGAAGTACAAATTAAGAACAGTAGTCTAAGGTCTTTTTTATTTATTTAATGTGCTTATTTTAAAATAAACTTAATAGATCCTAGGACATAAGGGCATTTGCCCACTGTTTTCATTAAGCAGAATAAAGCAGTTTTTTTCAGAGAGGCTTCTCTTCTCCAGTATAAATAATATTAATTTCATGGGGACTGCTTTGGTTAAAGTGGTAACCCCATTTTTAACTGTTTATCACTTCCTGAAATATTCTCCTTTTAGGCAGAAATTTTCCAGATGAAATTTTTCCAGGCTGGTTTCAGATGAAAAGTGATTTGTTCCCCCATTTATTTTTATTTTTTTAAACCCATCCACTAGTATTTAGTTTTAAAGAAAACTATCAACACTTCTCCTCTGTGAAAAAAATAATTGCACATTTCTTTCCTTGAAAGAGACTGCTGATCTCTCTTAGGCATGCAAATGTGGCTTCTTTAGGAAAAGTCCATAGTATGTTTTTTTAAATATATTTGAACTTCGGTAAAGTAGCAGGAAGGTAGTGGCAAGGTGCATCTTTCGCTGAAGCCAGACAACACTTCACTGCAAGGGCTAGAGATGGGACTGCTTAAATCAGGGGTGGGCAAAATACGGCCCACAGGCGAGATCTGGCCTGCAAGGCCATTCTATCCAGCCCGCAGGGCCCCTAAAAAATTTAGAAAATTAATACTTATCTGCCCTTGGTTCCTGTAAAAAAATGACAGGAACCAAGGGCAGTAGGACCCAGAGGACACCCGGTGGGCTCCCACAACAGCAGGGCCCACCAGGCCCTGCCCCCCCCCAACTGGAAGCCCCAGCAGGGGTTTCTGGCCTGGGACCACATGGCTGTCCCAGCACCGGAACCATCTGGGCTGCCTGTGCCTGCTCTAGACAGTCCCCGCGAGCCATGAGCATCTGCAACAGGGAGCACCAGCCATGGAGCAGGCGAGGGGCCCCTTTTCCCTGTGCTCAGCTTTTACCCGGGCTCCTTCCTGGCGTGGAGGAAAGTGGCCCCCGCCCCACCCCATGGCCAGTGCCCTGCACTGCAGCCACTCACAGCCTGCACAGGGCTGTCCGGAGCGGGCACAGGCAGCTGCAGGCGGGCTGCGAGTAGCTGCAGCACCAGGCACAGGGCGGGCGAAGGGCCGCTTTTCCCCCCTCCCCCACCCCGTGCTCACCACCACCTTGTAACCCAGCCACACTGCCAGCCTGGATCCTGTGCCAGCTCCGGCCTCAACCGCCTGGGCTGCGCATGGTGACAGCAGCTGCAGCCCCCCCACTTGCCACACCAGGCAATGTTTGCCACCGTTGCCTCTGGGCTGCCCAGCGCACAAGCTCCAGGTGGGCAGCAGCAGCCAACATTGCCCGGCACAGGAAACAGGGAGCCACAGCTGCTGCCACTGACAGGCAAACCCGGACCCGGCATGGGGCCCAGGCTGGCAGTGAGGCAGGTTACAAGCTGGTGCTGAGCCAGGGAAAAGTGGCCCCTCGCTCACCCCATGGCCAGCGCCCTGCACTGTAGCCACTCGCAGCCCACGTGGGGCTGCCTGTGCCTGCTCCAGACAACCCCATGTGGGCTGCGAGTGTCTGCAGCAGGGAGTGCCAGCCACGGGGTGGGTGAAGGACCACTTTTCCCCACACTCACCACCAGCTTCTTTCCTGCCGGCAAGCAGGGGGTTGGGGCTGTGCGCTGCTCCCCACCTGTACCGTGGTGCTGGGGGGCACTGGGTGTGAGTGGGCGCGGGAGCCAGCAGGAACACGGGGCCTGCACCGGTGTCCCGGGGCCAGTGCTGGTGAGGCCCAGAGCAGGGTGGCAGGAGCATGGAGTCCCAGCTGGCTGGGGCTCTATGGAACTGGGCCAGCTCCCCCCTCTCTCTGCTGATGCAGCCCAGCCCAGCTCCACAGATCCCTGCCAGCCTGTGCCCCACTTTGGGCCCCACTGGTGCTGGCCCTGGGATGTTGGTCCCAAGACATCTGTTCAACATCTTCATCAGTGACTTGGACAAGGGGGTAAAAAGCACCCTATTCAAATTTGCTGATGACACTAAGATGTGGGGGGATGTGGCCACACTAGAAGGGAGGCATAGGCTGCAATTGGACCTAGACAGATTACAGGGGTGGACGGATGAGAACAGGATGGATTTCAACATTGACAAGTGCAAGGTGCTGCACCCGGGGAGGAAGAACCAGCAGCATACCTACAGGCTAGGGAACTCCCTTCTTGTCAGTGCAGAGGCAGAAAAGGATCTTGGGGTCATTATTGATGCCAAAATGAACATGGGCCAACACTGTGGGGACGCAGTTAGGAAGACCAACTGCACCTTGTCATGCATCCACAGATGCATCTCGAGCAGGTCCAAGGAGGTGATCCACCCCCTCTATGCAGCACTAGTCAGGCTGCAGCTGGAGTACTGCATCCAGTTCTGGGCGCCGCACTTCAGGAGAGATATGGACAGCATTGAGGGGGTTCAGAGGAGGGCCACCCACATGATCAGGGGGCAGCAGGGCAGGCCCTATGAGGAGAGGCCGAGGGACCTGAACCTGTTCAGCCTCCACAAGAGAAGGCTGAGGGGGGACCTAGTGGCCTGTTACAAACTAGTCAGAGGGAGCCAGCAGGTATTGGGGGAGTCCCTGTTCCCCTGAGCACTACCAGGAGTGACTAGAAATAACGGTCACAAGCTGGCAGAGGGTAGATTCAGACTAGACATCAGGAGGCGCGACTTCACAGTTAGGGCGGCTAGGATCTGGAACCAACTTCCAAGCGAAGTGGTGCTGGCTCCTACCCTGGGGGTCTTTAAGAGGAGGTTAGAGGAACACCTTGCTGGGGTCATTTGACCCCAGTACTTTTTCCTGCCGTGGCAGGGGGTTGGACTTCATGATCTGCTCAGGTCCCTTCCGACCTTACCAACTATGAAACTATGAAACATTGGGACATTGGTCCCAAGATGGTGACCAGGGGGCGGGGCACCTGTCAAGGGGCGGGGCACCTGTCAAAGGGCAGGGCTACCCAAACTGGGTAAGTGACCCTCCGCCCAAAATAACTGCCCGCCCCTGGCTTAAATGCACTCCTGAGTTCTGGGACTTCATAAATAGCTGACAGCAAACTGCGAAGTGGATTTACCAGAGGAAAAAGTGCTAGGAAGGAAGTAATCAAAGGGATATCTGCCCATTGGATGTTAACATCAGTAGAGAAACTAAGGAAAAGGACTATTGCCCTTAATGCTGAGACCAGAAGTACAGAATCCACAGAAGCATCTATTATACAGGTTAACAACTAACAATAATGGTAATGGTAGTGCCCGTACCTGCAATTCTAACTCAACCTAGCAGGAGGAAATCTGATCAGCTTTTAAAAAAACCTACAATAAAGAAATGCTTTTTTTTTTCCCCTCACAAATGTTCATGCTAAAATCAGAGTGTGTTATTCACCTGCCATGGAAAATAAGCATTTTTATTTGAGTTCTCTGGGATTTACTCATATTCGGTATGAGAGAACAGGCTGCAGGGGTTCAAAATAACACCTGACCTAGTCATTCCTAGAACAGAAACTGTTTTAAGGGCCGATACCTGGCAAAGCACCAGGATTAGCAAAGATACTGTCGCCGGCCTGGCATTCACACACACAGGCTTGCAGCAGTGTATAGAGTGGGCACTGGACAAGAAGACAAAGATAACTCCTCTGGTGTAGGCACTACAAACGCTTCCTACCCACAGCCCAATACTACAAACTGTCTTACAAATCTTGACACAAGGACTAGGCTTGGGAATGAGAAGCAATGAGATACAGCAAGCAGGTAGGTTTGCCAAATCAAAATAAGTTAGTATACCCTTCAGATCACAATGCCAAACATTTTTTTTATTATTTTTAACCCTTTAAAATTAAATTTAGTTAAATTTTGAACCAAAACCTCATTTCAAAGCAAAAGATCAAAATGGTTTATCTTGGGACTATTAGATGGAAACATTTCAACTTTTTCAAAATCCTTTTAAAGATTTTTTCCCCATCCAAACAGTTCAACACAAAGCCACAAACTGTTTCAGTCAAGTAGAATATGCCCCCCCAAAATTGCCCCACTCTACTACTAACCATACTTGCCCTTCCTCCTTGATTCCCCTTGCTCCAAGAGGAGCAGCACAGAATCTCGGCCGGAGGCTTTATCCAGGTGAGTTTCCAGGCTTTCTAATGATAAACACCCTTTGTTTTCAGCTTTTATGTTTCAGAATATCTCAGACCTTAAATCTGCTAGATCTCAATGTACAGAAAAATTAGTCTCAAGCATTCTGGATGACTGCATCCAAAAGCACATAGGGCACATCCAGACGAGCCTGCACATGCCTCTTGCCCAGCCTCAAACCTCTTTGAGGTGGGGCAACAGGCACATGCATGAATGAAAATTAGACCCCTGGATATCCAGGGATCTAAAAAAATCAAAGTTTAAAACAGCGGAGCAGGGCATAGTCCCAGACCATGTCCTGAGGCAACCGGAGGCTGGGTCCTACACAGAGATGCTCTGGCTGCCAGAGCATCTCTATGGTTGGCCCCTCGACCAGGTGCTGAAACACGTGGCTGGCCAGGCTATGTGTTTCAGCACCAGGGCTCCAGTGCTGGTGAGTAAGGGGTCGGGGGGGCTGGAGGAGGGGGGAGGGGACCATGGGGAGGGGCCCTGATGGCCCCACTG
>NW_005842392.1:684495-696994 GCF_000455745.1 Alligator sinensis
CCCTGCTGCCCCCCCCACTGCTATCCTGTGCTGCCCGAGGGGCTCTGCCCTGGAGCCCCCCCACCCCTGCTTCCAAGGTAAGCAGAGGCTTTTTTTTCCCCATTTTTTTTCTGGTTTTTTTCCTGGGTGTTTTTTTTTAGGTGACAGTGCCTGGTGTTGTGGGGGTAGGCATGGGGGCCTGGGGGTGCAAATTGGGGGGTGGGTGGGGCATGTGGGCCTTGCGGGGGGGTGGTAGCCCCTGCAGGGGCCATTTGACCCCTGTTGGGGGGCCGAACCCCTTGTGTGGGGGATGAATCCCCTGTTGGAGGGCTGTAGCCCTTGTTGGGGGGCTGAATCCCCTGTTGAGGGTCCAAACCCCTTGTGTGGGGGCCAAACCCCCTATTGGGAGGCTGTAACCCTTGTGTGGGGGCTTAACCCCCTGTTGGGGAGCCATAACCCCTCTGTGGGGGCCATCGCCCCTGTGGGAGGGCAGCAAAATATGTATTCATGAAACATGTATTTAGAGTTCAATTTATTATTGTGATAAGAGACATGCTTTAACACTGTAAGATATATCAATAAAACATTGTCCAACTGATCGCTGTCTCCATCCCACTCTCTCTTTGTAGTGGTCTTTTGTTTTACTGGTGGAGGAACATGGACTTGGGGGTATTTTACAGATTGACTTTGGGATTTTTTTAATCATGGATTTTTCAGTTTTCCAATGGGGAACACCAGAATTCCTGCTAGGGAGGCCAGTGGCAGGACCCTGCCTGCCCAGAGCTGGCACCTTGGACCCAGCTGGCTGTGGCTGACCTTCAAAGACAGTTCAAAGCAGGCTACCACACCCAGAACATCTTCCGGGCCATAGCTGCCCAGATGGCTGGGCAGGGGGCACACATGGCAGTAGTGCCACACGGAGCCCAACTCTGCAGCCACAGCCCACTGGCAGCTGGCCCAGAGGGGCAGATGCCTCTACTGGCTATGCAGTCCCCATCTGGGTCTGGCAGGGGCACAGCAGGTCACAGCCCGGCCGCAGCCCCCACTGCCAGACTGCTGCAGTGGGTACAGGGTGCAGGGAACTCTCAGGGCTGCTTCAGCAGTCCAGCTGGCACAAAGGGTAATGTCCCCAAGTGCCAATTGGCTGGGCCCCAGTAGCTCCTGAGACCAATAGCCCTGAGCTACTTGGCAGGGTGGGTTTTTATACTGCTGGGGCCAGGACAGGGCAGCTTTTTATACTGTTGGGAACAGCACAGGTGCTGGCCCCAGGCTCTAGCTCCCCCAGCTGCAGATCCAGGAGGAGCCAGGCAGGGTCATTTTGCCCCAAGTGGCACAATTTGCTCCATACCAAAGTGCATGTCCAAGCACATGTGCTGAAGCAAAAAGTCCCGGATCAAATTTGCACCGCTTCTATTTGAGCTGCTGCAAGCGCACGTGCTTGCATGTGTAGACGCACCCATAGATGCAGGCTAAAGAAATACTACCACTAATAAATAAATTAAAGCTAGGATTCTAATGATATATCGGAAATCACCTTGCACTAACATGTGCCATACTGGATACATGTTAGTTTGGAGAAACATAACATTTCATATGAGCACTCACTTAGGATGGTCTGCATAAAAACTCACTTGTATCTTTAAACTCAGTCAATAAGACTTTTCCATATCACTATACACAATCATGAGCTCCTTTCTACTTACATTTTCAATATGCAAACATATATATGGGAGGAGGGAAAAGAAAATCATGGCTACAGTTTGCGCAGACCTTCCCATTTTCAGATCTTGTTCTCATTTGCTTATAAACTTTCCTGAACTATTTAAGTTAAAACTGTCTGTACTGTGTGTCTGCCCAGGCTGAACTTTTTTTGTAAAATAACTGCAAAATAATTTTTGCAAAATAATTTGAAAGCCACTTTCCACAACAAGGCTAGCCAAGAGATTTTTTTAATCAGCTTTAAAAAACAAACAAACTTGTGATCTTATCATTTTGCCTATTTTCAGCTCTCTAAAAACTAGAAGATAGATAGATAGATAGATAGATAGATAGATAGATAGATAGATGATCAACCCAAAACATTCATCATTGCTATTTTTTTACCACTGCAAATGAACCACAAAAAAACTTGGTCATTTGAACAGCTGGAGTGCTCATACCAGATGCATTAATATAGCTGTCAGAAGACTCAATTACCCATCTAACAGCAGGATATGGAGGCAGTAGCTAAACCTGGTAACAGAAAGGTGCTTACCCTTCCTATCAGAACCAAAACCAAAGCTCCCTGTATATTTTCTCCCTTCTTCTTACTATTCTTTCATAGAATCATAGAAAATGACGGTTGGAAGGGACCTCAGGAGGTCACATCTAGTCCAACCCCTTGCTCAAACCAGGACCATCCCCAACTAGCCTAGGCTTTACCTAGCCAGGTCTTAAAAACCTCCAGGAATAGAGAGTCCACAACCTCTCTGGGTAACCCATTCCAGTGCGTTACTACTCCCCTTGTGAGAATGTTTTTCCTAATATTCAACTTAAACTTCTCTTCCTGAAACTTGAGACAGTTGCTCCTTGTTCTGTCATCTGCTGCCACTTAGAACAGTCCAGCTCCATCCTCTTTGGAGCCACCCTTCAGGTAGTTGAAGGCTACTGTTAAATCCCCTCTCAGCCTTCTCTTCTCCAGATGAAATAAGACCAGTTCCCTCAGCCACTTCTCACAAGTCATGTGTCCTAGCCCCCTAACCATTTTCATTACCCTCTGTTGGACTCCAAAAACTGGACACAGTACTTCACAAGATGTAGCCTCGCCAGTGCCAAATAGAGGGGAAGAATCATATCCCTCGGTCTTCTGGCAACACTCCTACTGATGCAGCCCAGCATGCCATTAGCCTTCTTGGCAACAATGGCAAACTGTTGGCTCATATTCAGTTTATTGTCCACTGTACCCCCCTAATCCTTTTCTGCAGAGCTATTGCTTAGCCACTCAGTCCCCAGCCTGTACTGGTGCATGGGATTGTTCTGTCCTAAGTGCAGGACTTTGCATTTATTTGTCCTTACTGAACTTCATGAGATTTCTTTTGGTCCAGTCCTTTAGGTCTCTCTGAATCATAGTCCCCCCACCCCCCCGCATATCTACTACTCCCCCCAGCTTGGTGTCATCTTTCATTCACTTGCCTATCATTCTGATTGGATAATGTCACATGTGTGGTCTGACATATTTAATGTTTTAAGTTGCAACTTAAGGCTTTAAGTTGGATCTGTACAGTGAGAACCAATGCTCTTTTACAAAAAGGGCAGGTGGCCTTTTCTTTTTCATCTTTGAGGGGGTCTCTTCCATGTAGCTCTAATATTCTAGGAATAGCACTGGTGCTAGGGAGAAAGTAACAGCCCTGGGCAGTCAAAGGGAATACCAGAATCATAGTCCTGTAATCAGGCTCAGGAATAAAGTTCTCCAAATATCTCATGCAAGTCTACCTCACTAAAGCTAATCCAAAGCAGCTACCTTTCCACTAGGGAATTTATTCTTTCATCAGATTCAATTCATTTTTACTGGTGAGTGTTCAGCATCCCTCAAACTCAGGAGGTCTCACATACAAATGTGCACACATCCACAGCAGCTGGGAATAGGGTTAAGTCTGATAGAGAGCTGAAGCAGCTGTGTTTTTTCCGTATTTAATGTTTATCAAGGCACAGATCCAAAAGGATCTGTATTTGGCCCACACCGCATCTTACCCCTATGCTGCTGCAGATGCTGACTGCTTATGCCCAGTTTAGGGCTCCCTGTTTGTTTTTCCTACAAGACACACTGCCTGTAAGCGGAGAGATCTGACCCTGAATTGCAAAAGAAAAGCCTGGGGATTTCAACAGGCACATCCACCAAATAACCTTCCCAAGGCCTTTAACACAACTAATCTATGCTGAGTGCTGCTTAATCTGCAGACTGCATGCATCACATGGAATTCATGACTGCTGAGGAAAGCTTGCCCTGCCTGGAAAAACCTCACATGTCTTCCTGGATTTCAGGTTTAAAACAGTCAGGGCAACAAGCCATTAAAGCAGCCCTTGTTCTTGATGTAGAAAACAACTTTGTGAAATGGTATTTGGTCAGCAGTCTTCTGGAGCAGGGGTTCCTAAACTGTGGTACGTGTACTCCTGGGGGTATGCAAGACATCTCTGGGGGGTACACAGGGGAAACTGTGTAATAGCAGATTTAATTGTCATTACAATTCACATTTAAGGGGTTAAAATATAAAATATATGCTGGTAGGGGTACACAGGCAGCTGGTAAATCTGGAAGGGGGTACACAATAAGAAAAAGTTTGGGAACCTCTGTTCTAGAGGCTGCCATTCCTTGCAGCCCTGCTTCAGCCAATGAATACATAATACACATCTTTTCAGATGGGACTACAAATCCCAGAGGCACCTGAAAGCAGGAAAAAGAAGTGATGAGCAACCCTGCAGAGTCCTGCTGCTGTGATTCTGGACTGAAAATCACAGCGCCCTCAGGGGCAGCAAGAAGAGGAAGCAAACAACACAGCCCATGCTGGCTACATGCCAGACAGCAATGCTTTAGTGCCCCCTGGCTTCTGACCTGAGCCACTGCAGGCATGTGGCTGCATTTCCTGAATCAAAAGTAAATGTGTGTCCAGTTATTTCTCAGTTTTATCTCTACAGCTTAGACTAACCTGCAAAGACTGGACTGATTCAGCCTCAGGCTTTCTGGCTGTCTGTACTTAGCCAAGAAGACCATGGAGGAAAAAGGAGCCATACTATTAACTTGTTTATCAAACAAGCCGAATGATCTTCCATTCTTGCTCAGCTGCCCTCTTGCACTTGCCCAAAACTAGCAGCTTCCTTCCTCACCATCTCAGATGCAGTTATATATACATCTGCTGCCCAGCGGAGAGGAAAAAATAAACCAAATTTAGAATGAAAGAATCAGCTACCACAGGGTGCCTGTACCAGCTGCACTTCTCATCTCCACTGCATTTCATTAAAAACTTCCACTTTCTAATGGTGGTTAAGCTGCAACAGATCATTCAACATGCTGTACAATTCAATGGCATTTCAAGAAAGTGTAGGTCACCAGGAAACTCTCACTGAAATGTAAGACATTCCTAGTTCAAACTGCCCTATCTGGGCAAACTCTCTTATGGGCAAGTTTTGCTTCCCTCCCATGATCAATACACGAGGTTGAAGGACACCACGTGAAAAGCCTCAACTCCCACATGTCACCTGTGATGAGACTGGAAGGACATACATTCCAGTAACTGCATTATTTTCTTCACGTAATGGATGCCTTAAAAATAGTTACATTAAATCGTTGTGTTAAAGGAATGAATGTTAATTGCATCTGGCCTAGTCATAAAAGCAGCCAATATACATATCCACTAAGCAGCAAATCATGGCTGCTGAGCAGGGAAAGCTAAATTAGACGGCAGTTATGGTCAAAATGGAGCTCTAAAAATGACATTATGATGTATTTTTCCCTCCCTGGTGACTTCCACAGGATGTCCCCTCCATTTGTAAGTCAAAGCAAGGTTTCCCAAACTGCACGCACTGGGGATTCCAGCCTGCCACATTAAGTAGCATCTTTCCCCTCTTGGCACTGCAACACCAGCAAGGGAGATCTCAGGAATCAAGTAAGATGGTTTTCTGGAGGACACATATTCCTAGAACATGAACAGCTTGAAAATAAACAGATACCAAGGTAGAGCTTAGGAACACTGGTTATTCATGGTCCCATTCTATGAACCTAATATGGGGCCCTTCAAATTTTAGAAAGACCTTTCCCTGGAAAGATTTCTGGCCAGCGGCTGACCTCCCCTTCCCCTAGTTTGGGGATAAATGTTATGTATACAGTGTAAACCAGTAGGGACCTTCAAAGACTCATTTCACTGCTACTCCATGTAACAGCCTGCAGGTTCCCTGCAGATGGGAACAAGAGTTGTAGGGGGGATGATTTGGAGGGTGACACTAGGAAGTATTCAGGAAGCTCCACATGCTTGTGGATTGCACAACAGCTCTAAGCACACAATGCGCCACATGACTACAAGTGGCAGCACTGATTGCAGTGCACTTTAGTGAAGATTCAAGTTGCTCAGTCCAAATGGAGTCCCTTTATTATTGCAGAGAGCTCTCTGCATGAAACACTTTATAGTAACACCTCCCTCCCCTCCACAGCACTGTTCATTAGCAGATAGCACAGCACGTGGATAGTAGTATCATTATTGTTATTTTACAGACAGGGAAACTGAGACACAGAGAAAGTCGCTCACACAGGATCATGTAGGAAGTCTGTAACAGACCAGAAACTTCAATCCAGGCCTCTGTTGACTAATGATGGTGCCCTACTCTTTGTTCTTTCTATAGGTGTAAGAGTATAATCAAGATGGAAATATTTGGCATACCAGATCAGACTACAAGGCTAATGAGTCCAATTTCCCAACTCTATACACCAGTGCTAGAGGTCTCCAAAGGACAGAACACATATTTCAGTGATAAGCACTTTAGAAAATACCTAGGAGACAGGCAAATAAAAAAAAAAAAAAAAAAAAAAGGTCTTAATTTAATGGGACTGCACTAGACTACATTCATTTGCTCTGAAGTAAGAGTCTGCCAGAAGAGGGCCAGATTGCAAGCTCTTGGGGACTGGGAATGATGCCTTCTTTCTTTCTGTAAATGACTGAGCGCACGTTTGGTGTGATATGCATAATCAAGGAGAAAAAGGTCCCTTCCTGACCACAAAGATGATGGTTTGACACCCTGGAGCATATGATTTAAAGCTTGCAGTCAAGCAGCTATGTTGGCTTCTGCAGAGCGGACAAAAACAAAAACTGGGTTTTGCCTGTAAAATGCACAGATATGACTTGGGAGCTCTTTATGAAGCAAATATCTGCAATACCAAGGGACCAATTTTGCAAAGTCACTTTTCTGACCATAAACACGCTTTAGAAAATCTTCAACTGAGCCCCATTAATGTAATTGATTTTTAATGGCATTTTCAGAAAGGTGATTTTAACGGGCTTATTAGACAAACTGAAATAAAGCCTCACCCACCCTTCTTCCCTATAACAATACACAGCTTCCTTCTTTGGAGTTCAAGCTAATGGAAGACACATGAAGCACCGTGCTCCCAGTAAACGTTCTTTTGTCCTACCATCCAAAGTAATCAGCTGGTACATGTTTGAAGGGAGCTACCATCAATTAACTGATTCTGCTTGCAAAAACATATGCCCATCATACACTTATATCTTAGTGTTCCTTGAACCTAAAGTGGCCCTGGCTAGTTTCTTGGAAAAGCATTTGAAGACTTGCACAAAGTTGGCAAATAATTGTACACAATGGATTCAGGGCAGCACTCTATCAAGGCTTATGTAAGCAGTAAACAAATATAGCTTTCCTGTCCTTTTTGCTTGGAAAAAGGTGCCTGGCAAGGACACCTGCAATCTCACTTTTATTTCTTCCCTTTATAGAGCTATTAGCCATATATCTTCAAAATCTACCTGCATTTCAAGCTACTCAATGTCAGGACATTACCCTTAAAACCAAGTTCTTCCTGGCTGACTCTGTTCTTTTTCTATGGAACCTCATCTCTTCTGTTTCAACAATTTTTTGCTCTGGTCTTGCAAATTAATGAGTGTATAACTGAAGCTCTGACGAGTATGACTCAATAATTTATTTCACTCCCTCCCTTCCCCTCCCCTCCCCAGTCCTCTGCCCCTCGCTCTGACTTTCTAATGGGCAAAAAGCTGACATACATTCATCCAGGTTTACATGCCTGCATCATGCTGAATACTCTATAGGCTTTAATATGTTCCCAGAAATACAAAAACATTGAATTCTTTGGAAGACTCTCCCACTTGGTGTGAGCAACCATGTACATCTTATACAAGACTGCTATTGCCATGTACTCTAGACCAGATTCAAATGTTCCCTGCTTAGTTTCAGCATCTTTATTTATAAAAAAATTATAATGTGGAACATTAAAATTACATCACTCAGCTAAACAGCAGTTCTTTTTCATTATACCTTAAAGTGCTTAACATGAATTCTCCATTTTACAGGTGGGGAAACCAAGGCACAGAACAGTGCAGGTGAAGAGCAGAGGTGAAAATCCACTCCAAGACGCCTGAATTCGACTCTGTTCCACAATACACTCAGCTACACGGACAACATCAAAGGAAACTCATATCCTGCATCTCTCACTGTGAGTACACAGGATTACCTGCCGTTATAGACTTACCTGCTTTTATGCATTCCAACTCTAATGGGGAAATCAAATCATGCCAAGAGTCCTTTCTCTCTTTGCACCCCTTGTATCCAATCATAGGTTGCTTTAATTTTATACCTGGTATAATTATCATTAACTTTGTAACCTGGGGAAAAATATGGTATTATTTTTATAATGGACTTAGTGGATCAAGTAGTGGTTTTATTTTTTTCCACAATTGATAGTCAAGTTCAGTATTCCCAAATCCTCTTAAATTACATGTATCCAATTTAAACACTTTATTCATTACTATTCAATGGGGAATTCAGACTATGTAAAGAGCTCAGGATTTGCACAGCACAACTTTTTTAGATGAGCAGTCCTGGGTTGAGTTCCAGTCACAGGACTTCACAGTAGTCTTCAGCACCAAAGTGTCTCTGCATTGCTGCAGTGATAAAATGCATTTAGGAGGGAAATAAGAATGAGAAATGCACAATGTTTCTGTCAAGTCTCCCTCTGTGTCAGATATTAGAGACATGTGATATAAATTAACAAACAGAATACAAATACCGCCCACTAAATGCGTCAGAATTTGTATATTGGGCTTTGATTCATCAATGGACTCAAATGCTGGCTTAATCTTGAGCATAAACCTAAACCACTTTAAAATCAATGGAATTTAAGAGCTTGCTTAGGGGATTTGCTAAGCTGGGGTCTTGGACTCTAGTCTTTGACCCCAACATAATCTCTGTGAAGATACAGTACATACATCCACTGCAACTGGAAATGAAAAGGCTTCCAGCACTTTTGGTCATATATACATATTTGTTTAAACAAGGCTTATCACTGTGAAACTGTCCTTTCTCTGGAACTTTGTTGAATTCCAGGAACAGCATTATCTTTATATCCGATGAACAAACAAGGGCAGTCATTTTCTCTCTATGCAGAGAAGAAGTTCATTAACTTTGGAGATGGCCTGTCAATGCTTGGTGCTCTCTTGGATAATAGCTTAGTGTCATTTGGTCCCGTCTTAGAAAATGGCTTAATGCCACTTCACATGGACTTTGTACGTCATTATTTATGCCATGACTTAGGCTACCATAAGGATCTTGATCTTAGCATTAAGGAGGCAGCTAGTCGACACTCCCATCCAGCATTTTCTGTTTTCCAATTAGGATATCTGCTGAGTTGCAGCAGGGCAGAACCTCAGGCAACTTTGTCCTCCCTTCTACAATCCCAGGGTAGAAGGGTGTCTGGCTGCCAGGTTCTGTGCAGAGTTTACAGGTTCCCAGCATCAAGTGCTGCTGTCATGTCAAAAGTCATAGAAAAGCCATGAACTAAACCAGAAGGGATTTGACATCTGAAATGAGAAAGAGGCAATGCTCTGTCATGGGAAGAAACAGAACTGGAAGCTGTGCTGCTGCTCTTCTAAAGGCACACAGAGCTTGTATTATGAGCAACACCGTTATTATTTAAACATTACACAAAAAGGCAAGGAGAGCCTACTGCATGCATGAGCCGGTGGCAGTCTGTAGCACCTCCTGCTGTTCAGAACCCTGCCTTCCCACCATGGAGGGTGAGCTGTGCTCTGTGCACCACACCCCACTGCTACTTGCACATAAGCTATTTCCATACAACTGGAAAAAACTGAGGGTGCATAATAACTGTTGAGTGGAATGAGTCACAATTTTGGGGACAATATCTGTCCTCCAGGATTCACAGAGATTCACAGACTTTAAAAGCAGAGAGACCACTGTGATCTCTGTGTTTGACCTCCCATATAACCCTGGCCAGAAAAATCTAACACAATGATGCCTGCATCAAGCCTGTAATTTTTCTTTGAGCTGTAGCATATATTTTTGAAAGATATTTAGCCCTGATCTAAAGATGTTGAGCAATGAAGCATGCAACACCCACTTACAGTACAGAAAACTTTCCTCATGATCTGAAAATAAAATATGATCTGCAATGGACGCATCTATACATGCATTTTGTTGCGGAGTTGACTAATTAGCTCAGCAGTAAAGCATCACCATCTACACATGCAGCACTATTACGCTGCAGTAAAACTAATCAACTCCATTGTAAGATAGTCCTGCCTGACACAAATACTATTCTATGGCGAAGATATTGAGCGTGCTACAATGCATGTGTAGACAGTGACTGGGGCTGGCTGTGGCACAGGAGTGATACAGTGTGGGGGCTGCCTACCTGCTAGCCCCACACTGTTAGCACCCTCGTGCCAGCCCCTCCGCAGCACTCTGAGCTGGGATGGAGCACCTCTGGTCTGGCAGGCTGATCCCATGGGCATCCTGCCAGCTGGAGCTATGCTGCCCCAGCTCAATGCACTGTGGTCCCATGGGGACCACACATGTAATACACATGTAAATGTAAATGCATGTAATACACATGTAATACACATGTAAATGCTGAGACCAGGAGCAATCAACTCCATTGCAAACTGCATCAGAGTTTATTCAGGCGCATTAATATCATGTATAAATGCACTCAATGTGTATTAAGTTTACACAAATAAGGATGTGTACAGAAGTTGCTTTTTTCTCCATTTAAAGTGCTTTATTGCCATAACTTACCAGAACTGCATGGTTTTAAATTAACCCTTGATAAATGTGGCATTAAATTTGAAGCACTATATTTTACAGCACTTTAACAATCTACAGAGCTTTAAATAACTTCTGTACACTGGTCAAACTTCTGACCAACAGAGAAGCCCCAGAAGGCTGCAGAGTACCCCCTGCTTCCTAGCCTGGAAAGTACAGGGAGGCTCAAAGCACCCCCCTTCCCCCCACCACACTGCCACCACCAAACACTGCACTTCTGTCATGTTTAAGAGCTCTGTGACCTTATGGTGCTATTAAAAGTACTCCAAATTAAGTGCCGTAAAACATGCACAGAGCACTTCTGTACACACCCTAAGGAACTGCTGTACCAGATTAGACCAGTGTGCCAATATTGTCTCTGGCAGTAGTCAATGCCAGAAGATTAAAGACACCTGATAGAGAACAACCATGGAATAATCTGCCCAACTTTCTTCCAGGTCTCATTATAGGCCTGATACATGTCACTGATAGGGAACAGATGATTCTTAGCTTGAGCTTGATGAGAATACTTCTTGAGCTACTGTTTTCACACCACTGGAATGGTGTTTCTAAGACTTCACATTTAGTGAAGTAAAAAATAAGCACAAAAGAACTATGGCGGTGCTTTGTTTACACTACTACTACATAAGCTAGACTTTGCCTTTATGCCATGGCCTTTATAGAGTCATAGAATCACAGAAAAATAGGGCTGGAAGGGACCTCCAGAGGTCATCTAGTCCAACCTCCTGCCTGAGGCAGGATCATCCCTATACAACCATAATCTAAACTCTGCATAAAACTACCCTGACACAGCATAGACCTAACACCCTAACCTGCCACAGGTAAAGCAAGAGAACCACGGCAGCCAGTCTTACTTCTATAAAATGTTGTCAATATACACTCAAGAGGCCGCAGGTAGGGGGTCATGGCCCCCACTACAGAGGAAGGCAAAAACCCTCACCGTCCATACCAATCTGACCATGGGGTAAAATTCTATCCTGACCCCAAATATAGTGATTGGTCTGACCCTGAGGGAAGGGGCAAGACCCTCTAGCCAGGAACCTCCAGCTTTGCTCCTAGCAAGAGAATCAGCACACTCCTATTAAAGTCTTAATCTGAGGATCTCCAGCATCTACATAGATAGATGCATGTGGCCCAGAATAAAGCAGAAGAACAATATAGCCTGAAGACAGCAGAGCATTTGACAAATCACTTAAGATCCATGAGACAGTCCCAAGATGTTTACATGAAGATCCAGAGCCATTATGTTATTTCCCTGTATCCCAACTTTCCACAAACCTAGGCTTCTTGACATAGACTGGACCCATCTCATGCCTATACACTCCACAACTTAAGAGGTGTTGAGTCTGGCACAAATACAACAGAAGTCAGCATTCCCTATTCACCGACATTCTCTGGCACATCATCCCCATTCCAGGAGCATAACTAGGGTGGGGGAGAGTAGGGCACCAGCCTGGCCCCCTCCCCCAGGAGCCTTTGCCACAGCAGGCACAGTCCTGAACAATCTGGCCATAGGGGCCAAGCAGGCATAGCCCCATGCCCATAGCGTATCTGGAGGAAAGGAGGGGTGGAATGGCATTCCTTCTGGGAAAGCTTTGCCATGCAGTGCCATGGGGCTATGGGCCTGAGTGCATGGAGCTGAGTCCACACAGTTGCTTGTCCTCCAGTGGCAGGGACCCCAGCCCCCGCC
>NW_005842392.1:697025-705315 GCF_000455745.1 Alligator sinensis
CAGCCACTGGAGCCCAAGAGAGGAAATCTGGGGCAGATAAGATTCCTTTCCCTCTCCCCTCTGCCCCGCTCTCCAACATTCAGCATATTCTGCTCCCTACCACTTCTGCCCTGAACGCTGAAAGAGCTGCCTATGCCTCTGCACCTTTCATAGAATTATAGAAAAGTAGGTCTGGAAGGCACTTGAGATCATCTAGTCAAACTCCCTTGCCTGAGGCACGATCATCTCTATCCAATCCAGCCTATACAAATCCTTGTTTAACCTATTAGTAAAATTGCACAGTGAACACTGTCACACAACCAAAAGGCATAGCACCCTAACCTTCAACGGGTAAAACAGCAGAACAATAGCAACCAGTGCCCTGCTGTGCAGGGGTTGTTGAAATATGCCCTACTACAGAAGAAGGCAAAACCCCTGAGTCTGTACCAACCTGACCATCGGGCAAAATTCCTTCCTGACCCCAAACGTGGCAATCAGTCTGACCCTGAGTGGAGGGGCAAGACTCTCTGGCCAGGAAGCTCTGGGTTTTAGTCCCAGCAAGAGCACTGGCACACCCCAGTCAAAATCTCCAGCTTTGGCTGCAGCCAACACCCAGTGCTTCTGAGGAAGGCAAAAAAACCTGACACCCAAAGCAACAGGGGAGGGGAAAATAATTCCTAGCTCCATGTGTTGACCAGTAAAGCCCAAGAGCTTGGGAAATATCCATAATACAGTATAAGGATAACTACTCCTTGATCATCCTTGACCAATGCTTGTCCAGCTTCTTCTTGAACACCTCCAGCGATGGAGATTCAGGAGCTTCCTGAGAGAGTCTCTTCCACTGCCTCACTGTTCTAACAGGGAAGAAGTTTTTCCTAATATCTAATCTAAACCTACTTTGCTGCAATTTCAAGCCGGTGGTCCATGTCCTGCTCTCTGCAGAAAGAGAGAAAAAGTGTTTTCCCTGTTCTTTATGATAACCCTTCAGATACTTGAAGACTGTTACAATGTCCTCTCTCCTAAATACCATTTCCATTTCCTTCAACCTCTCCTCACATGGCTTGTCTTCCAAATCCTTTATCATTTGTGTCACCCACCTTTGGAAACTCTGTAACTTCTCCATGTCCTTTTTAAATCATGGAGCCCAAAAACTACACATAGTATTTTAGATAAGATCTAACCAGTGACACAAAGAGGCATCATCACTCCCTGTGTCTTGCACTTAATGCTTCTATTGATGCATTCCCAAACCTCATGTGCCTTTTTGTAGCTGTGTTGTACTGTAGACTCATACTGGCTGTGATCCACCAGAAAAGGCTGAAGAGCATTCCCAAGGACCATAAAACCTTCAGGATCAGCTGTAGGCCTAAGTATTACCATCCCACTTTTTGAAGACTGGTTTTCAGAGGTGCTAAGCACCTAGAGTTCCCCTTTGATTCAGCTGGAATTATAGATGGGTTTTTAGCACTTGAGGAGACAGGCCCTGGTATCTTCCCTCCCTGAAACTGCATATATAGTAATATTAACAGCGAGATGTGTGACACAGTCTGTCCCTTGAGGAACAACTGTCAGCTGACTGGATTCTTCCACTGGGGTAAAAACTAGGCCTGTGTGAAGTGGCAAATATTAGATTTGGATTTGGCCGATTCCGAAGGACAATGATTCGATCTGGTGATTCAAGTCACTGCCCCCATTCAATTTGGCCAAATCAGATTTGAAGATTTGGTGCCGACTCGGAGATTTGGCCATAGGCTAAACAGGCAGCAGTCCTTGAGGATGCTGGACACAGCTGCCTCCAGCTGGTAAGTCTGTTGTGGGCAGAGGGGGGGAGGAAGGAAGCGGGGTGAGGGGGCAGATCAATGAGGGAGCGAGGGAGGGACTGGGGCTGGGACAAGCTGCCCAGCTGGGACAGGGTACCGTGGGATGCAGGTGCGGCAGCGCTGGGAGCGGGGGCTATGCCCTGCTGCTGCTTGCCCAGCCAGGGTGTGGGGACACAGGATTTGGGCACAGCAGTGCTGGGAGCAGGGGCTATGCCTTGCTGCCACTTGCCCAACTGGGGTGGGGGTACAGGGGGGGCATGATGCAGGCACGGCTCACTCTGGGCGGAAGGGGGCTAGACTCCTGGAGAGCAGCCCAGCCCAGCCCAGCCCACTCCGCACAGATCTGGAGGCACAGATCTGGAGGCACAGATGCCTTCCTGGACTGGTGGTGTGCAATGGCAGGAACCCCTCTCGCTGAGTCCTACACCCACCCACCCTGGCTGAGCAGCTTGTCCCAGCCCCAGCCCCAATCCCTCCCTTGCTGTGGGGCCATTGATCTGTCCGCCCCCCCCCACCCCCAACGCCCCTTCCTTACCCCCTCCACCCACCACAGCCGATTTACCAGCTGGAGACAGCTGTGTCCAGCATCCCCGAGGACTGCTGCCTGTTTAGTCTATGGCTGAATTTCTGAATCGGCACTGAATCTTTTCTGAATCGATTTGGAGGCTTCCAATTTGATTCAGACCTTTCAATGGGTCTTCCGATTTAATTCGGAGATTTGGCTGCCGAATCGGGCTGAATCCCCTCCAAATCGAATCGGCTACCAAAGCTTTGTCCAGCCCTAGTGAATACTAGCTCCTTTGCTCACTAAAGAACAGACCACAGCCAGCCTCCTCACCATATCAACACCCAAGCCTTCATTGTCGCATATGTTTTGGATAATTGATTCCAGCATTTTACTGTTACTTACCTCCTTCTTAATGCCATGAAAGGTATAAAGCCACTGCCTGGATTAATGATCCTGGCAGTTTCTGATAATGACCTTCCTGTTATGGGAAGTATACCTTCATTTCACTTGCTGTCATGGCTAGTTTTTTTTTTTCTCCCCAACAGCCAACTGCAGGGGCTGTGGGCGAAGGAGGAGGCAGCTCTCCAATAATGTCACAGCTGAAATGACGGGGGGGCGGGGGGGTTCTGTGCTACATAAAAAGCTTCAGAGAAGTTGTTAACAGGCACTAAACATGGAAATCAGCATGAGATGAAAATCTGAAAAATGCTTCTGTCATGTTTCCTCACTCTCTCTGGAGAAGAGCCATTTGTCATACACCTCGTCATTCTTGCTTGTTGTTGCATAATACCCATTATTTATCCACTCACAGCCCAGGTAGTCACAGGCTGCCATATTCGTGGCTAACACGGCAAATAAGAAGCACCTTCACCTCATTAGCTAATTCCCTTCTGACACTGTCACCTAGAACTCGTATCTTAGCACAGTAGGGAAAAAAAGAGGCAGAAACTCCAGGGTTGGAATCTCAGAATCCAAAAAACCATCTAAAGCCTCCTTGCACCATGAGAAAGGATGGTCCAAACCAAAGCCCAAATCTGCAATTTGACCTCCATGGCTGGATTCCTGCACCTACATGGAGCAATTTGGACACCAATGGCATTGAGCAAAGAGGATGCAGGATCAGTACCTGTGCTGTCATAGTTCAGGGGTGTTTCCCCAGAATACTTTTTCCTCATTAACTGAGGTGTCATACTGCAGAGCAGACAGGCAGGACCAGGTCCTCATTTTGTGTCAATCAGTGTCACTCCACTGGCATAAGGAGCTAACTCTGTGTGGGTCCAGTACCTAGCACAATCAGCAATGAACTCACTGGCTTCTAGGTGTTCCTAGAATAATACATATTAATAAATATTACATTAAATAAGAAATTTAATAAAATATTAAACCATCAAACACCATTTTATATCAGCTGAGGACCTAGTCTAACAGTCTAGCAGACTCACATAGGGCATCTGATCTAAGATAAAAAGAAAGTCTCTCATAAAATTGGCTGCATTCCTGAGACTCCCTCTGCACAGGGCTTAGAAGAAGCGTATGTTAATTTACAACTCAGCCATATGATTAAAACCCACCTGCCTGACCCAGCCTGCCTTCATTAGCCCCCACCAAAAAGGTATATTTCAAACCACAAAAGCTTCTGTGCAGCATGCAGGAAGAAAAGAGAAATACATCCATTACTCTCTCCGTTACGCTAGTGCAGACAGACAGGAGCTCTGCTGCCCCAGGGATAGGATGGACAGAGTGAAAAGGAGTGCTCATTGCAAAGGGCTTTGAGTTAAATGAAGACAAAACAGTATAAGCAAAGGACAAGAGGGGAAACACAGAAACTTGAAATCATGTACCCAGGTGTCCTGATTCAGAGTCCACAGCCCTCCCTACTGAACCATGCTGCCTTTCACATTTCTTGGATTTGTGTCAGAAAATTTAAGAAGTTCAGATACAGGGCGATGGGCACAGCATTAGAAGGTCAAAATGATGAGATTGTTTTAGCTCCTGAGGATGGAGCTATGCCTCCTCAGACACCCTCCTCATCTCTAGCGCTCCAGCAACTGGCTTCAAAGGACTTCCTAGGTTCTCTGTGCTTTCTTTAGGTCATTTTCCAGTCTTGCTTCATTATACCCATCCAAGCACCAGTCTGAGCTTTGAAATTACAGTTAACTCATTGTTTGCTGCAAATTGCATAACGCCCCTTTACCTTGTTGCACTTCTTATCCAATTTAATTTCACAAGGTACCATTAGCTCTTATGTGCTAGCAAGTCACCATCCATCATTGCAACATAAAAGAAATTGGAAAAAGGGATCAGATCTATTAAAATCTATAGAGGCTTCACTCTCAGCGTGACTCATGCACGACATTAATAGCAATCAGCCTTAGTCCACCATCATATACACAGTACAGTGATTTCAAAGACGTTCTCTCACTTCCTTCCCAATAACTAATCAAGATTAAGCCCGTCCTCATGAAAGTATCCATTTCTACTGATGCTTGGCTTTGCTGCTGCAGTACAGACAGAAAGAGTTAAACATAAAATTCAGAGACAACTTTGCATTTCTTCTCCCTGGGCCTTGTCACCCCCAAAAGTATTTGGAGTCTAAAATTCAACTTGGGAAGATGCTTTCAAAAGCAGCCTCTGCAACTACACTTGCATTTTTTAAAGTCTATTTTTTTATGCACATGCAAACCCCAAACACCTAATGAAAAACACAGATGCATAATTAGGAAGCGTTGCATGCTGGGCAGCAGCAATGGCTGTCATTTGTACAACCCCTCCAAAGAGGTGCCTAGGGCTGGTGCCCTGCTCACCCATTCCTAATTACGTTACTGCAACAGCAGTCCAACATATACCAGTGAGTCTAATTTTTTGCATTCTGGAAAATATACACAGGAAAAAACTGCAGGCATAATTTTAAGAACCTGGTCAAACATCTTTTTAAAATGTTAACCTGCAAACTCAGTGTCGTAGGACTACCTCACAAAGCAATACCATCAAAAGTATCAGGACTATAATGAAAGGTGCGCAAAATATATGGACAGATCAAAGAGCCTTTGACATGAATAATATATTAAAAAAGGAAAAAGACATAAGGTTGCAAAGTTAATCATCCAAAAGTTAGGAAATGCCAAACTTAGAGCTGCCTGTGCAATTTTAAATTAGCTTTTTTGTGCCTATATATAATGATACAGTCTTTAATCGATCATCTACTAGTTTTGCTTCTGTAGTTCTGCCCCACCCAGTAGGCAGGATACACCTGCTCTGGGAATGAATTTCTTGGAGAAGTTGGAAGGTGTACAGTGACTGAAGCAGGGGATTACAGAAAGAAAAAGGTAGATTTCAGGACTGAGAGAGTAGACTGTCTGGTGAAGAACTAGATTTTACCTCTGCCTCCTCTACAGAGCTCCCAAGCGATGCTGAGCATATAACCCACAGCAGAACTTTCAAAAGTGGGCACTGATTGATTTGAGACATGTGGGGAAAGGAAAATTAACAGAAATTGGGAGTCTAAATCTGCAAGCCAATTTTAAAAATCCCAGCCTACGCGTACACATCAAGAGATTCATGTTTCATTCTTTTCACAACCTCTTTGCAAATATGTATCATTCCCATGCTAACGAGCATGCATGAGACCACACTGAGATAACTCTCACAAGATCAGGGCTCTAAGATGCTGCTGTACATTATTTCTATTGAGAATACATGCACCTGCCTCCTGACAACTGTCAAACTCAGTAAACCTATAAGAAAATCAGTTTTTGGACCCTCAGTAAAGCCAGAAATCCATGCATTAATCCTCATCTTCTACCTTCTGCAGCTAACTAGGTTCTTGCCTCTTGTTTACCTTGTACTTGGACAAATACTTCTGGGGACTTGATACCACAGAGAAGCAGAGGCCACTGTTCTTCCTGTCCTGCCACTAGAGTAATTTATCAAACTGCTTGTCCATTAGGACAATCCTGGTAACTATCCTGGTTCGCACCAAGGATGTTCAGATTCTTATTAGGGTCAGAGAAAGAATTATTGTCCAAACTACTTTTGGGCTTACTTTGGCAGCTAGAGCAATCCTTGCCTTGCCAGCGGAGATAAAAATGGCTCTGCTGGAATACAGGGGTCTCCATTTTTCTGTCCTCCCACCACATGTATGAGCACCATTGCCCTCTGCAGGTGAACTGTTCAGATGTGTGCAGTCCTATTGCCCTATATTGGTTACATTATGTTACGCAAAATAGCTATAATGACTAGGAACCTACCGAATTCATGATGGTGCAATTTTTACGGAAACCACAATTTCGGGTGAGCTCTACGAAAAAAGTGCAGGTTCTGTGCTTTTGGTGGGCTCCCTAAAAAAAAAATAATAATAATACGTACCAAAAATAAAATGCTGGCTCCCTTTGGGGAGCCAGCAGTCCTTGTGGCCACTGCCGCCCAGCCACCCAGCCTGCTGGGGGCGGGGGTGGAAAGGGGAGAGGGGGGCTGCCACCATAGCAAGGTGGCTGGCAGCCCAGCCCCTTGCTGCTGATTGGCTACAATTTTATCCATCATACAGCCCTGCCCCTCTCCACCAATTGGCAGCAAAGTTTGAGGCTTGATGAAGGACAGCCCTTACAGCCAATCAGTGGCAAGAGGCAGAGTCATATGATGGACAGCCCTCATAGCCAATCAGTAGGGGCAGGAAGGGGGCACCAGGTCCCTGTAGCCAATCAGCAGCATGGGGGGAGGCCACACTTAGTCCATAAAAATGGGTGCCAGCCCCGGGATCTGTCCATGAAATCAGCTGGCTGCTGCTTCAAGTTCAGTAGACCCTGTTATGATGACATCTTTAAAGCTAGTCTGACTACATTTCCTTTTAGTACTTGCAGCTTAACTTTGTAAGCAAGCCCCAACACTAATGCACTAATGTGATGGCCATCACTTAATGCTTATTATTTATTGCAAGGAACTGCAGTATGTTCAGCAAAATATTCCTTACAAAGAACAGAGGACCTTTACCATGCCTCTCTCACCGAGTGCCTAATCCAAAGCCCACTGATGTCAACAGAACATTTCTACTAACTTCAGTTATTTAAGGGCCAGGTCCCTTAACCTTAGCTCCTGGACTAATACGACTGCATTACATTAATTGGCAGCATTTCATTGCCATCACAAGGTACAATACAGACATACAGGTGGACCTGGGCTACACTTTTTGAGTGCTAACAAACGTATCCAGTTCCAGCCCAGTTGGACAATTGCATTTCTTGCAGTTAGCAACCGCTAATGGGAAGTAATGTCACTAGAGTTAAATGCAAGCCAATAAAAATATGAAAATAAAAGCAAACATCATTAAAAACACTTATGGTTCTACATAAGCTAGCAACAAACATCACAACAATATAACTTTCCCTTTTACTCATCTGGAACTGGAAGTGTTTAAAATAAATACTGGTACATCCCCAACCTCACATCCCCTTCCCCGACCTCCCAAAAAAGAGAAAAGAAAAAGAAAAGAAAGAGGAAAGAAAATCTTTTGGAGAGCAGAAATACATTTGTTTCCTTTGCTACCATTAAAAGCAAATCAGCAGGCTTCCCTAAAAGTAAATGAGAAACATTTGAGCACAGCATTTTTGTGGTAAGGAACTGAGTGAGTGCTTTCTGGAACAATAAAACAAGCCATTTTAGCCACAATCTATTAGCCTCCAGTTTAGTTCAACAGGATATTGATCCTGGCTGAAGATACCAGAACTGTGATTTATTTTCTAATTAACAAGTTCTAATGTCTGATTTTGACAGACAAAATGTCTATCATCGCTGGCAACCACAACCTCCCCCTCCCCGCGAAAAAAAAACAAAGCAAAACAAAACAAAACTCCAGGATCTGGGTTTGGGTGAGAAAAGAGGATGGAAAAAAATGGATGAGAGAGAAAACATCTTGAAGAATATCTTTTGAGACAGGCAATCAGATTGTGTCAAAATGTACATAAGGAATAGAGATTTGATAACAACAGCC
>NW_005842392.1:705389-720358 GCF_000455745.1 Alligator sinensis
TCCCTACACAAACTAGCCCTTTCCCTATGGAAGCAACTGAGATAGCAAATCCACGTTTTGCTTTCCTGCATTTTAGCTGAAAGCTGAAACTGAGATCAGATTTTCTAGTGTTCATCATTTATCTTTTCAAAAAAATACAGGATTAACAGAAACTCTGTGTGTGCACGCACACATGCACACGCACATGTGTAGAGTAATTTCTGTATCCCATAATGTTTTTATGTTGTCCCATAAAGCAGAAAACATGAGAAATCAAAAATCAATGTGTGATATTTCAGTTTTTTGAAACTGAATTTTGTTCTATGCTGGAGAATTCAATGAGTCTGTCTCCATTGCTGTGGAACACATGCCTACGTAGCCTTTACACAGGGAGTTGATGTACATATGGTAAAGAAAAAAGTTGGCAACAGAGAAGCTTGCAACATAAGTGTAGTAAGATAATATTACTGAAGCAGTCATTCCATATACAGATTGAATGCTTCCTGAAATGCAGATTTACTACTGTCAGTCATTTTTATTATGGTCTGATGGGTCTCTCTCATACACAGACATACACACCATGATCAAGTACTCTCAGATAAACTGATCTGATATGCCCACACAAAGAAAAGAAAATTAAAGTTGCATTCATGTCACCAAGTAGCAAAATCTTCCCTGGAGAAATAATCAGGTTTGTTATTGGTAAACATTCTCCCTCCGTGACCTTTCTTTAAAGCCTTGCTGCTGCGATGTCATGATGATATCTCTTTGTAATAAAATGGCCTTGCTCAAGGCTTCCTGCGCACACAGGTTATTGAGGAAAAGTGGGTGACATTAACTATTTCTGACTGGCCATGGATGCCCAAACAACCACAGAGTTCTTGTCTCCTAGTCTAGGGCTCCTGTGGCAAGAATGGCAAACTACAAACCTATTAACAGTCAAAGAAATCTAGAGTAGACTACAGCAGGCATTAGAGAAAATACTAATTTAATCCCCTGTGTGGAGGTGAAGATCTTTCAATACCACTTCTGTCCCAGCAGGTTCCTCCTCCTCATTACTAGTATTGCAAAATCAGGTCCTGCTCTAGTAAGATGTTTATCTACCTAACTTCATGAGTAACTCAGCTGCAACTTATGTGCCTGAAATTAGGCATGTACTCAACTTCCTTGCTGAATCCAGGCCATAAATTGTAGTATTTAAAGATGATGTGAATTTCTTCACTACAGATGGCTCTTGTACTTAACGTCACTCAGTTTATACTAAGTCCTCTCTGCATCACTTGCCTGGTAGGAAGTCCACGTACAAGACAACTTCAATACAACCCAGCTAGTGTCACCATTGGAAACCAGAAGCCTTGACGTTAACAGGATCATACTTCAAAAGAATATGCATGTTTGCAGATGGCAACAGGGTTCCTAATTACAGCTGCCTACTCAAACTGATATTCTACAACTATGTTCAGAGATCAAACAGCACTACAAATACTTGCAGATAGATATTATACTAATAAAATGTCCATGTCATACATGTGGCATTACACATTTATTTATAATTCTGTAAGTATGATGCACATATACAAGTAATCCATATACTGTGGCCAAACTTTGAACAACTGAGTCACAAATAGGAACCATTTAAAACAATGTATTTTGATTCTGCATTTCATGCCTTTAAAAAACACCCCACGCTAAATCTAAAACATTCCTACATAAACAAAAACATTACTCCAATTCACAACAACACTTACATATGGCTTAATTTTAAAAACCTGCTTAACTACCTTTGGAGTGAGTCAATACAACTTAGGCACACTCGTTAGTACTTTGCTAAATGAGGATAAGTTTAAGTAAGTGCTTACATGTTTTCCAGATCATTTTTTTAAAAATGAGGATACACTCTGAAATAGGATGTGAAACATCTTAACTTCTTCAGTGGTTGTAGCAATTTCTATAATTCAGTTTTCAACCCCTAAAATTCCTAGCATATGAGCCATATTCTCCTTTTGGCTTCAGTCAAATTACCCTGGATTTACGCAGAATGCCAGTGGTAGGAGAATCAAACCCTATGTATTCATTTTCTTCATCTCAGTGTATAACTAATTCCCTTCAGCATCTTGACAACCACATCAATACAGGACTCTGAATACAAAAGAATTATAATGATAATGCATCCAATAAATACAGTTGTATACGTATGCACAGAATTTCTTAACAGCACTCTATTCCACATCACAAGCCAGGATATAGACAATTCAAAATATTTAGACCTCATCTGTACTCCCCTCTATACCATAGACTAGAGGGATGTGTGAAAAGAGGAACTATTCAATGCAAAGGGCCAATTCTATAATCTTCTGTAAGCAAAGCTCCCATTAGGAGCATAAAGGTTCTCAAATGGATCTTCAGAAACCTTAACTGCTATTTTGGAATTTAAGGAAACACTTCATAAAGCCCCGCGGATAGACAAGTTATAAGGTACGACCTAAGCACCATAGATGATAGCCGTCTCCCTGACACAATAGCAGCTGTATTCCGGTTCGGACATCTGGTACTTGACATTATATGAGAAAAAAAAACAGAATTTTCAACTAAGCTCTCAAAAATCTCACTCTTTTTTACTTCTTTTTAAGCTATGATTTTGTAGTGTGTTAAATTCATTACTTGTAAAACTCCACTGACTTTCACAGAATTGAAACAGTGTTAAAATGGTTATATGAACCAAGAGCTTTTTATGTGCTTACTTTTGAAACTTTTGCAATTTTGGAGGAGGGTTTATTTAAAATATCTTTTGCATACCTGTTACTATTTAGAACACGGAGAAAAGGAAAAGTATCTCATAGTGTCTGAGTAAGATGCATGACAACATATCTACAAATAAGTGTCCTCAAAACCTCTTTTTAGTGTGGTTCAAACAATGCTTCAAAAATGACTCATTCAACACAATTGCCATTATTTAGACAATAAGGTCAGCCATGCACACATTTAGAGTACGCATCTTCTCAAATGGTTTAGAGTAACTCCTTACCCCCTCCTCCAAGCCATAATTAAAGAATGATACAAAACAAAGCAAACTTAACTCTTAGCAAACCCTTAGCAAACTTAAAGCAACGAGAAGTCACCTACCCTGTGAGGACCACAACAAAATCCATCACATTCCAGCCATTTCGGAGGTAAGAGCCTTTATGAAAAACAAACCCCAGAGCGATGATTTTTATACCAGCTTCAAAACAAAATATTCCAATAAAGTACGGCTCAGTGTCATCCTGCAAATAAGAGAAGAAAAAAATACAACCCATCAGGACACATGCAGGAAAAAAACATTTCTGTGTTGGCTTCAAGTTCTGTGCAACCAACAATAACACATTCAATTTGCAAGGCCTCCTACAATTTCTTGCTTACAGGGAAATCCATGTCTTTTTATGTTTACTAGATCTGAGTTTAAAAATACTCTTAAATATTCCAATGTTCTCTATATGGAATTTTGAATGTTTAGGAAACTTTCATTTTCTTTTATTATGAACATCTGAGCATGCAAGCTTTAGAAGCAAAAATTCTCATTAAAAAAAAGAATTTAAGATTAAATATTTACCAAAAGCAAAATTTCAAATTTGAGATTTAATTGTAATATGAGAAGTTCTTTTGATGTTAGTGAATTACATAAGCCATCTATTTTGGAAACAGAAACAAAAGCTTAAGACCCACACAACCAGACAGTACAGCATGGATCGCAAACGGGGATTGAGAACTATCGGCAAATGAATTACTGATTGCAACCTATTCTGGAGAAAAATGCAAATACTTCTAATTGTGAAATAATTTGAGAATTATGACCTGAGAATAAATGATTGATTTTAACAATTTTAAGGCAAATGCAACCAAAATTATTCATGGTGAATTTTTTATCTGTATTGGATTTTGAAGTACCTCCCCATTTCTTGCACTATAATTTCTCTGCCTTCCATCAAAATAATGTATTCCTTCAGTTTTTCCTCATTACCCTTCTCTTCCTTGTCTCCATTACCTAAAAACTGCCCCTCACTTATTGTTGTTTGACTTGACACCTGACTCAAAATTCCCATTCACTTTATTTGGAGTTTTGCCCCGTCCAGCACCACAAGACTGAAATCTTTACAGGGAGTTTGTTGATGGATTTAAACTGTCAGTTGATGGGGTGGGGACCATTTTTATTCTCTATTTTATTAAGCACTATATATATTTGTGGCATTGCCAATACTGAATCTTAATCTAGTGATTCTAAAATCTTACATAACTGCTAGAAGCTTACTGCCTGCTCCCAAAGGTGTATGTAGTTCAGTTTGAGAAACTCCGAACTCATCTGTATATCAGAACATTATCTTCAATGTGAAATAGAAATGACTGGTGCTGGAATTAAGACATAAGCCAGGAGTTAGAAAAAGGGAACAAAAGTAAAAACATTCGTATAAGCTATGCAACTGTCCCATTTTCTGAGTGGCTTAGGCTCACGCTGCTTTGTGCATTTTAGTGCCTAAAACCCACTGATTTTAATGGGAATGAGACACCAAAATACCTATAAAAATCTGGGTCCTGGATACCTAAGAATCTTTGTCTCACTGACTTTGCACAAGTTTAATGCTCCTAAGTCTTTAAGAGAGTTTAAAACATTGTATCCAGTGGGCACATCTACACATTCATTAATGTGCCATGGTTACTGCGCATTCAGTTTAGTATCTGTAATGTCAGGTACTAAATGCACTGTAATCGGCGCTACTGTGCATTAGCACAGATGAACACGTTTTGAGTGACATTAATGTGAATTACTAAATCTACTGCACATTAGCACGGTTTTTGCCAGCTGTGCTTATGATTAGCAGAATTAGTCTTCTGCGCATTATCTCAAGTAGATGTGCCCGGTGAGTCAGATTCCTGCCTAGTGCAGTGTCATCAAGCCCTAGTGCAGTTCCACTGGTGGTAAAATCTGACTCAGTATATTCTGGGCAGGAACAACAGCACTTTAGGACTGAAAGATAAAAAATAAGGAAGTGAATTTAATACAAAAATGGACTTTGCAAGCCTGGTAATTCTGGCTCAGGTAGCCAACCTAACCCCTCTATATGTGCTCACACTTTTTATATTGTACATACTACAAAAGCCTTGTTCTTACCAAAGGAGGAGGATGGAAAAAATACCCCTCCCAAGCAGACATACACAACAGCTACAAAAGCAGCATTAGCATGCACCCACATTCAGCAAACTTCTCATAACAATCTGTGCCCAACGCATTATTCACTGAAGAAATTTGCAAATCTTTGGAAACAGCAATTAAATCTAAAAAAAATCCTGAAACTCTCAAACTGGTATGCAGCACCCTCTCCACCCTTTACCCATAAAGAAATAATCCACACACAGATGGGTGTTCAGTTCCTGTTGTTAAGGGCATCAAATGTTTCAAGTTTCGAAGGAATCTCAAGCTTCTACATGATAAGACCTATTCAGCTGCAGTTTTCCAACACACTTAAGGGATTTGGAGACTCAAACCCAATGGAAATAAAAGGAATTAACCATTTATATCCTCTAGGATTAGACTGAAGACATAATATGTAAATTTTACCCTGGGGTTCCCTCCTCCCCACTTGAACTGCTTTCATAATTTAAGAAAGAGCAGACTAGACAGAAGTTATGCTCCGGGCCCAACCCTCCTCTGCAGCCTTTACCTCTTCCAGCCCCCACTGCACTCTACAAATTATTCCTCCTTTAAAGCAGAAAGCCCATGATTCCTTTGCTGTAGTGTATATGTGTTTTCCTTCTTTTACTTGAGAACCACCTCACAAGCTCTCCCACCCATCTAGCAATATGAGAAAACACTGACATCCCTTTGCAAGTAGGGGATGCAGACTGCAAAATCCTCAGCGTGACAAACTATGATTTAAAGAAACATCCTTCTAACCAACTCTCTCCAACAGGAGCTATGCTTGTTTGAGGATAAGAAACCAAGATGGAGGACAAGTCATTCCCATGATGTGAATGAGCTTTGACCCATGTAAGTGGAAGAAGCAGGATGCACAATCATCTGGGAGTCACAATGGGGACACAAGGAATGAAGCTGCCACATCACTCTCCCTCTTCTTTGCGCAGCAGGGATGGCGGGGTCACCAATGACCCTCCCTGTATGTCCCTTTGGGCTTAGTCCTTTCTTCTCCCAGAAGAAAGGGCTTCCTTTTCTAAAAACCTAGCAAATAAACAACATCTTCTTGCTCTTCAAGAATGTCCCATGACCCCCTTCAAAATCTGAATTCCATATGCCTCACTACTTTGGAGACTGCCATCCTAAATTTTCCCCAGTACAAAATCTCTTCCACCCACTTCCTGCAACAAAATCTCCAAACTGGTACTGTCCTAACTGCTTCCTCATGAGCAGGAAGCCATATATATATATATATAAAAAATTTACTACAGGTCACATGTTTAATGAGTCATGTGCCCTTCTGACCATAAGGCCTAGTTTAAAGGGACCAGAGCTCAGAAGAGATACACTAGGCTGAAATGTTTGCATGTACTTCAGGAATTTATGGAATAAGTTGCTCCCACGGCTAAGACAGTGCCAAACTGGGAGAGGAAGACATAAGTCCTTGGCAGCTCCAGTGACAGAAAAAGATTCAACAATAGGATAATATACTTGCCTAAAAAAAGAAAGAAAATAAAGCATCAGGACTGGGTTAAACTGCTGGAAGTTGCCTTCTCCAAGTTCCCTATCATCAAATGCCACAGGGTCGGTCTAATGAGACCTCTCTCTTGCTCCTATCTGACAACAGGAATGCTGCTGTCACTCAAGGCGAAGTCTTCAGGTCATCATGCAGCCCCAGTTAATCAGCCTTTCCCCTATGAGATGACAATCCACTACGAACGTCTGTATAAGCTCTGCCAGCAGGCTGCTAATTATGGCTGCAATCAGGCTTGAGACTGGGCCAGACCCTTTTAAGAAATAAAATTTCAAATGGGAAAACATTTATGATTCTGGAAATGTTTTCCCGTTTGAAGTGTTATTTCATTACTATTCCAAGTCTACTGCCTATATCTTTCCTGGGGCTTAGGATGACACACCTAATAGGTTTGGGTGTGTTGGCAAACCAGAGCTTTGTTCAAACAGAGGTTAATGTGAGCAGCTCACATATGACTGCATTGAGCACCTGTGGCTTGGATAAAGAATGAAATCCATTAGCCAAGTGAAATAACTGTCATGCTGAATAATTAGGAAATTGCCTATGCCCCTCCTACATGTCAAAAACATCCAGGAAAGCCAACCTTTTAGAGTCTTAAAGCAGTACACAAAGCATCAAAATATAGAAAGTTCTTGCATCTTAAAACAGAATAGGGACCAGTGGTAGGCAATAAATAGCTTCCCAGTCTTGCAACAAATAGTTAATTCATTTAACAACAACAACAACAAAAGCTTTCACATTGCATGCTGGGATAAATTCAAAACTTTAACCTTGTCATGAAAAAAAAAACAGGGAGACCAATCCCACCTCAGGAATAGCAAAGCCCAGCAGATAGGGCACTCAGTTGTCCTTCTACATTTGAGGTGACTGCAGTAAGCGGAAGGCTACTGGAGGTAAGAGAAAGATCTTTCCTGTTTGAGTTGTTCCACTTTGCATAAATCATTGCATATGTATTGGCCAAAGAAAGAGGCACTACTGCTCAACAGTTAGGACACTCAGCTAGAGTATGAAAGAACCAGGTTCAAGTCTCTTCTCCAATAAATATTTGATTAATAGAAGAAAGTGAAACAACTACAACAAGACAGATATGAGAGGACTCCTATGCCAGTCTAACCAACAGCTCAAGAGTGGGGGCATTCACCTGCTGTACAAGATAGTTAGCTGTAAGTCTCTTGTCTGAATCAGGAAAAGTAGCAACTTGAACCCAGATCACCTATGCCTCAGCTGTGTCCCTCACCCACTTGGCCTAGTAGTTATTCAGGGGTAGATTGCATCAGAAATATCATCTTTAAACAATGAAAAGCATTTCTGATTAAAGATTTTCTAGAACAGGAACAATCCTGCACAAACATTTTGGTTTTGACAAATCAGTATTTCCCAACAAAAAATAATTTTATTGGAAAATTTCCAACCAGTGGACATTGGTTCCAACCAGTTTGGACAATATTAACACTGAAGCCCATATGCTCCACTCTCTTGTCTGGCACAACAGAGAGCAAACCAACGTGTTATGCCCAAAAGAGCCTGCAAAAGCTACGCAGAGAAGTATAACAAGTAAAAATTACATCTTGCCACCATGCAACTGCCTCCAGCTTTTGCATACCATTTGCATGACAGAAACACAAATTGTATGCAGTCAACAGAAGACATCATGGAAGATCCTTCATGTCCACATTATTCCATTTTTTAAAAAAGCCTTAGTTATGCTGAAATGTTGCACATGTAAATGCCAATCTGTGCACAATTATTTCTTCCTATGTGTTGTATAAAGATTTGTGACCACGGATGAGTAATGCAGCCAAAGACAGCACAGTCAGCTGGGCTGGTGGTAGAAACTAGTGTTCCTCTAAACTGAGAATAACTATAGCTAGGTGGAAATCTGGCCCAGAAGCTATTCCACGTATACAGGCATCTAGGACTTGGCTTTCAATTGCCCAAAACTTACACATCTCCCTCAGGAAACCAGTCCCACTCCACCTGTCCCATTCTCTCAAATCACAACCTAGTGTATTCCCAGAGGACAATTTATTCCCCCCTTGCAGCGTCATGTAGAATGGGCAACAGGTAGTCTTACGTTCCAGAAGGTAATATTTTTCATTCCAGGAATATGCACATGCCTCTTCCAGTTTTGCAATGAGCAGAGCTATGGGCAGCCTTACATCATGTCAACATCCAATTTGATCCAACTTGCTAAGAATGGAGGCATCGTGGTGTGATCCAGCTAACTCAGAGGGAACATCTATCAGTGCCTCTAACAGATTGATAGTACAGACTGCCATATATAAAGGAGAAACTGGGATGCTACCCACCTTTTGACCAATAGCTTAATGATGACAGCATTTGCCCATGAGGTGGGAGACCAAAAAATCTAGAGACAAACTCGTTTCTCCTGCTTCCCAGGACAGTAGCCAAATACCCAGGCCATAGACTAGTCAAAATTGACAGCATCCTCCACCTCTCCAGTTAAAACTGGACCACTGGGAAACAAGGAATGCAACTGTTACATGACCAGAAAGACCCCAAGCAAAATGGACTGTGACTTACGCCTGAAGGAGTGTGACTCCCTAATGCGCAGCAAGGTAGGCACTGCCATGGGAGGGAGACCTGGCTTCTGGATCCTGTTCCCAATATTCCTTAACCATTTTATCTAATAACTTTAATGCAATATGCACAAACAATCCTAAGAGGAGGAACTAGCAGTCAGGACTCCCCCAGCTGAGTGCCCTAACCATTATGCTATAACATAAGCATAATGCAGGGGGTCGGACTCAATGATCTATAGAGGTCCCTTCCGACCCTTACATCTATGAATCTATGAAAAACACTCCCTCTTGCACTGTTTGTTATTTTATATTCAACAATCACCAGTTATAAAACAGAAATTCTCCTGGCAGCAGGGACCAGAACAGGGCTCCACTCCTAAAGGGCCGTGCCCCTCCTCACTGGATGAGAATGACACTCTCATTTGCTCTGCATCTGGCTCTGTGACTTTTGCACTCCTTGTTGACCAGTGGCCCAACTACAACAAGAAGAGTGGGACATGCTCTCATCTTGGCCCTTCCAAGTGAGCTCAGCCTAAAGTCCACATCTCCCAGTTCCTGGACAGGTGTGGTTTAACCATGAGGCTATCTGACTGAAGATGTGTGATACCACCATGATGCTTTATCTTTGTATTACCAAGCTTTACCTTTGTATAATACAGCCTCTGCACATAGATTTTCTCCAGATAAGGAATTAAGTATTAATGTGCATTTCCAGGTGGAACTGGATCACAACAGATTGAAATGAAGTTAAATGCTGAGGTGGCCATATTGGATTGTCTCTGAGTACATGCAGTAGTAGCCTCAGTCTGCTCACCTAGCAATATATTCAGGACAAGATGGTGGAGCATAAAGATATTTGGCACCTTAGCAGAATTGTAGCTGTTGTGCATGATGAAATTGTGTGCAGGTATTTAGATGTTTAAAGTTGCATACCCGGCACTTAGATCTCTTTGACATGGAATAAGATCTATGCCTTTATTTTTACAACAACAACAACAACAAAATATTGACCAAAAAATAAAGAAATCCTGTAAAACTTTTTGCAATTCTTCCCCCACTCTCCCCTTCACCTTTTTTACCAGCTCTAGAAACTGAACTCATGCTGTACAAGGATCCACTGGACTTTCAGATAACTGGCCAGCCATTTTATCCCTTTATAGTATCATCTCTCTTTTGCATTCCCCAGAAAGTGGTAAGATGCAAATCGAGCTTCTTGGAATCTGTCTTCAGGCAATGGCTACCACTCATTTGGATTTTTTTAATTTATTTATTTGTTTTTAGCAAACACAGGCCAAGCCCTAAAGTCATTAAACCAAAAAGACCAATTTCTAGTCCTAATGAAGTCAAAAGTAGAACTCCTGCCGATTTGAATGGAATTAGGGTATGTTCCAATGTATGTGAAAATGACTGGGATGTTTCCCACTCAGCAGTTTATTGTGGATTCTTACCATTTTCAAAATGAAATAATTTACACTTTACACGGGAAAGAGGAAAGTGTTTTGGAGCTGTTGAAAGTCAACAGAAAATATTTCTCATTAGCAACACTGGGGTTTTTTTTGCAGCACACTTTGAAGACAGAAATATCATATGGAATTAAAGCAACACACAGGCAATCTTTATTATGACTCTAGTAGTGCTACAGGGAAAATGGCCTTATCAGGGCTGGCTTAGAGACACTGCTTTAGAATGCCACTGAGTCATAAGCCTGGGGGTGAATTCTTACTCCAGCAATAGGAAGAACTGGCAGTGGGGTAGAAAGGAACTGGGTGTGCTTCATATCACTCAGCAGTGACTTTTCTGACTCAGTAAAAGAGTAACACTGACAGGAAATGAAAGGAGCCCTTATAAGACAGCATCTGTGAGACAGAGCTTTAAAGGACAGAGTTAAAGCAATACAGGAAGGGACCAAAAAAGAAATTCTCCAACCTTCAGATTCTGGGTGCAGGACTCTGTTCACTCTCCCCCACCCACATCCACTCCTGTTGAATCTGGAGAATGATAGTGGTACAAACAGGATTTGCTAACAGTGATGCTTGTGGCTTGAAATAATCCACCATTGAAGTGTTTGAGGGTCAGGATTGATTACGAAGCCATTTTGTTCATTCAAACTTATAAGGATCACAGAAGAAAAATCCACAGAAGACAAATGTACTAGTCCTTGGTCTGTGCAGAGGCAAAACTCCCTTTGAAGTCATAACTCCTGCATCCCAGCCTATGCATTAATCAGAAAACCATCCTTCTCCAATTAGGACATATTAAGACCCATTATAATATACTGCCATATAATGGTAAAAAGATTGAGCATTTATATACTTACACGCAAGTTCCCACTTTTACTTTCCACTCTTAAACAAAAGATATTTTACAGAGGAAAGAAGAATATATATAAATTAGGAGACTAGTGGGCACCGCTAAGATACATTCACTCAAGCAAGAGGTGCAAAATAAATGACTGGAGAGAGATTTCCATTCCTCGCACCTACTACTTTATATCTTTTATCAAAGAATTACTTGGCTCTTGAACCTTGCCCAGTGCCATAGACTATTTTGGACATTGAAAGCTGCAGCGATTAGGAAATTGCAGCAACAATGGAACAGGGGCTCCTTAATTTCTCAGTTTTTGGCTTTAAGCCTAATCTTATTTTAGTTTGCATAATTTAATTGATACATGTAAAACACTAGATTCAGATTTAGTCTCAAACCAAGCAAGCAAAAATTTCTATTCATTCTGGCCTGGAAGATGTTCCAATTTGTTAAAAGAAACAAAAAATAAACCAAATATTGCTTTTATCCCCCCTAGAGTGATGACAAATGAAAGAACCATTTTGAAGCTATTCTTGTTTTTGCTTTTGAAATAAGGTAATTGGACTCATTACCATAAAGCCTGCTGGTAAATTATTTTTCTTTGTAAAACTGTTTTCTTTTTGGTAAGAACATAATATTGTCTAATCCAATAAGTTTCCATTGAAGAGTTTCCAGTATCCCTCAGTAAGAAGACAATATGAAGTACACAGAATGCCAAAAGGTTACTATATGCTACAACTTCCTGGGAAAACACCCAAGAGGGTCATTCAGTTCTACATACAGTCCTGAAGACTTTAGAATTCCCTTTCTACCTTTGCCTCTAACAGCTTGAGTTTTCTGGTCTTCAAAGCATGCTGTAACATCTGTTTTTTTCCTGCTTTGACTCTAAGAAGATAAGTTGGGCTGGCTGGTGTGGTGTGGTGTGGAATTCTGCTGGAGATGGTTTGAGGAGCTGCAATCAGTTTTGTGTCAGATGTGCGTAGTCATGACGTTATTTGATAAGATGTAGTTTTAAAGTTAAGGATACCCGGAACACTGGGTGGGTGGGTGCTTGCTTTCCAAAGATGAGAGAAAAATCTAAATAAATAAATGAAACTCACCAGTCTCTCTGACATGGGTGTCTTGTCTCCATCTGGTAGATGCTGCTCCAAAGCCAGCACAATACAGTTGGCTATAATGGTGGCTAAAATCATGTATTCAAATGGAGTGGGGGACAATGGTTAAAGAAAACATCTTTAAACACTTGCAGAAGTTGATCATTCAAATCCCATGTATGTACTATGGAGACACTGTGGTTAAGGCCTGGCTCCTTTCTAACAAGGCTTCAGGAGATTTTTAACAAACAAACAAAAAAAATCACACTGGTTGTTTGAAAATACAAATTGATGGGGTTTTCCCTTCTAGAAATTGAGGCAGTTTTCTTCCCCTCAGAGCCAAGGAGTTCAGCTTTTAAATAAGACTAAGGCACTTAAGTTTCCCAAAATGGGTAGTAAAATTAGATGTCCTTGGCTGAAATATTGTTCAGTGATGCCACATAATTGAAATCATGAGTGTTGTATAAATAAGTAATAGTTTGGAAATCAAGGTTTCAGAGTCCAAAACGTGAACTGCAACTCCAGCTTACAGCGAACAATATTTTCAGTGTACCCTATAGGGTTGTGTGGCTGCTGAAGGGAAAATGTTTACTAATTACACATCATAGTGAAACCTACTGTAAATGCATCTTCCCCTTTGCTCTCTCTTCCGACACGCACATGGGCATATCCCTGCCTGACCCCAGAACTAAACAGTAGCGCAAGGAGGTGAATGAGATTTTCAGCACCTTGGAAAGCGCTAGGCGCTGACTAACAGTTTTGCCAATTTTATTGCAATAGTGTTGCTGGATTCAAACTACTGAATTCACCCCGAACACCTTGGCAGGGAGATGGAGAGGGCCGGGGGCTGCACCTAGGCATGCACAAAATGCGATGTTATAACTGCCACTGGGGCTTTGCTGTTTGTGTATTCAAAACTTCATTGCAGCTGCCCTGAGGTAGGCACAGACAGGGAAGCAAAGCGATTTTTGCGCTCTTATAATATTACACGGGGAAATCAGTGTGGAAAATGTATGCTTTCCAAATGGATTTATCTCCCCTTATTACAACCACCACCCCTCAAAGTTAATGCTGTGGAGGAGTGAACAGGAACTGGACTCAGTGGTAGTTGGAAATGTTGCTAGGAGGCTGTGAAGAGGCCTTGCTGCTGTTAGCTGAGGATTAATAGGCGTGTGTGATTTCAAATGAAAAGAAAACAACAAGCTCCCCTGAGATCCCCAGTGCAACGTACTCCTGCTGGTGCACATTGTCCAATACACACACACACCCTGGCAACCTCCCACTAATCTTAGAGGAAGAACCTGGCTCCCTTTGCCAAGGTTTTGGATCCCTGCTGCATGCATCACCACAGAAGCAGAGTCCCCTTCAGAGCAAGATCTCTGCAGATCACTCGGCCAGGGAGCTGGTTCTTAGATTAAAAGCATCTGCCCCTTTCACAACACAATGATGGCCCTTCTCTTCATTTACTGCCTCACTCTCCCCCCACAATATATATATATATATATAATTAAAAAAAAAAAAGGCACTACCCCCTCCAGCTCTTCTGATCAAGGGTATTTGTGGTACCCAATTCAAAATGACAAGGGCTAATGTCAATTCTACATGAAGGAGTATGGGCAAGGTGGTGTATTGAAAATAAAAAGCACACACAAACAGGCTGCAACAACTGTGTATGGAGATGTCAGTAAGGGTACCTTGAGACTGCTGGTGTCCCTGGACTAATGCAGCTTGCCTGCCAAGGTGTCACCATTTTACCCTACATTTTCTCTCTCCCTCAGAGGAGCGGAAAGGTTACGCTCTGTACATAAGAGCCGCGATTTACCCCGGGTGTCCTCTCGGATTCAACGGCACGAAATACAAACACAGGCGCTCGTCTACTGTAGGCGTACGCATCTCTGGATGCGCGCACACCCACACCCACAGAGGGAAATGCCTGTCATTTCGCACACACGCACATTACATGACACACGCACCCTGGTCGTAGGAGAAACACAGGGTAATATTTCCCCACACGCGCAGAGCCATCTCCGCCCATCCCTAGAGCTGCACCATCCCCATCCCCACACACACACACCGGGGCACACCCTCGCTCACCACCCGGGCACCCAGGCGGGTCCGTCCTGGCCGCCACGGACCCCCCAGAAAGGATATGGCCACTCCGTTATTCGCTTGGCATATTTCCGTATAATGTTATCTTCGCTGAAGATGAAGAGGGATCTGTTGACGGTGAAGCAGTTCTGCTTGACGGGGATGGGGTTGTAGAGAGCCATGGTCCGGGCTCGCTGAGCCATGGACTGCTTGTACACCCTCTGGCCGGGCTGGGGGCCGCCTTGCCGGCTGCTCCCCCGGCC
>NW_005842392.1:720603-748401 GCF_000455745.1 Alligator sinensis
CGCTCCACCCCGGCCCGGAGACCCCCTGGGGACAGCCCCGGCGGGGGGGAGCAGATGCCCCGGGGGACCCTCCCCGCGCAGGTCCCGGAGCAGGGGAGCGAGCCCGGTGCAGCCGCGCGGCTTTGCTAGCGCATCTAGCACGAGCAGCAGGGCAGGGCAGGGCAGGGCAGGGCTGGGCTGGGCTGGGGAGGGATGAAATCCTCCGCCCAGAGCCTCTTCTCCCGCCCCCGGGGCCGGCTGGCCCCGCAGCAGCAGCTCCACTTTGGAGCCGGGGAAGGGGCCCGCGGGCCCCCAACTCTGTGTCGGGGTACAGGGAGCTGTGCAGAGCAGCGAGGGGCCTGGGCTTTCTGCACCTCGCTGGGGGAAGTGGGTTGGGAGGAATCGGAGGGATCGTTTGAGCCAGAAAACATGCTGGTAAGGCTCTGCTTGCCTCTAAACAGACCGGTTTCCAGCCCCGTCTGCCGCTCCGTTTGCAACGACTACCTTTCCTCGCCCTTGGTTTGCATGATCCCTATGGACACTGAGTGTCTTAAATGCTGTATTTATGAATAGCACCCTTTTGTCCAACAGGCCCTTAGTCCCCCTTTCACCACAGGTCATCAAGCTCCTTGTTCCTCCAGCTTTCCAGATCCGGCGCTGCCGTGCTCTGTCGCCGCGTTGGATACTGTCTGTCTCTCTCCACATTTTGACTCGGCTTGGCATAATAGCTAGGAAGTCGAGAGGGTATATTTTTAAAGTGAGGTCTGTCAACAGGGGGACATTTTCTCTTCTCCCACAGAAGGAAATCCTGGATTCATCTCCATCCAGCAGCTAACGTATTTTTGCCTTAGTCATGCAAGCTGTCTCACTTCAAAACTAACCCACCCGTAAGACAAGTCCGTAGCAACAACAGCTGTTGGGCTTGGAAGACAGAAAAGTATATTCAGAAGTAAGGTCAGATGGTGTCTGGTAACACCTGAAAGCCTGAATTCTGTGGGAGAAGAGAAAATGTCCCCCCTGTTGACAGACCTCACTTTAACTATATACCCTCTCAACTTCCTAGCTATTATGCCAAGCCGAGTCAAAATGTGGAGAGAGAGAGAGAGACAGTATCCAACACAGCAACAGAGCATGGCAGCGCTGGATCTGGAAAGCTGGAGGAACAAGAAGCTTTATGACCTGCGGTGGCATTACAGAAGAGACTGGTTTCTGTTGCAGGGCCTTGGAATCAGGCAATCTTTCTTCTATAGCTGCATGGAGGCTTGGTAATCATAGACAACACACTGTTTTGTTACCAAGGTAAACAAGGGAACCAAAAGGGGGAAAATGTAATAAATGAGTGATGTCATATCCTGCTTTCGTAATAAGGCAAACATGACATTAACCCGACACAAACATATTGACCTGATTTCTAAGGTCTATAGGGAGAAGGGTGATAAAAGGTCTCTACTCAAAGAGATGGTGCAATTCTCAAGAGAATTCGTGTATCGAGAGGCATCTGGGAGATGAAATCTATAGAGGTGTTCTAATGAGCTCAATACCCAGGATCAAGGTCAGATTTTCATAGAAGACAGGGATCCTGGGTGCATACTAGATGCTTACCTGTTTTAAAAAGTCTTTCCCTGATTATGGAGAGTAAGCCTTTGGAAAATATAGCCCTAAACTCTATCTGCCATCAGGCTGCTCCATCTCCCACTGGCCCCAGCTGTGGGTATTCAGTATTTGAAAAAAGTGTGGTTCTGATAGCATTTTGGAAGCAATCTCCCCCTCCTTCTCCATGTAGATAAGTGTAAAGTCATGTTAACTGACAAAGAATACCTTCAGGTCATACGTGCTGACTTCCTTTGATTCTGTAAAATCCTTAAAGAGGAAATCTTAAGAGCCTTCAGGAGTAGCTTTAAAAGTAGTAAGTAATTATATAGCTCTTTAAAATCTTCAGGTTGCAAGTATCACTTAACTGACACACATGAGAAAGATAGGATAAAGAAAGTGCGGTCAAGAAATTGTTCATCTTCCTCCTCCCAAAAATGTGAATGTTTTTGTTTCTTTATTATAAATTCAGAATTTCACCTAGCCCTTTCTTGCCAGAAACCTACAAACATAATAAATGCAAAACTACTGTGTTTCAACAAAAAAACCTTTTAAATGGGAAAAACTCAGACATTTTACTCTGTTTTATCAAAAGCAAGTTTTTCCTGAACCACTGCATTTTCAACAAAGCCCCATTTTTTCCCATTAAAATAGTGTAACTGAAAATGTTCAGCCAGCTGTAGGTATGTGTTAATTTCTCGATGCATTCCCAAAGCCTTTAGCAGAAACAATGGGTGTGTACCACCTCTGCCAAATCTTACCTGGTCCTAATCAAGACAACTTCAAAGTGCCACAGCCAGAATTAGAATCCCTGACTTCCTTGTTCCCCCTTCTAGGCATGTTCTGTACACCACGCTGCCTCTCCCAAAGTCTGCCCACTACGGACCTGCAGGAAATATGACAAACAGGATGTCTGATGCATTCAGAATGGCTAGAAAACAATACAGTATCCATCGTAGTGGCATTGTATAAACCAGGAGTGCTGCCCACCCCTGTCATGAGTGCCACAAGTGGCAGCGGCAGCCTCTGTGTGTGGACTGTGACAGATTGGGGAGGGGACAGACAGCACAGCAGCAGGTAGGGTGAAAAGTGGAAAGCAAAGCAGCAGATTGGGTTGGGAGCAGAGGGCAGAACATCAGACTGGGTAGGGGAAGGGGATGAATGTGGCACTTGGGGAGGTTGTGGGATTAATTTGTGACACACCTGCCAAAAAGGTATAAGCTATGGCACGTTACTTGTTCACTGCAGCTACAAGCTCAGTTCCATCACACCTGAGGAATGATTAAGCGGATATTCTAAAGGCAGCAAGGAAGCATGAAGAGACTTAAAGAGGAGAAAGAGATTGCAAGAACTAGGATTATTTTGCTTTTAAATTTGAAGCACAGGGATTTAACTGGGCTGCTGAAGATTACGAAAAGACTAAAATAATATTAGGTTTACACTTCATCTAACCACAGGGTCACTTAAAGAAGATAACAAGGAGAATGAGGAGCAGCATTTCAAACAAATAAGAAAAACATTTGAAACACTGTGGAATCTATCACTACAGGAAGGCAAAAATCATTAAACAGCTGGTTGTAAAAATGGACTGGATCATCTTATGAACAGCTTTTTTTAGTAAGCCATGTAAAAATGCTGGTGAACACATCTTATGCTTTTATGGCACCAGCTGTTATCAAAGAAGAATTCTGCAGTCAGGGAAAAAGTTCATTTTTTGCTCCTCTTGCTGCAGCCTTGAACAACACTGCATCATCAGCCAAGCACGGTACCAAATGTTGTCTCTCTCTGAATTGGCATGCATTGGCCACTGCCTTAAAGGGTAGCGGGCTTGAAGACGTATTTGATCTGGTATGGCAAAGCTTATGTTCCTATAGCAATCCATGGCTGACAGCAGAATTCTTGTGTAATGAAGAGGGTGAGGTAATATTCTGGCCTTCTGTATTAAAAGGGGATGTTGTCTTATATCGGGGGCTGGATCAGGCCCACCGTGGGCTCCATTTCCCAGCAGCCCCTGCCCACATTGCTGTGGCCAGTTTCCATGGAGATCCCAGCAGTGGTGGGGCCATGACAGCATGGGGCCTGGGTTTCCATGGAGACTGGCCCCAGCAGCGCTGGCAGGGCATGCAGCTGAGCAGGGAGCTGCTCCAGGGCTGGGATCTTGGGGCAGTGACAGTGCAGTCCAGAGCCAGGGCAGAACTACAGTCTGCTGCCCACATGCCCCAGGCAGGGGCGTGCAGGCAGTGGATCATAATTCTGCCCTGGCTCTGGACCACACCGTCACAGCTGCAAAATCCCAGCCCCAGCCCAGCCACATGCCCTGCCAGAGTGGCTGGGGCTGGTCTCCAGGGAAACCCTGGCCCCGTACTGTCATGGCCCCTCCACTGCTGGGGTTTCCATGGAAACCAGCCACAGCAGTGTGGGCAGGGGCTGCTGGGAAATGGAGTCCATCTGCAGCCAGATCCACCATTTTGCCCACCCCCGTTTTATACGATGCAAAATGCCACTGGATACCATAAGCCATCACAAGAGAGCTCAGGAAAGCACCCATGAAGGCTAGATGCTATGCCTAGGCTTTGGCCGAACTATATGGAACTGCCACGGTAATCTATAGCTCAGCATGCCCTAGGGGCCTGATATCAATCTTCTGTCTGTAGGTAAAGAGGCATCTCACCAATATGTCCTAGAGCCTGGCCACCAACACTATAGTGTAGTAGGCAGGTCCTTGCAAAAGTGAAAAGGAAGAAATTAAAATGTGTTTCATACACAAACCTAAGAGAGACGGAAAGGCCACAGCATTCTGAAAGCTCCTATAAAGGACTGGCCAACAACTTAAATGCTTGTTTGGAAAGAAGGTGAAGGTCTCTTGGTATATACCCTACCTGGCCTCAGATAAGGCAAGAGAGGCCACAGTTAAATCCTGCCCTCTTTGCCACCCAAGATAAATGCCCAAAGAGCTGTACACAGCCAAGAAACAGACCAACAACTGTATTACAATCTATCAGAGGCTGGCTCCGCAGCTGCTTTATTAGATACGCATCAGCCATGTATCAGCTCCCAACAGCTCAGTATTTCTGAAAGCCAGGCCAATAGTGCTTTCCAACACAAAGCCAACCTCTTACATTCCACATAAAAGACTTGATGACCCTTTGGGTAAGAATAAGGGCTTGTCCAAGTGTTTTTGGGTAAAACTCTGCTCTTAACTGTTGTGTATGTATTTGTCATCTACTGTACTTGAGGATAGTCCTTCAGACACACTGTTACTGAAGAGCTACACTGCTTAGGTATAACAAGACTCCCCTGAGATCTGTCAGAGCATGCATAATTGCCTAATGCTAAGGATGAGGGAGGCAGAATGGAAGGATCCGTACAGCTTTTTAAAGATAGTATCAAGCAAAAAAAAAAAAAGACTAGAATAAAATATCAAACATATTAAAAGGAAAATCCTTGGATGATACTATTCCTGTTTTGTAGCTTTAATTAATATATTATTATTTGCATGACAATAGCACCTGGAAACTCCAGTGGAAATTTGGGGTTCTTTGGTGCTAACCGCTCTACACACACATAGCAAAGGCACTGCCTACCCCAAAAAGCTCACCATCTACATAGACAAGATACACAATGAGTGGGAGGGGAAACAGAGGTACAGAGAGGGGAAGGGACTTGCCTAAAGCCATACAGCAGGTTAGTGACCATCAGCAATAGACCTCACGAATCTTAAGTCCCAGTTTTTGCACTTCACACACTTTACAAGAAACCCCTTTGCAGTTAATTCCTTTGCTGTGGAAAAAGCCAGTTTAAATGCATCTAATGCTGCTGCATACACCTTAGAGCAAAAGGTCCAAACAGCTAAGCAATCAGGCAGCCAGCTTGGTAAATGCTTTGGACAGGAAGGCCAGTGATTGGATGATAAAGTGTTAAAAATTCACAGTGATGGATAACTACTATATAAAACGGCACAATAAAACAATGCTGTCTGTTCCAATATTTACTGAGTGGCAAAGATGGGCAAGGAGCCTTCTGTCTGGTGTCCAGTGTCCCATTTAGAATGTTACTATGCCAATGTCTTAGCCCCAGTGACACTAATTACATTTTTCTTATGTGGATGCCAAGGGAAGCTTAAATCAGGTGAGGATGCACCTGCCTGCACTCATCTAGGTGCTCACAGTGATGGGTGTTGTACAAGATGATGAATAGAATGTGCTCTGCTATTTTTATTTCTGACTTTGTACATTTATTTTCACTGGCATCTCCAAGCTCATCCTTCACCAAGTGCTTCACCCTTTTCAGACTTGGCAGCCATAAGAGAAAAAGTAACAGGCTAGGATAACACAGTCCCTTCTTTGCCTCTGCAGAACTTTCTTTGGATGTGAAATTTGGTCAAGTGAGAGGCATTTACTGGATCTCAGCCTAATATCTAGCTTTTTTTAAAAAAAAAGCCTCCTTAGTTGCAGTGGGACATAGCCAATTAGTTACAGAAATGCCAGATTTGTTAAAAGATATTTATAGTTGCAGTTAGGAACCTAGAACCTAAGTACCTGAGCACATTAGGCAGCCAAGTTCCAGTAAAATCAATCGGAGTTAAGTGCCTAACCTCATCAGGCATGTTTGAAAATCCCTCTAGATTCTAAAATGCAGCTGTAGATTTCTATGAAAAATTGGCCTTAACTGAAGTAGCAGCATCATGTATGGGCCTCTGACTAGCCTAGCGGTAGGTGCAGCATATAAGGAGTCTTATCGAAGTAGTAGGGTTGAAGAGATGCTATAGCTGTGATGGTTCAGGAAACATATGAGAGGCAAGGGTGTTTTCTTTGATATTTTCTACTGGACCAATGGTATAGTTAGGAGAGAAGTTGGACAAGTTTTAGGGCCTATCTGAGGTCCTTTGTCTCCCAACTATACAGTTGGTCCAAAAAAAAAAAAAAAATCCCTTAACACTCAAGTATTATGAAAGGTGCAGGGGGACAGAAATGGGTTAACTAGGTCATTCCGGATCAGGATTGAGGTGCAAAGTAAGCCGAAGTAAGTCACTTACATAGCACCGGCTTCTCTACGCACTGTCCTAGCACCACCAGGAATACATGAACTTGTCCACAATAGAAGTTGCCTGTGAACTTCGTGAGGTTCCCATTACTTAGGACTTGTGTGTAATGTTATACAGCGGAAGAGAGAAACGTTTTGCCTAATTTATTTTCATCCCTATTACTGAACAGAGATTGATCATGGATTTATGACTCATCCTCTTCTCAGCGATAGGCAAGAAAATGCATTCATGCATTAAAGGAGCAAAGAGGAGATTGCCCAAGGCTGTGGAGAAAGCACCTGATATTGGAACAAATAGTTCAATGGTGCTGATTTTACTGATACCAAAGCTTAGAATGAAAAATCTGAAGACCGGATGCAGTTCTAAGGACAAATCTTAAGGTCCTTTATCAGGTTTCAAAGAACCTGAGACCATAAGGACCTTACGTAAACAGAGGGAGATCTTCAAGTTCTCTCCTTCCTCATTTGGGAGATGAATGATCTGCACATTGTAAACTGAGACTCTAAGAAGAAAAAGACTGATAGCCTGGTTTTTGAAGACCTGCAATTCTCATTGACTTCAGTAAATGCTGCTGGTGCTCATCTTTAGAAGTTAGGTTGCTACATTGCCACTTAGGTGTATCATGCCTAGAACAAGTAGGTGGGGTGAAGATGGTCAGGGGTGGGCAACATGACAGATCTGACCAGCAGCCAGACATCATCTCCCAGCAGCCTGTGTCTGTGTCGCTGCAGCTGGTTTCCATGCAGACCCCAGCAGTGGTGGTCCCATGACAGTGCAGGGCCAGGGTTTCCATGGACACTGGCCCCAGCAGTGCTGGCAGGCTGTGCGGCTGGGCAGGGAGGGGCTCTGTGGCTGGGGCTAGGGTCTTGCAGTGGTGACAGTGTGGTCCGGAGTTCAGGCAGAGCCATGATCTGTTGCCTGCATGCTCCTGCCTGGGGCATGTGGGCAGCAGATCGCAGCTCTGTCCTTGCTCCAGACCATACTGTCACCACAAGGTCTCAGCCCCGGAGCAGCTCCCTGCCCAGCTGCATGCCCTGCCAGTGCTGCTGGGGCTGGTCTCCACACTGCCATGGCACTGCAGGGGCTGCTGGGAAATGGAGTCTGCTATGGGCCCGACCGAGCCTGACTTTGCCCACCTGTGGATTAAGCTCTATGAGTGCAGTATAACAAACATCATTCTAACACCGCCAGTATAAAGACTATTTTTACATATAATAAATGACTCCTGTTTTCTAGAGTGCCTGAAAACAGTCCTGGGCTCAGGCAGGAAGTTAAGCTCTCCAGAAAACAAGACTAAGCAATGAAGGCGAGTTAACTAATATGCAATCATTGCATCCATTCTGCTGCAGCTGTGCTAGGTACAAACTTCCCTCAGCACCATCTTCTGCCGCCTGTGCCTGGAGTAGTATTTCACTCCACAGGCAATGCCTCTGAAATCAGCAAGACAACCTAGGCTCTCCTCAACATGTGCAAGCATTCAGACTGGGGCAGCACGTTTACATTTAAAAATGCTGATTGACTCAGAGGGGAAAGTTAGAATTTCTTAAACTCTAATTTCATCACCACAAAGCCCTTCTCCCTCCCCAAGCCCCTACGTTGCCCAGAGATTTACAGATGTTGCTAATAAAGACGTGAACAACATATTCAATAGTTAACTAAGCTCATGTGCTGGGAAACTATAGATTTATTATCCTTCAGCTTAAACCATATCCTCTAATTCATTCAAGGCAATACTCACCTCTTAGGGCAATACTTCTTGATGATCACCTTACAAGACTTCCATAAAAATTTAAATGCTGTCTATCTCCCACCCTACGCTCATCGGTAGGAAATTTAAGGGTCTGCTTAACTGGGAACAATTTAAGAAAGATCTAACCTAACATGCTGTGTTCGTCCTCATTCTGCTTTTACAAGAAAGTGTTCCCCGGGAGATCTTAACCCTTCCACTGACGAAGTGTTATTCTTCATTATTTCAGGATTCTTCTAATGCTTTTTGCCCTCTAACATGGGGAGAACTACAATTTTAGTGCAGTCTGGGCAAATGGTGGAAAGTAAAAAGATCAATATCACATCCTTCTACTCATCCTATGGCCCACTTCTCTTGCTGTCATTCTTATGGTCTGGGAACAATATTTTTTTAAATTAAAGTGTACAAAGAAGTGGACAGAAATTGTATTAAATAGAGGACATTTTAATTAGATTTATTTTAGTGGGAAGACCATTTCTAGACACACAAAATCATAAAGTGAATATAGTAACAACTTCCCTCTCTCCCTGCCCCAAAACTGTTTGCAAAAGTTTAGCTGCAAAAGTTTGTATGGCCAGGAAGGGACTAAAATTTTAATCACCTTGTGGTTAAGGTGATCTGAGTCCCATTCCAGGCCCTGCCACAGAGTCCTATAGTGCCCTTGAGCAAGTTGCTTTAGGCCTGACACAAAGCCTTGTAGAATCAATGGAGGATAAAAGCAGCTAGTTTGGGCAATTAGCCTCTGTCTCAGGTCCCATCTATAAAATGGGGATGATGAGACTTCTCTCTGACCCACATTTGGTCTATTTAGACTGTAAGCTCTAGAGTGCAGGGACCGTCTCGCTCAATGTGCGAGTACAGTGTGCAAACAGTGAGATGCCAATCTCAGCTGGAGCTTCTCATAATACTGTAATATAAATTACCACAGGAAATACAAAAGATGCATTACAAGTAATGGGCACTGCTACTCAGATTAGAGTCCGATAAAGAGAAGCTACACAACAAATAAAGAATTATGGGACAATAAATTTAATCTCACCCTTAGGCCTTCTCACATCTGGAAAGTTAATTCATGTACATATGTAGAAGAGGACATGGCAATGAAATGCTCAGGAGCTACAAATTGCCATTCACTGTTTACTACTGTTATAGGGGGAGATCTTGAAAGGCAAAACTAGGAACTAGGTGTCCTATTGCTATTGACGTGTTGTGGGAGTTAGGGTTTTTATGCCTGTGAATATCTCCTTCATTCTTTTCAACTCACACCGATATACAGATGACTAGCACTTGGATAAGTGGACTGAAAGCTAAATATTAGTCAGGAATAGTCAGGGAATCCCCCAGCCTTAAGAGGGATCCCCTTACTAATATTCTGTCTTGTAACCATTAGCAACACTCAGTGAGGCAAAGGCCAGCTTTGTGCCTGCACAGTATGCTAGCTGCATTTGTAAAGGCATACCTATTCAGCACCCAGTATGTTTAGATTCGATGCTCATCATTTATATAGTTAGTGATAGCAATTATGCCTTCACTCTGATATAAAATTAAATATTGAGCTCTTTTCCAAGGCACATTCAGTCAGTCATCCTAAACCCAAGTAATCAGGACTCTTCATTTAAATAAGCTCTAGTGGTTACCTACAGGACAACAATTTCCATCTTAATCACACAGTTGGTTAAAACATGAAAGCAAAACAAAGTGGCAGAGGTAGGGTTAATCATTTAACATACAGCATACCTCCTGTCAACAGTAAAACAGAGGACTAGATATTTCCCTTTCTTTCACTGATGAAAGAACACCAGGATCACAAGACCATAATAAAATTAAGGCACTGACCAAGAAAACTGGCACTTACACCTTCAGGGATAGATCTTCCTCTGTGTTTTTTTCCCCTCACTTATAGCCATAAAAAACAACAGAAATGTCACATTCTTGACCTAAGTTTTGGCCAAAGGACCTTTACAAAACCACTATGGCTTTGTTCTCTCCCTTCATCAAACGCCCAGACCCTCCAGAAGTTGCTACATGTGAAGGCTACACGTCAGGCCTCAGAAGATAGGGGTGACAGTAGCAAGTGGAGAGAGAAATTTAAAAGAGAAGAGAGAGAGATGAAAAATAATTTGATTCTTCATTACATCACTTCCCCCAAGCCTGGGGGATGAATGGAAGCTGATATTTTAAGAAGATGCAACTCAAACACCTCACTCTTTTAAGATTTCCATTTGCTTTTAAGAAGAGAGAAGCTCTTGGGAGCACCTGGAAGGAGCCTTAAGCTGGAAGAGAAAAGTAATGCAGATGTAGCAGACAGACTAAGGTCTGAAAGTCCTCCCTTAGGTTAACAAAAGTGTGATGCACTACGATGGACGCATGGAATATTTCAAGACCATTGTATCAAGACGCCACATGTGCTCTGCAAAGAAGGAGACTGCAGAGACTCTGATGTTAAGGTTCTGAATGTTACATGAAGCTAAAAACAGGTAAGTCAGTATAGGTATGCTAAACAGGTATGCTTCCTTCAGGAACTGAAGTCTTTGGGGATTATTAATGTAAGCCTCCAATGCTAAATCAATGTGCCTTTCAAAATTTCAACCCCTTCTGTTGAGAAAGTACAGGCCAGTATGATCTAGGTTGAAGTTAGTAGGAAGATGAAGGCCAGAAACAGTATGAAATGACAGCCCTTATCCAGGGATGGGGACCGTCACCCTGGATCTAAGAAGGCTTTGGACTGTGGCCAAGAGAGTCAGACCCAATGAGAGGGACTGATAATCTTTGGACCTATGAGAGGCTCCATGCAGAAGCTGGTTGACTGCCAAGTAAGATAAGTATAAATGCAAGCTGTTTGTTGGTTTATGACAGTTTTTTCTAATGCTTTTCTGCCAAATGGATAGCACATTGCTTTCTGAAAGCTGGTTGGTCCCTGCAAGCCTTCTCATTGCCCCTGAAAGAGAAACCACAACTTCAGGCCCCAAACTAAAATAATCTTTAGCTGAGATAATCTCAATTAATTTTGAACAGTCTACAGTGTCAGGCTCCTTTCTGGAGGGTGAGAAGCCCAAGTCCCTACACCAAGAAAGAAGACACCTAAGTGGGATGCACTTGCTCCAGTCATGGAAGAGTCAGAGCTGCAATTAAACCAGATCTGGACAAGGGGCAAATCCTTAGCTCAGTGGTTCTCAACCTTTTTTGTACCAGGACCCTTTTATAAATATTGATGGCCAGTACAGACCCAGTGCCCCTCGCTCCTGACCCACTGCCCCCCAGACCCCAACCCCCCATGTGTGGGGCAGGGGGTAGGTGTGTGGGGAGCGGGGGGTGTTATGGGGGCCCCAAGCAACTTCTTGCAGGCTGGAACTCTCCCAGCCAGCAAGGGAAAACCCACCATTTCCCATGTTTTTCTCCTTTAAGGAGAATCCATTTTTAAAGCTTGTTGATCCATTTTTAAAGTTTGTTCATGACCCTTTCATATATTCTTGTGACCCACTTTTGAATCACGACCTATGCATTGAGAGATGCTGCACTTGGCTGTCAACAGGATGGGTGGAAAGGATGACCTGAATGAAGCACAGCAGCTGGAACTGAAAATTTCCATCTTGTGAATGGGTATTTTCCATAACTGCAGGTACCTTAGAAATACCCAAGTGGGTACAATTACTGTATGTGGCTCTCAAGAGAGGGAACATAGGCTCCCAGTATGTTTTAGTAGACATTAAATTAAAACAGTAGTACTCAACCTGTGGCTTTTGGACTATGGGTCGTCTGTGAGACCCTCCAATTTTGCTCAGGACCACAGGTAATTTGCTCAGGTAATTTAAAATGCTATAACTGAGGTCAACTACATCAGACTACATGTACAGCATTGTGGTTTATGGGCCAGTCCTTTCCCTTTATTCGCAGACTGCCAAAAACAGGTGTTGCAGATGAGGCTGGGATTTTGTCAGGAAGATGCTTGCCCACTCAGTCGTGAACCCGCAATGACAAATTCATTCCACATAAGCTACTGAACAGCCAGCCTATAGTACTGAGTCACAATCATGTCACTAATGGACAAGAAGCAAAACCCCCTTTTTCCCAAAACTCTCATCCCTAGCCCCAGGTTTCAGATACCCCAGTTCAGGTTTTGGGGATTTTGGGGTGGTTGTTTTTTTTAGGAGTGATCTATGAGGAACTGTTCAAAAGAGTTGGTGTATCTGGCAAACAGCTCACTGCGGCTTTGGTATTTTTACTGTACTCTAGTGCCCTCTATTTCAGCATAGATGGTACTGAAGCTCCTTTTCACCTTTCACATCATCAAAACTCCAGCTGAACAGGGAAAATATGCAGATGCCTCTCTCACTAGAGCTGTCAGAACGCACAGGAAGAGGATAGCTTTTGACAAGTTTGTAAACAGGTAAGAGCCCTAACCTTAGTCTTTGTCCCTCACTGAGCACTTCATCTGGCATAGCCCAGGGGCACAAAAGCACAGACAGAATTATACATTAATCATCTGTGTAAGCTTCTGTTCTTCCAGAGATGCAGGGGGGTTTTATGCAGGAAACTGCCACTGGGCTCAACCTTTGCAAATCACCTGCATGGCTCTTTAAGTGTTTGGACTACAGAGCCTTTGGTTAAGCTTATGTCAGGGACTTGAGTAATATGCAGGTTCAGATAGCTTAGGACAGTACTGGGATCTGTTCCCTTTTACAGACAGGTGACCTCATGGTACACTTTCTACTCCTGAGCTCCTCCTTCCCCACTCCAGACAGCACTGTTGCGCTATGGTTGTGTTAGTTTAAGATTCATAAGTTGCTCTAGGTCTTACAACAACATAATATATAGGACGCCCTTTAAAGCCTTCAGAATCTAAACAAACACGCACCAGGGTGTCCCCGTTTGATTAGTCCACATTACACTCTCTTTCCCATTAAAGTAAATTGGGGGCATTTAGTCCTGCTATGGATAAGGTAAAACTGGGTGACTCAAAGCCAGCATCGCTCACATCAGACATAGGCAAAGTCAGCCCATACTAGCAGCCTGCCTTTGATGCCCAACTGTTTGATATTTTCTTTAACATCTAAGAAGAATATCTGATCAGCAGATCAAACATTTCCTCTTGTCAGTTAAAGTAATGGGGGACCTTTGGGCTAGACACAGAGGCCATCTCTCTCCCTTGGTCAGTTTTATTCCATATGCCAGCAACTTTCTGCCCTATTTCCTTCCCCTGCCCTCCCACCTCCCCCCAAAATCTTCAGGTTCTTGTCAACTTATGTTGCTCACTCTTCAAATTATATCTGGGTGAAATACAAATGTACAGCCAACTCTATCAATGTCAAGAGAGCTGCACATTAAAAATCATCATTAGGGTTCACCAACATTTAAGGGACATACGTGGTCTCTGTCCATAAACAAGGAGTTAGGTGCCTGCTCAACACTTTCTGCTGGAATGTGGAAACTAAGAAGATCAGCATAGGATGAAATAAACCTGAGCATGTGGAGTGTTAGTATAGCACCCAGTGCTTCCCCAAGCCATGTTCCCATGGGGTAATTTAATTTAGGCTGCAGACAGATCACCTTGGGCTGTAAACCTGTCCAAGTTCAGCTGCCAAGCTAACCAGGATTGGGAACCAACCAACCTTTGAAAATGCTGGAAATTCAGTAGATGGTGATCTTTTCTCCAGAGTCTTGCTTTAGGGGGCATCCTGCTGGAGGTGACACCTTTTGAATGAGATATAAAACCTTGCATTTGTGTAGTCTTGAGCTTGTGATGGGTTCTAGGGCACATTTCAAAAGAGGAACAGCATTAACCCTAATAGCTTGAGGAAATCCGCACTCAGCTATCTGCTTTCTGCCTCCTGTACCTACAGTCCCCTGCCCTGGGGTTCAGTGGTATGCTTCTCCCCTTGGATTTCCACGCTGTTACGCAGCATTGCTGTTCACTGAACACCCACTGTGCTTCATCTGCAGAATGGATGTAGTTCAGCATCAGGTCATCTCTACCTCTATTTTGTATTTGTGAAGGATAAAAGGCATCATAAAAATGCAAATCAGTGAAAGGATATTCAAATATTAAAAGGAAACATCTGCTTCCATTAGCACAACTCAAGAGCTCTGTACAACAGCTCCCTTGCCTTACCAGAATGCAAACAATAATTTACAGTTACAAACACTGTCCATTCACTCACCTACCACTAGCTTTTTCCTCTGCTAACAAAACCAAATTGATACTATGGAATCAAAGAGCTCAGACCTCAAAGCATGGCCCTGATGATCCCCTTTACTTCCTGAGCGCCGAGTGCTAATGTTACCAACAGTTACTACCATAACAACCCATATTCTTCTTATTTGAGAACCCCGGTTGTAACTAAGATTTCCTAGCTGTTCTGATGCATCTACTCCTGGAGTTCTTCTGCAGTGAGAGAGACAGAAATGAGTTGGGTGTGAGAAGCAACAAAAGACAAATAAGTGCCTTTTTTTTTCTTTTTCTTTGCTATGTCAGCACAGCCGAGACCAAAAATGACACCTCATTTGAAACTAGGGAGGATGAACCAGATCAGAAACGGCTAAAAAGCCCTGTTTAATTTAAGAACCACAAGCTTTTGGAAAGTTCCAAAGTAGTTGGTTAATTGGCCCCCGTCGGCCCAATTATATTTTCAGTCCTTTGCACTTTGGGCTGGGAAGAACTGGAAGCACTGCAAGAATAAGACTTTCTTAAGAGTTTTTCCAGCTCTGCCAGAGAGGGAACAAATCAGACATTATCGAAGTAGCTGTTCTCAGGAGATCTCCTGCCCAGTTGTTGTGATTCTCTCCATTGCTGTGTAACTTGAATCTGCCTGAAATCAGGCCTTAGTTAGAAGCAGGGGTTCAAGTGCCCCCTGCCACTGACAGTCCAAGCAGAGACAGCAGAGCCAGATACTACAGTAAGCCAATTCTTAGGATAATAGGAATCTTGGCTGAGGCCTGACTCTGCATAGACAGGATACACATGCTGCATTGGTCCCTGTGGAAGAGAAAATGCTGCCAAGCACTCAGGTCCCCCAAGGATGGAAGCACCTTGTGTAAGCCTGGCATGGTCCATTGTCTCCTGCAGCCCAGATCCAGACAGGTGATGACAGGTCTTGGAAGGAGCTACATGGTGTTTCTGGGAGATTTGGGATGGGAATTAATGGGTTGGAGAGAGAGAGAGAGACTTAAAAAGGATGCGATGAAAAGGGAATGGCAGACCCCCTTGGCACAGATGCCAGGTATGTTACCTTCCATCAACCCCAACTCGGTCACTTTGGCCTGCAGAATGCTGCATAGAAAGGGCTCAGCAGTAGCTCTTGAATTTACTAGAAGGTTTCCCCTGGTCTGGTCTGGTCTGGTCTGGCCTGTCATTTCGTGGGATAAGTAGGCCAGTGGACAGCTGTCTGCTTGAGAGAAGAGTGGACTTCATCCCTTTGGCAGGGATCTGTGGCCTAGGAGCTTGATACTGCTTGGAGCCCTACAAAACCCACCTATGCTATGGCAGCATGTGCATATCAACAGCACTCATTTCACAACAAGAAATGCACAAGTACTCGAGGCAGCTCCAAACTCCGAGACAGTTTCTGGGAAGAACAATATTCAGCTGGGGGTTGTGTTCATCTCTGATGCTGAGGAGCCCTTTCTCCTAGATCGTTAATATAACAAGGTCTGATTCCCTCCTAGATCTTCCCGCACTGCAGTGATTAAGATTACCTAATTAAGATCCTGCTTTTGAATTCATTTTCATCCTACCAAGTGTTGGCCCCACTCATGGTTTCCTGCTGTATGTGTGGTACTTTATAAGATTCCCATTTTCCCCTACCATGCCTACACACAAGCAGTGAAGATTAAAAAAAAAAACCAGCTTCACAAGTCCCATCTGCTCTTCAGAAACCAATACAGAATTTTCTTTTAAGTGCTCTTGAAAGAAGCTGTCCTGACAGCTTCCCAGCCAGAAAGCCTGGATTTCTCCAGCAGCAGAAAAGTATGAACCCAGTAAAAAGAGTTTTGTTACATTTGAAATGGTGGAAAAAAGAAAACTGTACATTACCGGTAAATCAACCCATCTCCTGGGTTAATCACATGTCTAGAACGTATCATGCATTCAAGGCTCTAAGATCCTTGGGGCACGGGTCATGCTTTCCACTTTGTACAGGAATCAACACTGTTGATCTTCCAATAACTACTGAGGCCTAGCAGAGATTTTGCAGTAGCAGAATGCATACAAGAAAAGCTCTACAAGTGTGAGCAACAAATAATATTGCAGGCTTCAAAAGGTGATAAGATCCAAGGAGAAAGCCCCATCAAACAGGAAAGCCCCAACCTCTGCATGCTGAAAAAAACCAAGAAATACAACACATCCTACAACTTGCATTATGTCTTTCAGATCCTTGCTATTTGCATTGCAGTAATTGGGAGCAGCGTCCTAGGCTTGCCCTCGATGTATCAACTCCCACACCATGGTTTGGGTCCCAAAGCACTTACAAACAAATTACAGACACCATGCAATAAGTGTTTAACAAATAAATGGAGGGAGTACAGGGAGTACACAAGTACTATGCATTTGCATGAGTGACTAGGAAAGACCTAGCCTGTTAAACAATTACTTCAAAAGAATGAAAAGTGCCAACTACTCCCACCAGTTTTCCAGTTAGCTGTTGTCCATCGCCCATTTCTTACAGGCATCACAAGAGGGATTTGAAGGAGTAAGAGAGGGTGGTTTTAATGCCAAGTTTGGGAAGGATGCCTCATGCATAAGTAGCAGAATCAGAGAAGTTAAAAAGCAGTGAGGGGGAAGGTGGGAGAACAGTGCTATTGAGGGGCAAAGTCAAGTGTGTTAGAATGCCATAACTGTACATGTCCATGCCTTCAAATGTTTGAGTTTCTTGTTAAGTTTAGTTCTGATTTTCCTGGGATTACAATGCTTTTTTTGTCTAGAAATCCTATCTAAGAGCAGGGAATATGAAAAGAAAAAGAACAATGCTCAATTGTGGTTCATGTCTGTTAACATGTTGGACACTTATTTATACTATCAATATGAAACAAAATTAAGTAATTGTTCAAATCATTTTCCATTGCTAGCAAGTTAATTTTGATCAACACTAATTGACATAAGCATGACTGACCACAGGAAGTATCTGTATTACAGAGCCATATTTGGATACAGATTGTATTCCCAGGATGTGAGAATGAAGTTAAGCCAGTGACTAATTCTGAATGCTATTTGAATTACAAAGTATTATTGATTTTAAATTACCAGTGAGTTAAAGTTTAAGCATGCCAAGTTAAATCTTATATAGTCAGTTCTTATTATTACTTATCATACCTATCTGTATTTTACTGCCTGAAATATTCCATTTCTATATTTGTATTTTACTATAAGTGATTGAATCTGCAGATACATAAGTCTCACATCATTAGGTCTAATCCCCAGCTAGTGGAAATCAACACTGACTCCACTGAAGTCAAAGCAGCAAAGGGAGTTGACTTTGCATCTTTAAATCCAAACACCACTGATTTTAGACACATTAATGAGAAAGGTCTGGAGTGGTTAATTGAAGTTATTTAGCCAACCTGTTTTTTCACAAACATAACTTTCACAAGCATAGCATTGTCTAACTTGAATTCTTTTGTTATTCCAGAAAAATGTAGCATTTCAAGTCTACGTAATCATCACCAAAGAGGTCTGTGGATGGAGTAGTTTTCAATGATCCCATTTTCCATTTGATTCCTCTTCCCAAAGCTCTTGAGCTACGTCAGTCCTGCCCTATTATAACTCAAGCCAGGCATTGCTGAAATGCATTTCCTCTAGGCTAGATTCATGGTCCAGTGACAGACAATGAGATCATGCAGGCAGCAACAGCAAAAGCCACAGGGGAAGAAGGCACAGTACTAGGGAACTTCCCTTGGGCGTCTAATCAATCCCAGCAGCCGTTTATTTCTTCACATGCTATAGGGCTAGGGAAACTGGTGCTTAAACAAACCACAGGTCACTTGTCTGACTTTTTCCGTCTATAATTCATGAAAAATGCTATGAATAAATTGCAAGTAACTGTTTGTGGAGAAAAAGGATGAAATGCATGCACAGCCTAGCTGAGCTTCACAGCCAGTTGCACAGCCTCATCCCACAATGCCTTTAACTCAGGCAGCCACTCCTGGGGGAAGAACTTGGGCCTTGTCTCTATCCACACCTGAGCAAAAAAAGGCAGGGAGAAAGCAAGCACCAGCACAGACACAGTCTGGGGTTTGTCCTCTGGAAGTCACTTGCAAGTAAAGATTTCCACTCCTGGGAGCAGGGCTATGCAGAGGTCTGCTAAACATCCACAGACACAGAGCATCTCTCATCTTCCGGCTGGTTCTTTTCCTCAGTCATTATCTGCCCATTATATATTAACCTACTGTTTCCCTCTTGAACATGGAAGGTGACAGGGTTTGGTCCAAGACCTTATCTTTTTCACTTTTTTTCCTACCTCACCACTTCTCAAAATGGTCTCTTACTCAGAGGCCATTTCCCATTGAGCTTTACGTTTTCCAAGCACCGTAGAGACATTAGTTAATTTGGTCCTCATAGCCTTCTCAGGAGAGATCAATTAATAGGCAGTATCTGAATTTCACTGATAGGGAAGACAGATTCAGAGAGGTAACTGGAGACGGCCAAGGATCCAGAGCAGAGCAGTAGCAGGAATGTCCTCTGGTCTCTATTGATATGAAACCGGATGCCTTTATGTCCTCTATTTGTCACTGCTTGGCCTCCCCTCACCCCGCCGCCGATACCACCTGTGGGAGCTCCCTGCTCACCGCCACCACACCCCCACCGGTGCCACTGCTGGCACCACCTGCGGGAGCTCGCCATACCCCGCCCCCCAGCCTCAGGAGGCACGTGACATTCATGGTGGTGGGGACAGTTGCACTAAATGCAACTGTCCTCTATTCTCGAGGTACCTCGATGGGCACCCTACCTGTGTTCCAACCACTACATCACATTGTCTCCCAATAGCTACAGCAGAGTCATTTCAGGAAGCTAGGATTCAGCTCTGGATACAGTTAGAAAGAGTCTAGTCCTCAGCAAAGATATAGCCACCTCATAACCACTTCACAATTAATCTTAGTAAATATAAGAGACTGTAAGAGCAGTGGATACTAGATACATTCACATAGCTCTAACCCGCCAATCTCCAAGCCCTTGGCCCATCACCATGGAAAAAGTGAGAGATAAAGGGGTTCATCCTCCCCCATCTTTTGCTAAACCCAAGGCCCCTGAAAGTGGCCTCAGGTCTCCTGCCTTCTCATGTGTGCTCTCCCCCTTCTAGATGCACCCATGCTTTAACTAGTATCCGTCCTGCTTTTGTGAGCCCTCCCCCAGGAGCCTTGTAAGTATGTACCTGGGGGGATAAAAAGGACAAAAGACAATGGTCCTGAAAAAGGTCCACTAGCTTGATGGCGTCATACCCTCCAGCACAGAAGGCTCTTTGACTGAGTTACTTTGTACCAGCATCCACATAGATGTGAAATAGGAATCCCTACCAGGAAAACTTTGATCAGACTAGCAGGGAAGTTTGGGATGCGATCCTTTGGCTTACTAAATCAACGAGATGGTGCCCAGCAACTGGTTCTATTTGGGGTGGGATTCTTGCCCTATCAGAGCCCCACTCTGCTACCTGCTGGTCAGGCCCTCATTCTGCTCAGACAACTTCAATGACATGCCTGGCTATTTCACCCTCTTCTAGCAACTATGCCATGACTTGCTGCTAAGCAGAGTCACTCACAATCAGGCAGATCCAGGTCAAGCCTGCTCCCCAGAGATACCAAGCTTATTTTATTTCCTTCCCTATCATCCCAGGACTGAATGGTAGATAGTGCCTGCAATTTGCTATCACTGAGCTTTTCCCCTCTGGGGTGACACTTATTTTTGCCTCCTCCGAGTCTTTCATTATTGTTTTTTAAAACACCTTCCTCCACTCTATTAGATGTGGATCCATTATATTTATGCTGCAAGCCAGTCTATTCCAGCTGTTGTGCTTAATGGAGTGTAAAGCTCTGGAGATAGAGGCACAAAAAATATTTGTTTACTAGATATGCAAATCTTATTTAAGTAGCCCAAAAAAGATGCAAGATCTAGAGAGGCCCCTTGGGTGCATCAGATTGGACTTCAGCATCTACAGTCGATGCAAATTCCAACAGCCCCTAAGAGTGCAGCACTCACAAAACCCAGTAGATCCCTATATTTCCCTGGCACCTATGTTGTTGACTACAAATTTTCCAAAAGCACCTAAACTCAGGCTTCCATGTACAAGCACCTCAGTCTGAGCAGCTAAGAACCCAACTCCTGCTTACTCTCTATTACAATTGGGATAAGAGGTACAGGCAATCAGATCCCTAGAGAGCTCCAGATCAGTAGGCATGCTCAGAGCATGATTAAGAGTTCTCCTCCATGCTCCCAGGATTATTTGGGAGATTTGTAATTCATTGACTGTCTAATGTAAAATACACAAGCAATCCTGATCCCAGGGACAGGAATGATGGTCTCCACCCTCTCAGCTGACTGCTCTGACTGCAAGGCTACAGACACAGGCACTCTCTTGCCTGATCTTGTAGAGTGCTTGGTGTTGTTGGGCTGCACAGTAGCTAACTGCAACAGGAAGGGTAGAGGTGTAGTTACCCAGTCTGTTCTATAGTCTGCTGTTTAGGGAACTCTGCTACAAAGTTCAAATCCCCACAGGTTGAGGAGTGTCTAGGACCCGAGTCTCCCACCTGCTGGGTAAGGTATCAAACTGCCACCCCCAGACCTAGTTAGAAATGGACTTTTAACTTGGCCTGGACTCCCAGAAGACAACTCCAAGGTCTATATACCAAATGGATAGAGGGGCCCAGCTTCAGAAAGAGGCAGGAGTTCAGATATACCCAAGTTCAACATTCCCTAGTTGCTGGCTCTAGATAGCTCCCTGCTTAGCATGAGGGTTTTTATAGTTCACCTTCTGATGGCACCTAACTGTAAAGTAGCAAGGCCCCCTGACCTCCATTTCTTTGAATCACCCTGCTGAGGCCAGACACGTCATTTTGGGTGCTGCAATGCCTAAATTGGGGGTATGTAAAGCACCACCATGCATTTTGCTCTTAGCCTGGGATTTTCAGTGTTGTGTAAATAATGTGGATGCTAGGTGCCCATTGAAAAACCTGAGCCTGAGTTTTTATTTTCCTATTGTTTAGAGTCTGATTCAAGAGGTTTATTAGCATTGAATTTTCATTCAACACATCATGCATTTTACCTACAGGGGAAGCTTCCATGCATAACCATGGCAAATGGAGTGGCAGTAAATAACATACCCATGTAAGGATGATCATCTTGCCAAGGGTTCTTTCAAGAAATATCATAGTTCAGAAATGCACAGGCAGCCAATTCTTAGAGACATAACCAGTATGGTCATCTTCCATGCATCTGGGAATAAAACTCCAACATAAGAAGGGTGAAAGGCTTCAGTCTACTTAAAAAGGGGCTTTCATACTGGCAGATTGTTTGATATATCTGCTATTTAAAGCAGAAATCTTTTTACTTCAAGGTGGCTTTAGGAAAGGAGATAGTAGCAGTTGACCTTATTGACTTGGCAAATTATCAGTAGTGTGTGTCACCATCTGCTTCTACTGAATAACTGTATGAACCATAATGGGAGCTGTCTTTCCACACAGAAAGGCATCTCTTTCAGGAAAGGAATAAGATAATGTGGCATTGTATTGTTTATGCATGATAACAAATAAATCTATATTGTATAACTGGACTGCTGAAATCAAACCACAAAACACTACATAGATTTTTTTTTTTTTAATATTTTTGCTAATGATTAAATTGCATTTTAGTTTAGAGATAGCAAGGAGAAGTTGAAAAACAAACGTTCACTTTCAAAACAATATACTGTTCACCATCTTCCCTTTCCTCCTGCAGATTAATAAAATGCATGACAGTAACTTGCTATTAAAAAAAAGAAAATCGTTTCATATTTACTTGAGGCCAGATTTTTAGCCTCATAAGAGGCACATAGTCATTTAGTGGGATTTTCACATGCACTCAGGTACCACTAAGTATCTATCTTTATATGCTTAAATATCATTGCAAATCTGGTCTATGCTTTCCATTTTAGTGTCTCTCTACCTCCAGTTGAGTTATAGTTATTTTTAAATACATATTAAGAATGGGATTTTCAAAGCCTCTATGAATTAGGACCATGTTAGAAGGTTTTTTTTTTAAATCCCACTCAGATTTATTAATAAATGTTTATATAAATATAGCAGCCAGAGATTCTATAAAAACTGCAATGATATCTTGGGTAAAACGGATACAACTAATATGGAGGGGTCTACTTAATTTGCGGTTTGGTGGTTTTCGTGGAAACCATGAAAAAATGTGTTGTCTGCGATTGCCAGGAAATATTGCATTGGCCAAGATTTCCCATAAAAATCAACCTAAAAAAAAGCACATATTATTCACGATACCCTGTTTTAGAATGTCCCAATGCTTACAGCAATATAAAGACAACGCTACAATTACTGCAGCCATACGTCACGTGATTGAGATTTACTGTCTGCTAGTGTCGTAGATTAAGCGACAGCTCCAGTCAGTGAAGTGAAAATGTTTCTATTATGGTTAGCATTAATAAGTATTTCTAAACTTTTTGTAGAAACTACATATAATAATACATTATGATGATACAAGTTACAATTTATATTGTATATACATTTATAATATATTTAAACTTAGATTTAAATTTAAAATTTAGATTTATAATATGTTCAATTATATGCTATAATTTACTTTCTGTGGAATTTGCTATTAATTATATGGTATATGCCTCTCTGCCAATCAACAGCAAGGGGCGGGGCTGCCAGGAAATACCCACGAAATTCGCTCTTCGTGCCACGACCAAGCTGTGAAAATTGTTTAGTCTCACCGTGAGTTAAGTAGACCCCTACTAATAGTTACAAGCAGGAAAAACCCTTTTTTGCCTGCCCTCTCCCAGGAGGCAAACACTTCCTAAACACTAACATGGGTATGAGTACACTAGTTTGGCATTAATTCAGAGGGAACCGGCATCTAACTACTTGCCCCAAGCAGGTGTAAATTTTCAGGATTCCCTTCCAGTGGCTGGGCTGAGCCTATTTTGCTTAAGAGAGCCAATGGTACTTCAGCGCAACGTCTGCACACAGCCCGCAGAAAAGATACTTTCAATTTAAATGAAAATACATTCGCCACAGAAGATCATCAGCGAAGTAAAAATGCTTTCATGCCAGCAAAGTTCCCCCTCTTCAAGTTTGCCCCAGCACAAGCCCCTCTTTAAGAGACATTCATGATATAAATGAGAATATTTTTCCCAAGCATTTTACTCATTTATATCAGCAATTTTGCTAATGTTGCAAGCCACATTTGCTGTTCACAAATTCCTAAGCAATTTATTCCAGCTATTTTCCTTTGACAGCTGCACAACTGGAGAGAAACTTTCCTCCCAGCAGAGGCGGAAGAAAAGGATATTTGTCTCATTAAGTTCGGGTAAGACTTATCTGCTTATTGGCTTTTCTGAATAATGCCTATGTGGAACAGAGTGCAGCAAAGATAAAGCCAGCTGCCCTAATTGCTCCTGCTCAGGTGAATTGTTTTCTGCACACTGGGCATTGCATGGAAGGGATTTTATAACACACTTAGCATGAGACAACTTAGTCAACACTGAGCCACGCAGAAGCACATTATTATTTACACGTCACCTGTTATGTCATTAATGGCATGTTTTCAGAAGAAAAATCAATAATTCCCTTGTATACGGTCTTGCCATTTCAAACAAGCTTTGCTTATTTTTTAAAGCTTATTACACACACAAACAAATGCATTATGATAACATCAGAACTTGTGCTATGTTGAAAACTCAGAGAGAAAATCCTCAAGAAACTAGGGGAGCTGTGTTCTGGTACATCCACATGATAAATACCCCCGCTTCTATGCATCTAACTTTCTGGTATGCACAGGAGACAAGGGCATATGGTCCAGTGACCAAAAGCCAGGTCCAAAAAAAGGACTTGGATGCCTAATCCTGGAGGTGCCTCAAATTCACTAGGTAGCTCCTATTCAGCTTGAGGGGTCATTTGGCACTTGCATTGATGGTGATGCACCTGTGCAGAACTGCTCCAGCTGGAACAGCCCTATGGCTAGCTCATGCCCAACTCCTCTGGGGATTCAGACTGAGGAAGGGTGTACCTAAGCCCTCTAAGGGGGGTCCAATGTGCATTCCTAGCATACCGAGAGAATCAGGCTCCTGAGAAATGCTGCTTTCTTTTGAAAATGCAGCTTGAGGAGGAGCTACCCACCTCATGTATAATAGCCTAGTAATTAGAGTACTTGGCCAGGAAGTGAGAGATGAAGGCTCAATGCTGCCATGACCCGAGAGGTTTCAAACCAGCCTCTCCCACCTCCCAGAAAAGTGCTCGCCACTAAGCTGTAAGCTAGGCTGGGTGAGATAATACCCCTCTCCTCTCCAGTTGAAGCTTTTTCAAGATGTCGAAAGGAATGCAAAATTCACGGTGCAAGAGACAGTGTGAGCAGATGCAAAAAAAAAAAAAAAAAAAAAAAAAAAAAAAAAAAAAAAAAAAAAAAAAAAAAGAGGAAGCGACTCTCTCTCTCCAGAGAGAGCACAAGTTCAGACTTTCCCCTGTGCTTAAAGTTTCCTCTGGGCTAGCTTGAGGCAGCTTCCTGCTCAGCATCTCAGTTTTTTGAATCATCATCATTCTGAGATGCTTAACTCTTCCTATGTCTTGGACAGGGAGTAGAGGTGCCCAGCTCTGAGGTTTGGTTTCACTGTATGGGACACAGTGCCTAAAGGTTAGGCATTGCTAACATGCAAGTGCCTATGTCTTTTATTGGATCTACGCCTATGCCAATGAGCTGGTTTGCAGAAGAAGAGGATCTAGTCTGAACTCTACAATTGGCACCAAAGAAGGCCCTTCACCTCACTAGATTTCTGTTTCTCTGCCCACCCTCCATCTGCCTTGTCTACATAGGCAGGACTATATTTTACTGTGAGTTTTTATGACAGAGCACCAGTCTTGTCCAAGACCCCTGGACATCACCACACACATGATAAAAACAAGAGACTTTCCCAGCAACGGTGCTGTAAGGCCTACCCAAAGGGTCTTTCAGCAGCCTGGGCTCTGATGTAGTTTACCCAAAAGGAGTACTCTGTGCAGCCAAGAGCTGAGAGTTTTTTCAGCTCTTCATGTTTTCTCCTTTCACCACATTCCCACTATCTGCCTGAGCTACCTCCTGGGAGTACTGCCACTGTGAAATGTCTAGTCTAACTCACCCCAGCCGTTCCCCACCCAGCCGTATTTCCCACCAAAGGCCTCCATGACCACACACAGTTGTGACCTTTCCCCACTTCAGGATCCTGCATTAAATCTCTCTCACCTGGAAAGCATCTATGGACATCACAGCCCCATCCATTCAGTGACTGCCTCACAGGAAAGAGGCCTCCAATCAAGCCTTGTCTGTGCACAGACATGCTGTATACATTTCATAACACTCACCTGCAAAAGTTATTTGGAAACATAAGACATACTTGCCTCAAACACTTTCAGTTGTAGTGCAGGGATCAGAGAAGGATCTTTGCAGCTTGGAAAGCCTTCAGGTGGATGCATATTAAAATAGCAAGCCCTTTCTAAAATGTAATCCTGTCGTGTATTAGATACCAGAGCTCTGAGTACTTAAATGAAGAGTTGGTTCACTTAGTCCATCCTTGTATATGAAGTCATATATCTTGACTTCAAAAAAGCCTTCTATCTGGTATCCCATGATCACCTCTTGGCAAAACTGGCCAACTGCAGCCTCGGGTCCACCACAATCCGCTGGCTGGGGAATTGGCTCCGTGGTCAGACCCAGAGGGTGGTAGTTGACAAAAGTCAATCGTCATGGTGCCCTGTGACCAGTGGGGTCCCCCAAGGCTCTTTTCTTGGACCTATATCGTTCAACTTCTTCATTAATGATGTGGACACTGGAGTCAGAAGCGGACTGGCCAAGTTCGCTGATGATACCAAACTCTGGGGTAAAGCGTCCACACCTAAGGACAGGAGGGTGATCCAGGCTGACCTTGACAGGCTCAGGAAATGGGCAGATGAGAACCTGATGGTGTTTAACATCGAAAAATGCAAGGTTCTCCACCTTGGGAAGAAAGACCTGCAGCATGCTTATAGGCTCAGCAGTGCTACACTGGTTAGCACTACAGATGGAAGGGACTTGGGGGTCATGATTGACCACAAGATGAACATGAGCCATCAATGTGATGCTGCAGCTAGTAAAGTGAGCAAAACCCTGGCTTGCATCCATAGATGCTTCTCAAGCAAATCCCAGGATACCATTCTCCTGTTGTACTCGGCCTTGGTGAGGCCGCAGCTGGAGTACTGCATCCAGTTTTGGGCTCCACAATTCAAAAAGGATGTGGAGAAGCTTGAGAGAGCACAGAGAAGAGCCATGCACATGATCAGAGATCAGGAAAACAGACCTTACGACGACAGGCTGAGAGCCATGGGACTCTTCAGCCTGGAAAAGCGCAGGCTCAGGGGTGATCTGATGGCCACCTATAAGTTTATCAGGGGTGCTCACCAAGATCTGGGGTAACGATTGTTCACCAGAGCGCCCCAAGGGATGACAAGGTCAAATGGTTATAAACTTCTGCAAGACCGTTTCAGACTGGACATAAGGAAGAATTTCTTCACTGTCCGAGCCCCCAAGGTCTGGAACAGCCTGCCATCGGAGGTGGTTCAAGCGCCTTCATTGAACACCTTCAAGAGAAATTTGGATGCTTATCTTGCTGGGATCCTATGACCCCTGCTGACTTCCTGCCCCTCAGGCGTGGGGGCTGGACTCGATGATCTTCCAAGGTCCCTTCCAGCCCTAATGCCTATGAAATCCCAACTCCTACTTGGTCATCTGAAAAAGTTCATTTGTAATGATGGATTTGTAGCACTTGAGGCCCAGCTAGGCACCAGGGGGAAAATGTCCTTTGCACAACCTTGATAGCACAGCAGGATCATGGAGGAGAGGCAGATGCAGAGAAGACAGAACTGTGTTTGTCCAAAAACAAAAGCAGGGCATCACCATTTACCTTTAGTTCTTTGGAGGATATCGAAACCCTTCATGTTAATAGCAGCTTTCAGAAAGGAAGCACGGGTTTGAGGCTACTAATCAAGCCTGGCAGAGAGTGCTGGCTTCTGTTACCTTTCTCAAGTTTCTTGGGACCAGATATTCAAGTTCCCAGCACATTGGATACTCGGCACCTTTAAAAGTTGTGAGTTCTGAGAACTTAGAAATCTGTTTCTTGGCCTCTTTGAAAACAAACTTGACGCTTATGACCAGCTTTTTAAGGTGCTGAATACCCAGGTAAGGGACTAAAAAAAAAGAAAGAAAAATAACTGGAGATCATGATAGTGC
>NW_005842392.1:748432-752342 GCF_000455745.1 Alligator sinensis
CTCAGTTTCTCCTTCTAAGATGGTGATAATATGACCTACTTCACCAGCAAGGACTGTGACTCTTAGACTTCTGCAAGGTTTTTGCAAGGGGGGAGAAACATGGATTCTCACTGTTCTTACAGAGGCAGCTGGTCTCCTTATCAAGTACCCAGCTAAAACAGAGGCAGAGAAACTATATAGTTTTCCTACTGCTTCCCAATCGTGGAGTTCAATAACAAAAATTCAGTTAAATAGGGTTGGATTTCATCTTTGCCAAGTGTGGATTATGGGACAGTCAGCAAAGTGGGTCTATTTTTGTATAAATATCTTCTTTCAAGTTTGCTCCCTTGCCCTCGTCCTCCCATAAGTCACAGCAAGTTCTGCAGTTGCTTAATGTGTTGTTTTTTTGCTCTTTCAAAGTCCCAGCTCTCCATATTGGTGAACACAAATTAAAGACAGTTGAATAACAAAGCTAGTAGCTAGGGTGACATTGTTTAACCTCTTTCCCCCAATTAAAACTATAATGTTTCACCTCTGCTTACAGCCTCCATTAAGCAATATTCAGTTCTTCTGTTTACTCTTTCAGTTAATGTTATTGCTTGTTAAAGGGAGGAGAGAGACTGCTGGCAATGCAGCTTCAGCCCAGTGTAGAGGTCTAATTCTCCCCTTGACTTGCATGAGCAGCACTCCCATTACATTTAAGACTTACAGCCTGTTATCCTCAGCAGCTCTCAGCCAGATCAGTACAGCACCAACGGGAAACTGGGTGACATAGAAATGATGTTCCCAAGTCAGGAGGCAGGACTGTCCCCAGCTAGATGATGACAATCTAAAGCTCCATGTGAATTTGGCAGGTGCTCTGCTGCTGGAATTGCTGCCTCCTCAATGAGGCATAAAATACCTGATCCAACGCTTACAGCTGGTTCTTGCCTGTTTAAAGGAATGAACCAAAAGCCAAGATCTTAACAAGACAAAACCTATCTATCGGCAATCCCTTGCAGTCAAGTATGATTGTCTTCTCTGACTACTTTATCTGTGGGTCCAAAGATGGCAGATGAGGCTGATCCAGGATTAACAGACTCTGTTGAAACTCATGCATGTGTTTCCATGTGGGGTGGGTGGCTCTGGATTCCTGATTCAGTCCATAACACTGTTTCCGCTGTTCCCCCTTTTCCATCTCCTGTTGTCATCATAAGGTTTCAATGTATTAAGATCCTTGCAGCAGACTCTTCCTCCATTTCGGGTGGTCCCGAGTGATATTTTCCCATGAGTTGATGCTGATGTTATATTTTTTCAAGTTGGCCTTCAGGATGCCCTTGAAGTGCTTTCTCTGCCCTCCTCTCGAGCATACACCTTGACTGAGCTGGGAGAATAAAACTTGCCTTGGGAGTCTGGAGTTAGATATCCCGAAGATGTGGCCAGCCTAGGGAAGTTGTTGTTGGATGATCATTGCCTTGATGCTCGAGTGTTTGCTTGTGAGAGGATGCTAATGTTGGTGCACCTATCTTCCACTGGATTCAAAGGATCTTCCACAGACAGTGTTGATGGTACTTCTCCAGTGATTTGAAGCATCTCCTGTACAATGTCCATGTTTCAGTTCCGTACAGTAAGGTGGGGATCATGACTGCTGGATAAACTATGACCTTGGTTGTGAATCGGATGTCACAATCTTTGAACACCTGTTTCCTCGGGCATCTGAAGGCTACACTTGCATTTTTAAGGCAATGTTAGATTTCTTTGTCGATGTCGTTCTTCTGCGAGAGATGGCTTCGTAGGTATAGGAAATACTCAACATTCTCCAGACTCTCACCATAAATCTGAATTACCAAAGCTAGGGACTGCTCATTAAGAGCTTGTTGGTGGATGACCTTTGCCTTCTGATTGTTAAGAGTCAGTCCCATTTTCTTGTATGCCTCGGTCAAGACATTGAAGATTGCCTTAAGGTCTGCTAATAAGCAAGCACATACCACAGCATCATCAACCTACCGGAGCTCGATGATTGAGGTGAGGGTGGTCATGGTTTTGGTTCAGGCTAAAATTTGTTTAGGCTAAAATTAAACAGCTTACCATCCATTCAGTTGTTTAGCTCAACTCCAACTGGAAGCTTGTGAATGGTCAGATGTAGCATCACAGTAAGGAGTATCAAGAAGAGTGTTGGAGCAATGACACAGCCTTGCTTAACTCCCATCTTAACCTCAAAAGGATCTATGATAGATCCATTACTGAGAAACATCGCTTGCATACCATCATGGAACAGGCAAAGAACGGTGATGAATTTCAGTGGGCATCTGTACTTCAGAAAGATCCTCCACAGCATTTCTCAGTTGACAGAGTCAAAGGCTTTTGTGAGGTCAAAGAAGGACACACAGAAAGGTTTATGCTGTTCTTGCCATTTTTCCTGCAGCTGGCAAGCAGTAAAGATCATGTCAGTTGTGCCTCTTAATGCCCTAAACCAACACTGACTTCTTCAGCAAGTAGAAGGAGACAGTTCAAGAGGGTTCTCACAATGATCTTTCCTGTGGTAGATAGCAAGGTGTCTGTAATTTCCAGTCAGACTGTCTCCCTTTTTGAAGATTGCCCTGATCATGGCATCCCTAAGGTCATCTGGGATTTCCTCGTCATTCTAGATCCTTAAGATGAGGGTGTGGAGCTGTGAGATGAGCCCCTCTCCCCCTTGCCTGAAGTTTTTGGTGCGGATTCCATCTGCTCCAGATGCTTTATTGTTCTTCATCTGCTTGATAGCTTTCCTCATCTTGTCAAGGGATGGACCGATTCCGAGATCTTCTCTGGATGTTGCAGGATGGAGTTGAGAGCACTCTCATTAGCAACAGAGTCTCAATTGAGGAGGTCTTCAAAATGTTCCTTCCAACAGGTGTTAATGGCTCCCCTTTCCTTGATCAGGTCTCCTCCATTCTTAGGTCTCATGGGGGTTGGTCCCCGAGTGCTCGGACCATAGATGACTTTGGTGGCACTAAAAAAACCACACATATTATACATGTCAATGAAACGTTGATTCTCCTTCGCCTTGTCTTTCCATCATCTGTCCTTCATATTATGGGTCCTCCTTTGGACCTCTGCCATGGCGATGCAAGCGCTGGCGATTCAATTTCTTTTGCTTGGAATTGATGTAATTCTTACAAGCACAAAAGGCCTTGCACTTGCAATCGATCAACTCTTGGATCTCCTGGACATGAATCTCTGCTTTATAAGTTTAAGTTTATACAATGCTTTGAGCTCTTCAGAGAATAAAGTTAGAGTCCCAAAGGCATAGAAGCTGCCTTGACTTAAGTGGTTTCCTTTGTACTGAAATAAATGAGACTTTATGGATGTAATCCAAAGGCAGAATATGGCCCAGTAAAAGAAGAGAAAGCTATACTAGCAGAGATGTTCCCTGAAGTCTGTCACAGCTGCTTAACACACACACAAATCCATTGCTTAGAGTTAGGACATAATAAGTTTTGGTGTCATGTGAATTTCAAGCTGATCAGTGTCTAAACCTTTCATAACTGACATTTCAAGACATTAGGGTTTTCAGCCTAACTGACAGAGATAGCATCCATGGTTTCCCATACATAACACACTAGACATGCCCACACTGCATGGCTAAAAAGGAAATTAAAAAGGCGATAGTAGAATTCTTCCAACAGAAGATGAAATATTATGTATTATCAGCAAGATAAATTAATATTTCTTCCAGTGCTGGAAAAGCTTTGGGAGTAGGGAGTTGAGTCGATATCATGCATACACACACACACACACACACACACACACACACTATATATATAATATTATATTATATAATATAATATTATATATATATATAGAATAACTTTTACCTGTGGAACACTTAGCTCTATCTGCTCTCCTGCCCCTTCCTCATATCACCTGAGGTTGAGATGATCATCACTCATGTGTAGGTTTTTGCAAAGGG
>NW_005842392.1:752352-754681 GCF_000455745.1 Alligator sinensis
AGAAAGAGGCATTCTGCTTGTAAAGATCATGGATCAGATCCTCAGCCACCATAGATCGATGGAGCTCCACTGACTGTAGTGGACTTATGCCAGTTTACATCAGCCTATATAAGTGAGCGTGGCTCCAGTGTAGTCAAGAGAGCACACCCATTGACACTGACAGATAGAAACCTACGTGACCCTTTTATAGTCAGCAGAATTATGCCAGTTTACTTTGGATGATGTAAGCCAGCAGGGCTTTGCTCCAGTCCACAGAGTAACACCAATTACACCAGTCAAGGGACTGGCCCACTGCCTAAATATCATCACTCATGTGTTGTTTTTAATGACCCTGTGTGTTTAAAACTAATTTTTAAATTAATTTTAAACTGGGAATTTGCTCATTTTTACTCATGTATGTTACAGATAAGGCTGCCACAGCTAAAGTATCTGAACTCCTCATAACTTTTAAGGGGTGTAGGTTGTAGCCATGTTGGTCTAAGGACATAGGCAGACAAGGTTCCTTGGGTGAATCCGATATCTTTTATTAGACCAACCCAAATAGTTGGAGAAAAGTTATTAAGCAAGCTTTTGGGTTCAAAAACCCTTCGTCAGGCTAAGGAAGTTTCAGCAGTTGGTGTGTGCTCTTCCTGGATGAAATGAATTTTTAATGCATCTATCTTTACAAGAGGCCTCTGGCAGTTGAGAAATGTTATTATCCCCATTAACTGAGGTGGAGGGAGCTGGAAAGAGGGGGGAAGAGACCTACGGACAAGTGCAGGGTGCTGCACTTGGGTAGTAGGAACCAGCAGCACACTTATAAGATGGGGAGCTCCCTACTTGAGAGCACGGAGGCGGAAAGGGATCTTGGTGTCATTATTGACTCCAAGATGAACATGGGCCGACAATGCGAGGTCATGGTTGGCAGGGCTAACCGGACCTTGTCGTGCATCCACAGGTGCATCTCGAGTAGAGCCAGGGAGGTGATCCTCCCCCTCTATGCGACGCTGGTCAGGCCGCAGCTGGAGTATTGTGTCCAGTTCTGTGCGCCCCATTTCAGGAGGGATGTGGACAACATGGAGAGGGTCCAGAGGAGGGCCACCCGCATGATCCGGGGACAACAGGGCAGACCCTACAGTGAGAGACTGCGGGACTTGAACCTATTCAGCCTCCACAAGAGAAGGCTGAGGGGGGACCTGGTGACCGTCTATAAACTCACTAGGGGGAACCAGAAGGGTTTGGGGGAGACGCTGTTTCCCCTAGCCCCTGCTGGCATAACAAGGAATAATGGGCACAAGTTGATGGAGAGGAGGTACAGATTGGACATCCGAAAAAACTACTTCACAGTCAGGGCGGCTAGGAGCTGGAACCAACTTCCAAGGGAGGTGGTGCTGGCCCCTACCCTGGGGATCTTTAAGAAGAGGCTGGATACTTACCTGGCTGGACTCATTTGAGTCCCGTTTTTGTTTTTAGGGTGAGTGGTTTTGTTTGTGTTTTTGGGTTGTTCTCCCGCCCTGGCGGGGGGGCGGGCTAGAAGATCTATTAGGTCCCTTCCGACCCTGAAACTATGAAACTATGAAACTATGAAAGGTACAGCCCGAACAGGTGAGTTACTTAGGGTCACACGGGAAGGCAAGGGCAGAGAACTGGAGGCTATGCTTCCAAGTTACAGGCTAGCGCCATCAGCAGTGGTTTATAATTCCACCCTCTATACACAGCAAGTCCCAATCAAAGTGGACTATTCATGTAAGTCTCCACAGGACTGGGACTAACAATCTCCTCTCCAACAATCCACTTTCTGCCCAGCACCTTTCCCTAGCCCTATATTTTTTCTCTCTCGTCAAAACAAATCAGCCCCCACCAGGTGCACAGCTGTGGGAGGAGGATGCAGACACCCCCTGCTCCCTGCCAGTGAAGCAGTATTCTGTTGTGCTCTTTCTTTTAAAGATGCCCTTGTTCTAATGCACTTCCACCCACCCGAAGCCAGGGTCCACTGTGAATGCACACAGAGCTACTCACTAGAGCTGTGCGAACCTTTGGGTGCTGCTTCGATTTGGAGGAGATTCAGCAGCCAAATCTCCAAATCCGAATCGAATCAGGAGACCAATAAAAAGGTCCAAATTGGTTCGGAAAAGATTCAGACAGCTTCGTAGAGATCCAGAGATTTGGGCAGTCCCCACTTGCTGCCACAGGGAGCTGGACCCGGACTCCATGCTGGTAAGTCGTGGGCTGGGGGGGGACGGGGAAACAGGACACCAAGGGGGGACTCCTGCCAGGCCCCATCCCCTGCCTGCTCCCCCAGCATCCCCGAGTGCGCCACGCCTGGCCCCAGCTCCTGGCTCTTTAAAAA
>NW_005842392.1:754749-814905 GCF_000455745.1 Alligator sinensis
GGGTGGGGGTTGGTCACCGCCCCCCCCCGTTGGAGGAGCCGGTGAGTTGGGGCTTTAAAAAAAAAAAAAAAGTACCAGAAGTCTGGGGCCAGACGAGGCAGCCATTAACAGGGTTGGGAGAACAGGTGGGGCCTGTTTGATTCGGAGATTCGGCCGATCTGGCGGTGGCCAAATCGATTCAGGACAGTGATTCGAATCACCGGATTGAATCACTGTCCTCCGAATCGGCCAAATCCAAATCCTAGCCACTTTGCACTGGCTTATTATTCACCTCATGGCATGAGACACTGGCACTCCTAGAAACATACTGTTCACATCACACGGCATTTTGCCTTTTACCTACTCCAGGCACTCCTAGCCTTTCTCTACATGGAGGCATTTTCCAGCTTGACAGAAATGGGATGTCAAAACTGAATTACCACAAAAATTATATTTCACATTCTCCAGTCCAGGCCTGGAACCCCAGCTGTGCTGCCCAGGCTCGGCGACTGCACTTGTAAAGAGGCCTGACAGGGTAAACGCATATGGAGGTGGCAGGAGGGGAAGGAGAAGAGAGACTTTTTGGCTAGGGACAGAAGTTACACATAAACTGGTTGAAGTGATCAAAACCTGGTTTAAACCTGTAACAGAACAGAAGTTCAGTGCACATGAACTGCTTTCAAAATGGCCCAAACCAGTTTAAGATAAACCTGGATGAATGTAATATCAGACTTAACTGATTTAGGTCAAGCCGGTTTATATAACTTCTGTCCCAGACCCCTTCCTGGTTCAAGTTAACTCACAGTCCCCCAGCATCCCAGGATACTTTGCAGCCCTGGGCTGTGCTGTCTGCTGCAGCAGAACAGGGACTACCTTGCCCCTTTATCCCTTAGCTTGCTTCCTGCCTGGGTCTGTCAGCCCATAGGGACCGGGGGTGGGGGGAGTAGACCCCAGGCTTCCTTAGCCAGGGTCTACACAGCACGTGGCAAAAGAGAAAGCCCCAGTGGTGGAGGCTTTTTGACCATTGGCTGCCCTCCTCGCTCCCCCTTCCCAGCTGCTGATTGCTTCAGCTGCTGCCACGGCAGGGAGGGAAAAGGAGTTCTTCCAGCCGGGGGACAGCCCGCACAGCCCAGCTCTACCTTGGGGAGCTTCCCCACCCCAGCCCAGGGTCTCCCAGCCCCAGGTTGCTGTGGGGAAGTCTTCCCCTCCCAAACCCCAGAACTGCTCATCTTAGCCCTGCAAGTCCCTGGCAGCCTCAGGGAGTGGAGGGGAATTTTCTTGCTCCTCCGCAGCTGGTTTTGCCTCGATTGCTGCGAGTCTGAGGCAAAACTAGTGCAGGGGAGTGGAAGAATTTCCTTCCACTCCCTGAGGCTGCCCTGGGCTATCCCTGAGATTCACAAGGGCTAAGACAAGCAGGGCTGAGGTTTGGAAGAGGAAGAATCCCCTCAACTCCCTGGGGCTGCGGGTGGGGGCTCCCCAGTGCCCCCATGCTGGGCTGCATGGGCAGGCACCCAGCCAAAAGGACTCCTTCTTCCTCCCTCCTGTGGCAGTGGCTGCAGCAATCAGCAGCAGGGAAGGGGCAGGGGGGAATTCCCTTCAGCTCCCCAGGCTGGGGGGGCCCTCCTGAGGGGGGAGGCTCCCCCAAGGTGGGCCAGCACCTGGACAGGGGCTCCTTAACCCTCTGTGGGGGGACAGCTGGGAGCATGTACTGGGGGGCCAACTGGGGACACTTGGCTGGGCTGGCAATAGCCACAGGCTGGGAGATGTGCTCTCGTGCCCCCCATCTACTGGCCTGGGTCCGTGCAGGCCTCCTCCTGCCTTTCCCAATTGAAAACTGAACATCAGTTCAGCTGGTTATTGGTTCAACCTATGCAGCTTAGAGGAAGCTGCCTAGATTGAATCGATTCTGCCTCGGGCTTTTTGACTGTCTGTACTTAGCTTGCATGTGGAGGGAAAAGAGATGTTTCCCTATTCGTTATGTGTAATCAGGTTTCCACCCCTATAAACACTGGCAAGGCCTCTTTAGCCCTTTCCCAGTCATGTAAGACAAGGCAAAGCTCAGTGGAAATCCAGCTGTGAAGACATGCTGTGGCACTGGGGCTGGGCCACGCAGGCTGCACAAGGATTGTGTGGGTGGGGACACCCACCCAGCCACCGCCTCCTTCTCCTGCAGCTGCACTGCCACGTCTTGCTCTGTGGGGCAGACAGACATCTAATCTCAGCAATAGGCTCGTGACATCTATGGTTTTTAACTTTCTCTTCAAGCCTGGACAGAGCCCCAAAGGCACTCCCTTTAATCCTGTTCCTCAGCACTCTCTCTGCTCTATCCAGCTCCCTTGTCTTTTATCTGTCTCCTCAGGCCCCTCAGCTCTAAGCTCTGTCTTCCATAGATCAGCTGCTTACTTCCCAAGGCCTTAATTTTCCCCGCTGCTCAGTCCCATGACCCTTCTAACAGTCCTATTTAATCTACTCACTGACATTTTTCACTAAGAAGTGACACAGGAAAAAAATCTGCAGTACTTCTGGGTGCAGCGAAGCCCAGAGCGCTAATCCTCTAAGTGCTTCCCAGCAGAGTGCAGTGCAGCATCTATGCCACTGATTGAGCACTGGGACACCTGGGTCCTATTTCCAGCTCTGATTTTCACCTCCTGCATGACCTTGGGCAAGTGGCTTTGGTTGCTTCCAGCTGCAAAATGGAGATGAAGATATTTACCCATCTCTCTAAAGCACTCTGCGATCATGGGAGGGCATAGAAAATCCAAAGTGTTATACATCAAGTGCCAAAATGCACGTAACAAACAAATGAATTATTTAAAACTTGTTTGTTTCTTAAGCAGATATGAGGGGAATATTGAGGGACAGTGGCTGCTTAACTGATATCTCCTAATACAGAAATGCTAATAGGCCAGTCTGAGCGCCTTGTAGTTGAAAAGGCTGCATATTACTTGGTGCTGAATAAAAGGAAAAAAATCCTCTGGCACCAGTAACTCACACAGAAGAGGATCAGAGATGGCAGCTTTCGAGCAAAGCCCCAATCAGACGTGCTTGATAATGTTTTTTAATATATATCTTTTAAACAAAAACAATCACCACAAACACTTCCTATGCTTCCAAACAGCACAGAGTGTTTGTGGCTAGGGATTTAGATCCAGATTTTGTAAGTAATCATTGATTGGCTACGTGAGAACTAAGCTCCAGGCTGTGAGTCAAAATATCAGCATTAAAATGGTTGCATCCTTTCAAATATAGTGTTTCAATAAACCAACATCCTCAAGGGAGACCAGGGCCAGATGGATGTCACAGATTTAAGATTCTTTCCGGCCATGGTGGCCAAGCAGTTCCAAGGTGCAGAGGAGAAACATTGCATAGTCTATTATCCACATCCAATTTTGAGTCTAGTTAGGGCAGAACCAGAATTAGGCCCACCTTTGCCATTGAACTTCTCATTAATGGAATGAGCTTGTGATAAATTAAGAAGTTCTTGTTACCTTTATAAGCATCTAGAAAAGCACGTGTCAGTCTATTCCAATGAAAAGGTCATCTGCAATGGGGACTGAACTCATGACCTGGATCACAACATAAAGCCTGACACCTGCTGCCCCTATATTCAGTACTGATAGCCAATGTTATAATAAGCTCATCAACCTTTACACATTGCCTACCCGACACTACAGTAGGGCAGAGCAGCGCACTGAGTGAGCATGGGTTACACACGCACAACCCACATTGTGCTTGCTACAGCATGGAGCTCTCTGTTTTGATGAGCATTCACAGAGCCCTGCATTGCCATGCCTAGGCTGAACCTCGGAGCTCTGCAGCCAATGCACATACCCTCACAGAGCAATAACAGATACTCAACCAAATTAGGTGCTCCAAGTCCTACCATAAGCCTTCTTCAGTGGGCTAAGAATCTACTACTAAACTGACACACTCAGTCTAGTAAACTTTAGAGAACATCACAAGCTAGTATAGGAGATATAGATAAAAAAAAGCAAAAATATGCAGGGGGTAGAATGCAATCAGGAAAACAGCTTCTCTTGCTGCAAGCTTACAGGAAAAAAAGGAAAGGGATTCTATAAAAAAAAGTCCAAGCTAGTTTAGTTTTGTGGGGTTCCAAATGGCTTTACCTCGGTTTGCTACCTATTGTTCTGCAATAGTTGAGTATTATAAATCTAAATAATAAATGTTATACTAAAATTTTTATCAAAATCACTTTGTTAACAAGATAAGGGGTTTGGTACACTTAAAATCTCCATTAACACAGTGCAGACAAAACTACAATCAAAACAGAGAGCTAGGATAACATTAATATATATGTGTGTGTATATATATATATATATATATATTTTTTTTTTTTTTACCAAAGGTTTAGGTCATTTAAAAAAAAGGCCCATTTTTCACCTGGAATACCTTTTTGTGCAAAAAAATGATTTCAAACAGTCCTACTTTTAGTAAAGCAAAGAATTTGTGGATTTAAAATTCTGCATTTGTCCTCTTTCAGAAAAAAACCTAGGTGCCTCAATACCTCAACAGATAGTACTCACCCAAAATGCAACACACCTGAATTCATCTCCCCTCTCCCAGGAGAGAGCCCTGAGCCACCGGGCTATTAGAGGTATGTGCAATCTCATTCCCTCATCTCCTGAAGCCCTTACGCTCTGCAGAGAGCGGTTTAAAATTCTTTGCACCATCAAGAAAGGGAAGAAAGAGTATGACTCTCTAACTGTCCATCCCCAGAGAGGGAAGGTGCTTCCTGATAGTACTGAGCAAGGCACTAAAGCTCCAGAGCAGGGCAGAATTTAAGGCACACACAATTAACTAGCTTAGGGGACTCCCCATTCAGTGTACTAGTTCTTGTGGATCCCTTCCTAGGTGTCCAAGTCACCCTATTATACAGGGAACCCAGACAACTCACTCAGAGATGTGTATTTACCTGTGGATTTCAGGTACTTGAAAGTTAATCATTGCAGCATCTGAGTTCCTGTGTGAATCTAGGCCTGGGTGACTTGCCCAAGGACACGCATGGAATCTGTAGCAGAGCATGGTACTGACCATCCATTTCTTTAAAGAGAGCTCAGTGCCTTAAATGCCAGACCAATACCTTCCTACTGAGCAGCCTGATTTTTCTGGGTGCTAAGCAACAGATTTAAAGAGACTGCACACACTGTCTCCTTTGCATCCTTGCTGACAGTATACATAAAATTTACTTCGTTAGAATAGACGAGTCCCCTGCAACCAGCAAACACATTTCACACAATACTTCAAAGAACTGATTTTTCCATGACATCCATTCTCCATCTATCCTTTCATATCTGTATATTTTGAAGCATTATATATGACCTTAGTTTAGCCCGTTATAAATATGCAAACATTATATATAAAACAAAGCATTTTCATGTTGTCAATGCCTGGCATAGAAAACCAAAGGCATCATCATTTTTAGCAATGGTACACAACACATTCATCACAGCTTCCTGCTTCCCTGAACTTTCCTGAATATCCTACTCACTCTAAACTGGAGCTGGGATAAAACCTGAGCCAGACTTTCAGGGCTGTTTCTATTAAGAGCTAGCTATTAGGTTTATTATGGCAGTGCTTAGGGCTAAGTGCTGACTAAGATTGAGACTGCATTATGCTACATCCTATACAAAGGCACTTGTTCCAAAACTTAGCACCAAATTTTGGGTCTGTGTTGAGGAGGTGGTGGACTTTCAGAACATCATACTAACTATCTGACCTAGAAGAATCATATTTAGGTTGGGGGAAAGAGGCAGGAATGGGAAAGGGGAAAAAAATTACAAGACCTTTGCCTGATTTTTCTTTTTTTAAATGCCCCCTGCATAGTCAGTCTCTCACTTGCCTGAAGGTTGCCTTCATTTAATTGTTTTATGAGGTTTTTCATTTGCTAACAGACCATGCACCTAATTCAAACTGTTCATGAGGAACCTTCCATCATAGAGTTAACCCCAGGGTGCCAAGCTTCAGATCTCTGTCGCACCAAGAACGCTGACTGGCTGGATGTCAGAGAGTGATTGATACTATAGCTGTGAAAGGGAGGGGGCTTTTAGCTTCAAGATTTTAATGGCAAAAAAGTAATGATACTTTGCCCTTGGCTAACTGCTTCAGCTGAAGATATGCTTTATAAGCATTACTCCTTGAATTCTCAACTTCCCCTAGAACATAGGAATTAGTCTTACTTTGCAGATGGAGAAATTGAGGCGCACAGAGGGGAACTGACCCAACCCTTTATGTTCTAACTGGATAACAAGATAGATGGTCTCCAAGCTGCACAGTTCCAACCTGGTGTCAGATTGCCCCCCAGCTGGAGGTATTACAAGCTTTTAGCCCAACCCATTATAAAGTAAAAACTAGTGACAACATTTGGACCTAGATGCCTATTTGAAACACTTGCTCCAGATTGCCTGTGCACTTTCCATGAGCTAAGAAAGCACCTAGCCTGAGGGTTACGGACAGGCATTAATGCTTCAAGATATGCACTGGTGCCAGACAGCGAACCTCAGGTTTTCTATCACCTGTTTAAACTTAGTGCATATTACACGTATAGCATCAGTCAAGTCTCAGCCAAAGAAAGAAACCAGCTATTCTTCCTTGATTACTGGGTAATTGTTTCTCAGGACATGAGCTGCTGATGGACTCTCGCTGCCTCTGATTACTCATCATCTTTTAGAGGCTTCTCAGTATCACATCTCCTAACTGCTCTCTGTAGGCCAGCCCAATCTAACCAAGATCAGCATCTGGCCCTCCATTTTTCCTCCCTCCCCCAGCCTCAGCTTCATGCCATTGATCTAAGCGCCTCCAGTGTTCCCAACAGTCACCCCACCGCTCATGCATGCCCTCCTTCAAAAGCACCTTGGCTCCCAGGTCCTTCACACAATTATGACTGCTGAAGTTTGAGCATGGAGTTTTTCTTTACAAAATGGCCCAAAGCACTTTTCTATGCCAAGTCTGCAGCTGACTTGAGGCAGTGTCTTGGGCAGTGTGAATTGCCTCCCTTTCCCTCAGAGTTGTGCAAACTCCAGGAAGAGCTGAGGGGACTTGAAATGCCAATATTATATAATATTTCTCATGGTGGAGTTATGGCAGAAACATCAAGCTAGTGTCCTCCTCCATTAGTATCCGAGATATGGGCAGGTGTCTGAGGAAGGGGAGCAGCTGGCACTTAATTGTAGATAATTCTGACTCTATCCACCCCGGTTTCTTGTGCACTCGCTGACAGGGAATGATCCTTTAACCAGGGCTGTGTTCACAAGCCAGATATCCTTGGGGTTTTTCTTCCTCACCTCTCCTTTTTAACGGATATGTTTTGCTAGTGCCATGCCATTTCTAAATGGTGTCTCTGCATTAGAGTTTTATGTGTGTTTGTATCTTATATATGTGAAGATATAATTTGCTCTCCTGCTGCTGATCTTGATGGTGGTGGTATGCTAGTCTCCCAAACAGCCCCCTCAGGGCACAGCTACACCACCCCAATACAGTGCTAGGGAGCACCGCAATGAGAAGTGACACACCTGCTCTGCACACATTGCTGCCTGACCTGCAAGTAAGTGAGCCAACTTAGTATAGCACTAGGAATACCAATGAGTCCAGCTTCTCAGAAGAGGCTCTTGGCATGCACCCAGTTCTGCACTGAGTTCAGGAATTAGTGTGTGGAGCAAGCTCGATATCTCTCACCACAGCTGCCTAACGCCCCTGTGGGTCAGCGTGAACATGTCCTGTGTTCCACTGTGTGTGGGAGGTGGGGAGAGGAAAATATTATAACTGCATGTATTGCTCATTCATACATTTATTGGACGGCTCTTGCCATACCACCTGGGCATCCTGCAGTCTTTTAAGACACCACCTTACAACCTGGGTGCATGAATAAGTGTGGCCTCGTGTCAGATAACGTGCACTGCAGCATGCTGACTTGAAGGCCTTCTGATAATCTGGCCACTTAGATGCCAGAATACAGCTGTTGGCAACAAAAGTCTTAGTTGCCTAACTTTGAAAGTATTGGCCCAAGCACAAAGAAAGAGCAGGCAGACAAGACGGAGCCCCAAACTAGTCACAATTCATCCTCTCTCCTCCATCCCAAAGACTTCCCGACTCATGATGCATCTGGCTAGCAGGTGGACTCACAACAGTCCCAAGTCTGTCTACCCAGCCCATTAGTGTCAAAGGGGAGTTTTGGTGAAGAATGGAAGAGGTCTTGCTAAGGACACAGGATTAAAGACCCATGCCACACCTTTCCTAGACTGACATCGTTTCTCACAAATGGGTAATGTGGTGAAGAGGTCAGCAAGCATTTCAAACACCCTGGAGCAGAACAGCCCATCAGTCGGGGGGCATATGCAGCCATTATGCGCTGAAGATAATAATAGGAGCAGAACACGGATAGGAGCCCCAAACTGCTCTTATATTAATCATCCAACACAGCCTGTCTCCCCATTTCAAGGTAAGCAGCTGAACAGAAACTTTTACAGACAGCCATACCAGGGACTAGGAAAGCAGCAGGCCCGGGTGGGCTATTCACTAGCATCCTTGGAGTCCTCTCTACAAACATCCAGACATGACTGAAAGATAATTAAATAGATAAGGGCACAGGGCCTTAAGACTACAAGAAGCTCTTTAGAAAATTAATTATCATGACACATATTTAAAAGCTCACAATGGGGCAAGCCCCATTGCCTCTGGGAAGACAGAGACTGCTAAGGGGATTCTCATATTTTCACAGTTATTACCAGCAATAGTCAACAGGCAGCCCTTCCCATCTCCCATCCCCAGCTTGGTTTCTCAAACCTGGAAAGTGAATTTGGATCAATTAGCCTTCTGCTCTCTGAAGCCAGAGTGTGTTGAAATGACTCTTACAGAGGAGGAGAAAACTAGGGGTTGTGACAGGTGACAGTCACCAAAGTGACACGTAGATTCACAAGCCACAGGGAGACTCCAGTTCCTCCAGGTCTGCAATTGCTCCATGTGCCTGCAGTTAACAGGATAGAGCAACCCTTCCCATTCCCCTCCAGTGCCCACCCTGCTCCCCCACCCCACGGCTGCCCCACCTGCCGGGGCTCTGGCCATTTAGGAAGAAAAAAAAAAAAGCTGAGGAAAGCCCCAGGACTCAGTGCTCCTGATGCAGCCTCGGGGGCTTGTGCCCCCCATGTGGTGCGGGGATCACCCCCTGCCAGCAGCAGGTGAGTCCCAGGGTTTTTTCAGGGTTTTTTTTTCTTAAAGCGCCGGAGCTGGCATGGGCGGGCTCATGTAGAGCCCCCCATGCAGCGTGGGGCAGTGAGGATCGCCCCCTGCCCAGCAGCACCTGCTGAGCTAGGGCTTTTTTCCCCAAGTGCTGGGGGCGGGGGGAGGGGGGCCAGCCATTGCCGGGCTGGGAGAGGTGCAGGGGATGGGCCTGGCCTGGCTGATTTGGAGATTTGGCTGCTGCCAAATCTCTGAATCAGATTCGGCCGAATCAAATCAGGACAGTGATTTGAATCACCGAATCGAATCACTGTCCCCTGAACTGGCCGAATCTGATGCGAATACTAGCTGCTTCGCACAGGCCTGCTAAGCAGTTCTGAAAATCATCCCTTCACATAGGTGCTTAAAGGTTCCCCCATGCCAGGAAAGCAATTGGTTTTGTTTGCTTTTTAAAATCCAGAGACTATAGTTTTAACAGGTGAGCTGGTCAAGGTGACAGCTGTTCTTCCCACTATAGAGCAGAAGAGGTGAGTTAGAGACATTCAAAATTAGAGTTGATTTAAACAAAACAACAAAAAAACCCACCTAAGGAAGGAAGACACTTTGTACCAGAATGACTCCTGGAAAGGTAAGATTGAAGTTAATGGGCCAGCTTGTGTCAACTAATTTAGCTGCAAGTCGGTGGAGTGATTTACATGAATGCTGCATCTGACCTTGTACATTTAAAGAAAAGATGCAATTGTTAAGAGAAGTCCCAAAGAATTTATTAAAGTTGAAACCAATAAGAGCCCATAAAAATGGCTCTCAAACCTGAAATAATTGAGCAGATTGAAATCTTTTCTTATAGTAGGTTTAAATTCCTTTGGAGCATGTAATGAAGAACTGCTGATATGTCTTCCTTTCTTGGGCTAGGGACAGAAATTACACATATATTGGTATAAGTGATCAGAAACTGGTTCACATCTGTAACACAATGGAAGTTCAGTGCACATAAACCACTTTCAAACTGACCGAAACTGGTTTAAGATAAACCTGATGGATGTAGTATCAGATTTAACTGATTTAGGTTAAATTGGTTTATTGAACTTCTATCCCAGATCCCCTCCAGATTCAAGTTAACTCTCAGTCTCTCAGCATCCCAAGATACTTTGCATCTCCCTTGCAACCCCCCTCCCCCCGCAAAGCTTGGCTCAAGCTGTCTGCTCCAGTCAAGCATAGAGACATGCTCTAGCACCCCCCAGCTTCTGGCCTGGGCCACTGCAGGCATGTGGCTGCATTTCCAGAATCAAAAGTGAATGTCTGTTCACTTGCTTATTAGTTCAGTCTACACAGTTTAGACTAATCTGCGAAGATTGAATGGACTCAGCCTTAGGCTTTTTGACTGTCTGTATGTAGCCTTGAAGTCTACAAGTTAGTTAAGAGGTAAAATTCTATAAGGCCCAATGGATTAGACTCCATTTGCTTACCTGGGATTACTCCTATTTTATACCAGTGTAAATGGGAGGAGATTTAGATTTTGCTTTGGACCTAGGTTTTATTTCTTACCTGTCACCAAAAAGAAACCAAATGTACTTGTGTACAGAACAGGCCCCAAACTTTTCTCATCTGTCTTTACTCATTCAAATCCTCATTTTAGTGCAGTCCCTAGATTGCAATTCCTGACTAATTTCTCTCACCTCTTTTCTCTTCAAGCTTGCTTAGTTTTAGAAATGTACTGAGTACCAGCAGAGATGAGTTAGGGGTGAGAGATTCATATACTTATTCCCTCTCTTCACCGCAGCTAGTGGACAGCTGATCAGTGTGTTAAACCTCTATGGTCCCTCATTATAGCTTGCAAATTGGGCCCCACTCAGCCATGAGTTTTATGGATACCGAAAGTAGATTCTGGACCTGGCCTATAGTCCCTTGTCATAACAGCCTGAGAGGGCCCCAGGAGTGGATTTAGCCTAAGGCATTATAGAGACAGACTTCTGGCTCTAAGGGGTTGTTTTCAGTGTTTTGGTAGGAGACAAAATTAGGAAGTCTGTAACTGAAAGCGAATAAATGTTTTACTTAAATTTTAAAGGCACAGACACCATTTAAGTCCAAATAGCTGTAGCATATACAACTCCAGCTCTGGCTAAAGCAAGAACGTTGCAGTTCGTACTCAGTCTGTGTGTAATGCAAAGGCAATAAGATGTCTCACAACCACTCCAGAGGTTTCATCCAAGGCTGGTACCAAAGGCTGCTCCCAGTTAAGCCATCTGTAAATAGTCATTTGGACTGGGGACTCAAAGGCAGCTATCTGTGAGGTAGTCATGTCACCCTCTTGCATGCTCCTGGCTATAGGAATTGGTGCAATTTACCCACAATGGCCACTAGGCTTGGGCAGACCTTTGGCCCCTTTCTGACTCATGCCATATGCCTGTCAAGCAACCAACATCACATCAGTCACCTCTCCCTGTCTCTAGCCTAACTTGTAGCTACCTCACCTTGGAAGCAAAGCTCTTCCAGGAACCAGCAAGGCACTGTTCGTCTCTCCTTCTGTGCGTGGCTCTAATTACAGACAGCAGAGACAGAAAGTGGAGTGGAGGAGCCAGAAGGACTGTGGGATTGCTGCTAGGGGCTTCCTCTTCTGGTGACACACAGCACCAGGGGCTTAACAAACATCATGTTGAGCCATTTTACTTAGAGCAGGTGTCAGTGAACCGTTCTAATTAAAACGGCCCCTCCCCACCCTGAGAACATGTATAGACACCCTCTAGTCCCTAAATTTGGTCTAAATTATTATTTTTTTTATTTAGCCAGGAGGCTGGAAAAGAAAAAAAGACTGCCAACAGGGTGTTGGGAGCTGAGCAAGGCTGAGGAGTACCAGCTTAACAGAGATAACAGACTGAATCCCTCTGAGGACTCATTGGGCTCAGGCATCCCAGCAGAGCCTTGTGGAGAATTGTCCAATAGCCCTGACTCACAGCTGGCCTCTTCAGAGGTTCAAAAAGCTTAAAGTCTTACTCCACTGGTTAGCAGAAAGGTGCCTGGAAAGAGAACAGACTCCAGGAACAGCCTTCATCCTCTCCCATCCCAGGAGCTTGTTCTCTTTCTATCCATGAATGAAATTTCATCCCAGCCCAAACTGTTCCTGGTGATTGGGGAAGAATTAAAGGCATTTCTATGCACCTACTGGTAGGTGCCAAGCAACTAGAAGAGGCCTATTGTCACCTCCTACATTTTAAAGCTCCTAAAAGTTAACTTGGAGAGAGGCCTGTGATAGTAAATATACTGTACTGGATAGCCAAAGGGACCTGGGGAAGAAGTGATGCATATACATATACATATGTTTTAGATTCTTCCCAAATCCCTATAAAGACGCATATATAATCCTACCTGAATAGTTGGATGTCATTTTTGGGCATGAATAAGTGCTCCCCCATCCCTGTCTGTCCTGAGACATCCTTTGCCTGTCCTTTATATTTGGAAGTAGGCAGAGGACAAACTAAAGTGAAGCAAAGTAGATAGTGTGGGGAGGGGTTTCTTGGCTTGTTGCTGTGGGACAAATTTTGTGCTAGCATTGACATGGAGGAGCTCTACCAAAATCCATGGAGCAATGTGAATGAGGACAGGAATGGGAAGCAGATCAGGAACTGGCCCTCTGAATTCTCTTACAATGTCACTGCTTCCCTTTTATCTTTAAAGCTCCAACTGGTGTCTCAGCTATGCTCTGTTTCCATATTTCCTCCAGGCATTGCTATTAATAAGAAGCAGTTGCTTCTTCCCCAGGTCCCTTTGGCTATCCAGTGTATTTATTATCACAGGCCTCTCTTCAAGTTAAATGTGAGGAGCCCTAAATTCCCTGTTTAGGAGGTGATAATAGGCTTCCAGTTGCTCGGCATCTAAGTGCAACCAGTAGCTTACTAGCAAGACTTAATTACCTGCCCTCCTGATGAAACAGATTAATAAGCAGCCCAAGGGAAATGGAAAGTAAGGAGATGGCCAAAGACAAATCACACATGCAGCCACTTCCCCCAAGGCCTCCAAATGGACAACTAGCTGGAAAAAGCCAGCTGCATAGTTAATAGTCTCAGCTGCCCAGAGGATGTGTACTGAGGCAGCAATGACAAAAGCGAGGGGTAGCAGCCCTCCATTCCCAAATAGCAGAAGGGAACTGGGATGGCTAGGAGGAAGAACAGCCATAACTGGTAGGCGAGGAAAATGCTGCCTAGTAGAGGACCCAGTTAGAAGCTCAGACTGAAAGAGCATCAAAGGTGCTTGCTGGGCTGGACACACTCTTGAAGCTGGCTGGGGAAGGGATGCCCTGTGAAACATTTCTTTCTTGTGCCTTTTGCTTGTCTGTCTGACTCAAAAAGCCTTGAGGTCAGACTAGCTTAATTCCATTTTCTGGTCCCTTACTCCACGGCCAACCCATGTCAACTCCAAGAACAGGGAGAGCAGAGTGTTTTGTGGCAGTGTGGTTCAGCCATTTGAATGCAATTAGCTCATGGCCTGCTAACCCTGCCTCTGCTAGGGATGGTCTATCCAATCTTGGGGAAGTCTCCTCTTGCCTCCTTGCTTCTGCCTCCCCCTCAGAGCTGTATTTACTTGCCCACTGATATAGAGGTTGATTTGTGCCACTTGTTAACCAAGTGCCATGAAAATGAAAAAGGCTAAAAAAGTCCCAAAGAGCATGATTGATAATACTGACCAGCTCACACTAGGCCAGTGGTTCTCAACCTTTTTTGCACCAGGACCCATTTGTAAACATTGATGGTCAGTCCAGACCCAGTGCCCCTCAAGCCTGACTCGCTGCTGCCCCAGCCCTGCAGTATATGGGGCAGGGAGTGCATGTGTGGGACAGGGGGGGCCCAAACACCCCCTCGCAGGCTCGAACTCTGCCAGCCTGTAAGGAAAAACCATTTCCTACATTTTTCTCTTTTAAAAGAGAATCCATATTTAAAGTTTGTTGGTCCATCTTTAAAGTTTGTTTGCAACCCTTTCATATATTCTTGCGACCCACAGGTTGAAAAACACTGCACTAGGCAAAGGGGGAGATGGAGGGAGTTTCAGAGGCAATCCAGTACAATCCTCCTACAAAAGGATGGCAGCTGCATCCCACTGCAGAGCCTTGAACTGAGGGGGAGGGGATCCTTCTCTCCGCAGGGGAGACAAGGTCAGCTAATGCTCCTGCCGTCTGGCTAAGAACAAATGCGGCTGAAACCCTAACCTCCCCCTTATCTTTCCAGCTGGAGTCGGGCTGAGTTTTTACTACCATTTATGAATATTTTTATGAGATATTGACTGCAAATGACTCAGAGGGTTTGTTATTGGTCTTCAAAGGAAGATTTATGGAGACAAATCTCAATGGTGGTGCTTAGTCATTTGGGAGATTTAAGGGCTTCTCGACCCCCACAGATTGCTGGAGCCAAATCAATCCCTCTTAAGAAGGGAATCGAAGTCCCTTCTCCCCCTGCTGCCAGAGTCTGAGCAGTGACCTCGAGCTGAGTGGGCACTGCCGAACCAGGACTTTGAAGGAAGAGTCCATTATCTTCAAGGTGCCAGAACTGACCTCTCAGCCCTCTCATAAGGTCCTAAGGGCTCTGTTCTCACAGGTCAATGTTTAATATAGAGCAGGCAACCTCGAAAATCAAGCATGTGGGCTGACCACGAACACCTTTTCCTCTTTCTGGACCCATTGTCACCCTTCTGCTTTGGAGGTCTCTCAATCAGGTGCTCCCAAGGAAGGAACTTCAGAGTTGCTATCTTAAAAGTAAACAGGAAAAAGGTTATTGATTTGAGCTGGAGAAGGGCTCTTCTCCCCGTTCCCCATATCATTATCTCCTTCCCCTCCACTTGATTTCTCGCATTAAAAATTCAGGCTTTGTCTTACTCTGGAAGACTGTTTGAACCACTAGGGAACTAGCAGGACTCTGAGAGTGGAGACAAAGCAGGAACAGAAACCTGGACTGGGTAAGGAAGCAATTACTGTCCAGACTGGCTAGAAATACTGTTTTGCCAACACCAATTCAACTCAAGCTCATGAGTGCAAAGCTCTGTGCAGGGGATTCACTGCCACCCCCACTCAGCTGTTCGTTTCAGGCTGAGGCTGCTCCCAGTTGACCTCTGAGTCATTCAGCAAGTCCTTGAGCAAGAACAGAAATCCCACAGGTGACACTCCTGATATTTTTAACCAGCTTCCTATGCCATTCCAAAGGAAACCAACACCATACCTTCTCTGACCCTTTTTAAAAGACTGCTGAGGGGGTGGAGGTATGAAGACCCTGTAAGACCTTCTTTATACATCATACATAAGTAAAGACAGGCACAAAAGCTCCAGGGCATGGCAATGTAATCTGGAATAATGAGAGATCCCAGACGACCCAAACAAGCTGGTACGGGAGTAATGCCATTGGGTATGTCTGCATGGCTTCCTCAGTGCTCCTGAGGCAGGCTGTTAAGCATGCTGCACTCACCCACCACTGCTTCCAAAGTGCCAGACCTGGCAATGAGCTGGTGAAACTAGTTTCTGGTGCATCAAGACACTGCTCACAAGATCTTGAGATGCTTCCAGTGGGAAGCATTGCCTGGAGTTGCTTCAATTCAGGGTTTGAGGCCTGCAAGTGTGGGCAGGTGGATGAAGTATGCTTGAGAGCAGAGCGTACCAGAGAAGTGGTGCAGATATACCCTCAGGGCGCTCTCAGGACAGTATTGCAAAATTCTTATAGCCACTTCCCCCCAAGCAACTACTTATTTCATTGAAGAGCAAATAAATAGCTTTAATCCCAGGGGTGGTAACTTTCCCGACTACAGCCACAGTTCTGCACCGTGATCTAGTAGGTAGACTGAAGTCTGGGGGCTCTTTGTGGGCACAACTATCTAAACAAATGACAGGTATTTTTTTCAACAAAATGTTGCTAATTCATTCTGCCAAGACTGGTGGGGGCAGATCACCCTGGAACAGTACTGCCAACCTCAAGTAGCAACAAAAATCATGTCAGGCCCCCAAAATATCATAAAGTTGGCTTAAAATTACAGTATGTGAATATGAAATTACAGTCTATGAAAAAACAGCCATGCATTTGATGATCTTTTAATTTGTTTTCTAGTTTCGGAGCAATCAGAATTCACATTTTATTCACATTCATACAAGGGCCAGAATATCACCTTGACAAAAACTAGCTGAGATTCTCATACAACTCCTGGAGCTAGAGGTTAATTTAAATAAGTAAATGAAGCCCCAAACCAAAACACACACGCGCACACCGCTGCCCCCCAAATATCATGAGATTTGTGATGACATTCAGAGAGTTGGCAATGCTGCCTCACAAATAAAAGGACCAAACTCACTTTTAAAGCACTTTTTTTATTGATTTCATTGAAAACAGAACAAGAAAATGACCAGAGCCAAAAGACTGCTCCTTTAAAATTGTCAAAAACATTAACAGAAAAAAAATAATAAACATGACGGCATTATGAATGTTTTAGAAGAGATGCACAAAAAAAACTGTTACTGCACTAATTACAGTATTTAAAGATATATGCCAAAAAATGAGGATAATGCCCTGCCCAGCCATCACACAAAAGGTGATGACAAATTTATTCACACTACAATACTAACAATTTAAAAAAGGTTTTGTTTTTTTTCCTGCATTTTTATACTAAAATCACTTTGTTCTTTTTATACAATTGATAGTTTATATTCACGTGGTGAGTAAAAATCACACCAGAATCAGCACCGTTTTTGTTTTGTGGTTTTTGTTTGTTTGTTTGTTTTTTAATGCTAGTCCCCAATGTTTTAATAATGGTAAAAAATAAATCAGTTTATTTAAACCTCGTAGCGTGTGGCTTTAAAAATTAATTGAAGGTGCCCAGCATTGAGAAAAGTGATGGGTACAGATGAGCTGGTGGCGTCTGTATCTTCTCGCTGTGACATGTCCTGTCTGATGTCTGCCCCAGCCTGTAGCATCCTCCTGAGAAATGCCAGTCAGAGGTTCTCTAGAATATAGATCATTTAATTTTTTGTTTTAAAAAAGCAAACTGCTTCTTTTAAAAGAAGTTAGTGTCTTGTACAATCCCCTTCAACCTTCCCTCTCTGAAATCACTAATGGGATAGAGAGAGAAATCCTTCCATTGGTGAAACGAACACTGAAACAGTAAGAAGCCCAACCACAGGCAGGGGTGAGGGCTGGTTTAACGGAGAAAGCTGGGTAGGGAGCAGGATGCAGTGGGGAGAGAATCTCTGGCAGACTTAGAAGAGAGACAGGAACTGGAAGGGTATCAAGGAAAAGGAGCTTCTCCCCCTTTTTAGGGGAAATAAGAGAGAATAATAAATGGGTGGATTTGGTAACCGACAGGCATCTGTTAGAAGTGACCACCCTCCAACTCCCAGCAATGGGACCTGGAAAGACCATGCTGCAACGTCTGACAGGGAGCAGGAGAAATTCATGGTTTAAATGACCGGCAGGACCTGCCCCAGGGCTGTGCCAAGTAAACCAACACACAAGAATCTTTTTTCCGCTCCCCCTCTTTTGATAAGAAAGTTTCGTCAAGTATTCAAAGTTTGTTACAAGTGACTTGGAGATGACTTGGCATGAACGTTCTATTCAATTAATAATATTCAGAGGAGGAAGGGACACACTCCCTTGGCTCTGACAACACTTAGGACATTAAAAGACGGAGGCTTAGGACAGCTTGCATGGAAAAATGCATCAGCCACCCCTCCGCACGCACTGTGAAACCAGCAGCTTTCCAGGGCTGAGGAGGGGGAAACAACAACATTAAGTCAGGATTTGCTTTCACTTATTCCTCAAGTAACAGTCGGCAGTACAGCCCTAAGTGTCACAAACCCTTAGCTTTCCTCGAAGGAGTTCTCTCTTTAAATGGGAATTCAAACAGTATGTGAATCTATAGGGTTAAAACAAGTCAGTCTCTGGGGAGCAGAGCCTCAAAAGGGGCCGGCTGCTGTGGCAGAGCTGGTGTCAGGGAGCCCATTTTCCTGTGCGTCCTGGGAGGATGTGCTAGCTTGTCGCTGGGCCAGCGCTGCACTCGAGTGTTTGCACTTGGGTGAACCGCACTGGCAGCTGAAGTATTTGCCTTTGATGTCCCAGAACCGGTCTCCGTAGTCAAAGCTGAAGGAGAGAGAGAGAGAGAGAGAAAAAAGGGGAATGTTTGGTCACTGGAGCTCTGCGTGGAAGGGGCATGCATACAGATCTGGTAGGGGAGCACAGATATGCAGGTGGAACTAAAGGAATAGGAATGATGCATCAGCCTGATCTGGCTGGGTTAGCTTAAAAGAATCAGCAGCAAGCAGCATCTGGGGCTTGTACTCTTTCCTAAGAAGAGAAAACTGAAGGATAAAATATGCTAACAAATAAACCTAGAGGGGAGAACTGCTTCCTCCTTTCTCAGTGGCTTCCTGCCCTATGGAATATATGTCTGCTGAGCCAACCCTTTCCTAAGGCCCCCTCTGTATGTTACATTTATGTTGTGAATAATGTGTTAATCATGGAATAAACAGCAAGGGTGTGACATGCACCCGATTTAAGCTGCCAGGCCTCTAGGTTTTAATCTCAGGTAAACCTGGTGAACTGAGCTGTCATTTCCTGTCCTTCTTCCAGGGCTACCAATGCTCCTCTAGAGCAGCTGTAGGACCCTTTAAAGGAACCAACCCTGACACTCTCTGCATCTCTGAGCTCACTAAGCATGAACAATGGCATCTCTCTCTGCTTTTGTAAGGTCCTCCTCCTGCCCCATGGAACCCTCCTCTGCTTACATTCTTGGGTTAGTGCTTCTTACATTGTGGTTTCACTCCTTCTCTTCCACTGTTATGAAGATGCTGCCAAAGAGATGAGGGAAGCTCAGGAAACGCCAGTCCCTGTCCCTCTCTTGCATCATTGCAAGATGTAGAAGCCATCAGAGCCAGAAGGAACAGCAGGACAGGAATGCTGCCCCAGCTGCAACAAGCATTTTTAATGTGAGTTGGTACTGGATCACTATGAACTGAACTGAGGCTTGCCAATTCGGCAGAAAAAGCTTGTCAAAAGGATGTCAGGTGAAAATGGATTTCAGTCTCTGTTAACTTGGGAGGGAGCTGAATGAGATGCTTTTTTGGTGGAAAGTTCCCTTATGCTGTCACTGAGGCCCAGAGCCATCTAGTTTCCCAAAAGCACCCAACCCTACATACTCCAAGTTATGGCTAGAACTTGTTTTGAATTGTTTCCCTCTACGGAAAAGCATCTGCAGTCTTGGCTGTCAATCTCCTGAAGGATAAAGCCTCAGAGGCAGGCTCTAGCTTTCTTTAGTTAATCACAACACATTTATCTTCTTGTAGATGAGAAATGCAAGTTATCAGGAGGAGCAGCTCTCAAAAAACCTCTGGAAACCAAACTCAACACAAATAAAAACAAATGAGCTGCTGGCATTGATAGCTGGTAGGAAAGGGGGTTGACACAGGACCTTGGAGTCTGGTATGTGGCTGTAGGCTGTCGCTGCCCCAAGGGAAATCCTTGTGCAGCAGCCTCTAGGTCCTGGCTCCCAGGTGGGGTAGGGTACCTTCCACCACAGAGATAAAATAGCATCTATTTTGTGGATGTCACCTGGATTTCTGTAGCCTTTCAACACAGAGGCTGAAGGGATAGCTTGGAGTGAATGGGTGCATCTTCTACTAACACATTCAGGAGAGACGCAAATAGTGGTATGCACCATTCACAAAATACATGAATGACAAAGCATCACCACCTGCTTGGATCTGCTGTTCTCTAGGTGTGTGCAGCACGTTTAATCTACTTAGAGAGAATGAAAGGGGCAGAAGCAAGAGAATTAAATCAACAAGAAGGCTCAAAATAAAGTAGCAGCTCTCCAAACACTTCTGGGTCCACAGAAGTATTCAGGAGCAACCTCAGCCAAGCCCAATTTCGTTGCAATTTTTCTGGGTGCCAATCGGTGGTAACCCCATGGAAGTCAGGAGAGTCCCACAGACACTAAACTACAGCAAGTGGGAGCAAAACCAGCTCACTGACTTTAAGAGGAATCTGGAATCAGCATGTTCTGTTGAGGGCTGAATGTGGTTCCTCCTCAATACTGTTTTGGTGCAAGTTGCACATATGTTGCAGTTATTTTGTCACCACCATTTTCTGGCCAATTTATCCCAGCTGGACCACTTGAGCCACTGTTGAAATCACCTCTGAATCTGGCCCTTCAAGCCATCTTTCCCTCTCTACTCCCCTTTAAAAGACAAGCAACATGTTGTGTTCCTGGTGTAGCTTCACAGCTGTTGGCCCATTTTAGAGGTTGCTTCTTGCTATTCAGTTTCAAACTTCAAAATGCCCCTAAGCCCCACTAAAAATGGTAGCAGCAAAGGAAGCTACTGTGTGTCTGGGGACAGTTTCCCCCTTGGACAGTACATACCCAATTTCTTCTCCAGCTTCTATATGCCTGGTGCTGAAGAAGGCAATCCTGGGAAAGCGGAGATCCTGATGCGACATGAACACTCGCACAGGGATGAGGTTTGGCTCACAGAGATGGTTTATAAAGCGGCTGATGTTGCCATAGAAACGAGCATCTATGCAGTACACTTCTCCATCCTAGAGGGAGGAACATTGAATATTTCATTAGATGTAGTTGTTTTAATGTTTTTATTGTTGCTTGTTTAAAGCAATTGAAATACAGGTCACTTCACAGTTAGCACACTGGAGAATTTCAAGGGGAAGGCAGATCAGGGCATGGTATCTACTGGATGGCTTAAAAGGACAACACATGCAACCCTTTTCCTTATATTAACAATACAAAAAGGTCTTCTCTTCACACAGCTCTGCTGATGTGCCCAGAGACTGCTCTGAATGCTCCGGACCAGAGCAGTGATATGTGGAGCTGGACTGGCAGACTTGCTCTCCACAGACCTATTCTACTAAGACACCAAGCTGGTATGGTGGGACTTCAGTTCCATGAGCACAAACATCTTGTGGGTAAAGGCCACTGAATGGATGAAACAGTATTCTTCCTGTCCTCCTAATTGAACATGACAGCTGAAAAGTGCAAAGCTGGAGCCTACAAAAGATACATCATTTCCTACAGATTCAAGTGAGGGAGTGGGATACAGAGAGAGAAACCCTCAGAAATTCTCTGTTGCCTGAACAGCAGTTCTCGTAATATTTTGCTTTCCTTAAGAATAAAATACACCCCCCACACCTTCAGGGCTTTTTATTCCAGTAGAGAATGACTGTGCAAGCAGCAGACTTTAATTACAGAAGATAATTTCAGTCACATAGAGGCCAAAAGGAAAAGGATCCATTAGCGGAGTTCACATTTCCTTCTGGGCAAGCACCTCGCACTCTTTAATGGATAAGCTCTGCCAGAAATCTACCACCTTGTATCTACTACACGGAAGCCCAGGAAGAAACCTTCTAAAGATAAGAGGCATGGAGCGGAGCAATATCTGGCTGGAGCTATACAGAGCAATCTGCTACAAGCTCTATAATTTTCATAGTAGCAAGTCCAGATCACACTCCTCCCCACTCACAGTTCTCCACGTCTTTTTGGATTCCATGGCATCAACAACTGTCATCCAAAATATCTGGCAGCCCCACCATACAAGTTGAAAAGCATCTCACACTGAAGAAGTCTCTGCACTCTGTGGTACTGACTGGCCAGACATTGCTAAATCAGCATCCTAAATAGTTATTCTTTACAGGAATTTTAAGGACAACAAATCCTTTAGGGCAGCAGTCTCTAAACCATGATACCAAGAATCATGTCTTTTCAGCCTTGAGTACTAGGGAAGGAAGCATGAGTGAGGGTGCTGTGGCTCAGCCCATGTGGAGGAGCCCACTGGCTATAAAACTGAAATTCCAGGCTAGCAGTTTACTGCTCACGACTGAGGGAACAGAACAATGAGACGTGGGCAGAGGGCTTTAGGAAACATCCCTATGTTACTGTCCCCCACATTAAGTCCTTAGCTGTTTACATCAGAAGGACTATGAAGGCCAAAATTGTGATTTATTATTAGTTTATCCTGCAAGTTGGTTAGTAAGGTGGAAAGGCTCTACTCTTCCCCTCACACAGCTCTTTTCCTGGCTTTGCTGCAATAAAATAGCAACAGGGTAAATTCCTGGTGATTCTTGGGTGCACCAAGCCTGCCAACATCCCTGCCACGCTGATGACTTGATGATCTGGTAAAGAGATCACACCAGGAGGTTAGGAACATGGGCAAGCAGTTCCAATGGACTACAGCAGAATTAAATTTGGAGATAAGAGTTACCAGACCTGGTTGCACACATGGGAAGTGGCAAGTGATTTCCAGTAACACCCAGAACTCAACCAAAACTTAGTTATTCAGTAATGGAGTGAAGGATGGATTTGTGCGAGGAACATCATTGGAAGTTGCAAAGTAAGGATTGTAATCTCTCTGCCAGAGACAGATTAGCTAGGCAATCTCTGGCAGGTCTCTTAACATTTCAGGGCATGTCCGCATTGGGAAAGCACTTCACAAGCACTGTGCTGCAATATATAAACTAACATCTTGCAAAATGCTGTGTGGACAAGGACTGTATTTAAAGCATGTTAGCTGGCTGTGGTCCTATACCTAATTAGCTGATGTGTTTTGGAAAGCCCTCTTTGCCTCAGTTTCCTGTACATGTAACAAGCAATGCCATACATGTCAGAGGGATACTGTAAAAGTGATTCATTCCTAGTGCTTGTGAAATGCTTTGATTTTTTTTCCACATGAAAGGCTGTGGGGGACGTTTTAATTTTTTATTAAAGCTGCCTGCTTTGATTGAGGAGAGAACACTGCTAACCTTCTCTTTCTGTTTCTCCACATTTCACTACTACAGCCATGAGGAGGCTGTCTCTTTGAAAGAGAAAGCCCAGAAACATCTGTACTACATCTTCTCTGAGGGGACAAAAGTGGCAGTGAATTTTGACTGTTCAACAAATGTTTGCCCTCTTTCAAACAGCAAATAGAATATGCATCCAGGACCCAGTGCATTAAGTGATTCACAGCCCACATGGTCTGGAGCGACAAATCAAGACAATCAAGATGCCTAAAATAACACCCCTTTCACTCCATTGTGCTACAGTGCAAACTTAATCTCAGCTGGCCCCCAGCGACAATAACGGTTCTGTGAAGCTGTCGCCTGGCTGGGTTTGGCTTCCCACCCTCTCAGTCCTTGAAGCACTCTGTAGCCAAGAGAAGCTTGCTTTCCATTCCCTGCCTTCACCTAACTGCCTACTGTCCTCCTTTGTCTGGTTTTGCATGACAGGTTTCCCTTCTAAGATTGATGACTACAATTTGGGGTCTGTTACTCCATGGATGATGCAGTGAAATCCCACGGTTTCACTCTGAAGACGCTTGCAAAGGGACTGCTCCCGTATGCAGAGCCCTATCACCCTGTTGGCAATGTGGACAGTGTATGCTGCAGACAGCTCAAAGCTTTCCTGTTTCCCAGACAGGACACACAGAGACTAACATCTCTCCCATACCTCCTAGGGCTATTGTAAGGAAGAACACAATAATAGATTCATAGATGTTAGGGGCTGGAAGGGACCTTACAAGATCATTGGGTCCAGCCTCAATGCACTTGGGCGGGAAAGACCGCTGGGGTCAGATGACTTCAGCAAGATGGGCATCAAGATGCTTTTTGAAGATCACAGGGTGGGTGACTGTACCTCCTCTGGGGGAGTCTGCTCCAGACCCTTGGCACTCAATGTGTAAAGAAGTTTTTCCTTATGTCCAGTCTGAACCGATCTTCAATTGGTTTGTACCCATTGTTTCTTGTCTTCCCCTTGGGTGCCTTGGTGAACAGATGCTCCCTCAGGCCCTAATGTAAGCCCCTGCCACCAAGTCCCCTCTGAGTCTTCTTTTCTCTGGGCTGAAGAGTCCCAAGTCTTTCAATCTCTTCTTGTATAGCTTTGTCTCTAGGGCCTCTAATCATGCATGTGTCCCTCCTTTGGGCTCTCTCAAGCTTCTCCACATCCTTCCTCAAGTGTGGCACCCAGAACTGGATGCACTGCTCCAGCTGCAGTCTCACCAAGGTGAGTACAGTGGGAGGATGACATCCTTGCTCTTGCTCAAGATGCATCGGTAGATGCATGCCAGTGTTTGATTCATTCTGCCAGCTACAGCATCGCATTGGTGGCTCATGTTCATTCTGTAGTCTATCATGACACCCAGGTCTCTTTCAATTGTAGTGCTGGCAAGCGTAGCACTGCCAGGCCTGTAAGTGTGTTGCGGATTATTTCTCCTCAGATGGAGCACTTTACATTTCTCTGAATCAAACGACATCAGGTTGAGGTCCACCCACATCGCAAGCCTGTCCAGGTTGACCTGTAATGCCAGCCTGTCCTCAAGCGTGACCACACTCTGCCATAATTTGGTGTCATCCACGAACTTTGCCAGTATGCTTTGAATACCCGAATCCAAATCATTGATGTTGAAAAGCACTGATTCAAATACTGAACCCTGAGGGATGCCACTGGTCACCTTCAGCCATGTTTCATAGTGCTTAAGGTTGGAAGGGACCTAAACAGATCATCAGGTCCGACCCCCTGCCCCAGGCAGGAATGAGTGCTGGGGACATAAGACCCCAGCCAAATCTCTCTCCAGCCTCCTCTTGAAGACCAAGACAGAACAGACACCACCTCCCTTGGGAGCCCATTCCAGAGCCTGGCAGCCCTAACTGTAAAGTAATGTCTCCTGATGTCCAGCCTGAACCTCCTCTCTAACAATTTCTGGCTGTTATTCCTAGTAACCCGTGGTGGTGCCCATGGGAAGAGCCTCCCCCAAGTTCCACTGCTCCCCCGTGACTGTAAATGGCCACCAGATCCCCTCTCAGCCTTCTCTTGTGGAGGCTGAATAGGTTCAGGCCCTTTAATCTCTCTTCGTAGGGCCTGCTCCGCTGCCCCCTGACCATGCGAGTGGCCCTCCTCTGGACCCTCTCAATGCTAGCCACATCCCTCTTGAAGTGCAGCGCCCAGAACTGGATGCAGTACTTCAACTGCAGCCTGACCAGCGGCGCATAGAGGGGGAGGATCACCTCCTTGGACCTGCTTGAGATGCATCTGTAGATGCACGACAAGGTGCGGTTAGCCTTACTGACTGCTTCCTTACACCAGTGGCTCATGTTCATCCTGGAGTCAACAAGGACTCCAAGATCCCTTTCTGCCACCGCGTTGACAAGAAGGGTGTCCCCCAGCCTATAGGTGTGTTGCAGGTTCCTTCTCCCTAGATGCAGCACCTTGCACTTGTCTGCATTGAATTCCATCCTATTCTCATCTGCCCACCTCTGTAACCTGTCTAGATCTAGCTGGATTCTGTCCCTCAGATGTTGACTCAGTTCAGTCTATTAATACTTTCTGGGTCCTACCTTGGAGCCAGTTACCTAGCCACTACCATAGTCAAGGCTGCATTCTCCCAATTTTACTATGAGGACATTGTAGGAGACTAGGCTGAAGGCCTTTCTGAAGTCCAAGTATATGACATCAACCTCATTTCCTCTATCCAGGTGGTGCTAGAATGAACACATGGGAAAGGGACAGAAGTTACACATAAATTGGTTTAAGTCATCAGAAACTCGTTTAATCCTGTAACAGAACAGACGTTCAGTGCACATAAACCAGTTTCAAAATGGCTGAAACTGGTTTAAGATGAACCTGGTTGAATGTACTATCAGACTTAACCACTTTAGGTCAAACCAGTTTATGAAACTCCTGTCCCAGACTCCTTCCTAGCTCAAGTTAAATCAGAGTCCACCAGCATCCCACCACACTTTGCAGTCTCGGGCTGGGCTGTGCTGTCTGCTCCTGATGTCTCTGGGATTTGCAGTCCACAATCACACCAGCAGGACCCTGCAGGGTTACATATTACTTCCACTTCCTGCTTCCCATTTAGCAGACTCCAAAGAAACTGCTGTTACTTATACCAGAGCTGGACTTGGCCCCATGACTTCCTCTTTAGACCCCTTTCCAACTTAACTTCTCTTCTAATCATGCCTATCATCATACCTGGAGTCACCAGTACTCCCTGAGATCCAGACAGAGTTCCATCTTTAGGTGTAGACTCACACTGTGCCTCCATTTTAAGGAAAAGCAAGAGGATGTTGCCACTTGCTTCCAAAAGGTTTATTACCTTCTTCATTAAGGGCTGCAAAAACAGCAGTCACTTGCCTCGCTCCATTAGCGGGCTGTTTCAAAGCAGCCTCAGATGGCAGAGGCTGAGGACACACTTGTGCACATTCACTTCCCCTTTGTGCCTACAGCTCCTCTGCCCTTTGTTAGCAAATCAGCTGCAGCCCAGGTGATTAACCAAGCTTATTACCAGACAATCTTTAGGGTTCTCCTTTCCCAGGCATTTCTGTTACAATTGTAGTTTCTCCCCATAGAGCACACTGCAGGGATTTACACCAGTTGGTTATCTCCATCACAATCCTTGGGATTACAGTCACTCTATAATAATTTCTTTGTCTTCTGTTGCCGATTTACAACAGGCATGCAGCCTCAGACTGCACTGTTTGCCTTTGGATTGGTTAGTTCCTCAGACAGAGCTATGCAAGGAGGAAATGCTGCTCTACAATGCGAAAGCCCAGCTTGCTCCTTTTTTTCTGCCTGACATTTTTTCTGATGGTGTTTACCTTGCATCAGCAACATGCAACCCTGAGGACATCTCAGCTACTTCTCCAGAAACTTCTAGATTACATTTTTGTTTAGCCCAGTAATAATTAACACAACCACAGGTGACTTTCATCCAGTTTCCATGACCAGTTCCACTCAGCCTCCATCTGCCCAAAAAGCTGGGGGTGGGAGAAGGGCCAGCAGTCGCTCCAGTTGGGCACATAGCTCTCTGGCTTCTACACAGGAGAGCTAGACATAAACAGTTCCTATTATATGTTCTCTTACTCCACGGTCTGGAAGAGCCTAAAATTATTTGCAGGATGCCCGGCCCCTGGTAGTATTAAGTGCCTTGTAATCCTCTGCAACTACTGTCCCCTCTTTGTACCATACATGGGCTCCAACTGAAATCCCAAGTGCCTTTCTCCTGCCAAAGGACACTCGCTGTGAAGCAGGAAGTGGAACATGAGGAGCGTCTGAGAAGGAACATCACCGCTGTGAGCTTCCATCTGGAATTGCTTCTGTGGTTCCCCAGGGGCTTGTGAGGCTGGTAAAGATATTCAGTCTTTTCCAGAATCTGTGCACATCAGAGCCAGTCCCTCATGAGAAGGGGATGTTAGGTCCATCCTTTGTGCATTTGGAAAGACCTGCATTCTAGGAAAAGAACCTTCTCTAGCCATACGGCACTGTGGAGCCTTGCCTGATCCTGCCTCAGAGAACTTCTTACCTTCGTGTCCGTACTTACAGAGATCTGCCAGGTAAACATCCGGGCTGCCTCCAACTTTATGTGAAAATCTTTCAGGATTTGTTTACACTAGAAACCTGAATCAAGCAGCATCAGTGTAAATACCCATTGTACAGAGTCTCCACACTAACCATGCTGCTTCAGGCACGGTTTTACTCTGTTTTCCACAACAGTACTGTGCTGTATTAGTGCAGTTGCACATTGCCCTATTCCAATTGCTAGCACAGCTAGGCAGATGTTGCCCAGATACAAAAGGGAGAGAACAACATGCTTGGCCCTTGAGGAATGCAGGATGCTTCTTGCTAGCTGATCTGCATATGAGTGCATATGATCCTTGGCATTAAATTGAAGTTGATGAGAGGGTGGTCCCTCTATCTTTCTGTGTTCAGAGCAGAGATTACCAGGCTCCTCAGTGAACCCTCCTGAAACGGTTGGAGAGGCCTACCCCTTAGAGCACTGATTGTCAGCTGACATACAGACCCCTAAGAAGAATCCCCTCATTCACTTGAAGTCTCTATCAGTTTTCTGCACACTTGTCAGTGATAGTCAATGTAATAGTTTCACCTAAAGCCTTTGATGGCACTGCTCTAGGGACATCAGGCCCCCACAGCACAGGTGTTCAACATGTAGCAGCCACATAAGCAGTTCCACACTGCTCTGCCAAGGTGCCTGAAAAGTAATTTACAGGTAAGCTGGTATTTCAGTCTTCCTGCTCCCTTACTGTACCGGTGAGCTCTTTAAGAAGACTGTTGCTCAATGCAGGCTGCAGGGGTGGATTTGCTATACTGACACCAGAAATTGGAAATACACTGACAATTTAATTCATACAGGCCAAACAGCTTCAGAGTGGAATAACGTGCAATGGCTATCAACCTGGGCTGCATTCAAACTAGTGACCTAGTACAGTCAGTTTTTGTGCTCCATTACCAATCCCCTGAGCCATATAGCCCACACTCTAGTTGTGAATAGCTTTCCATTACTATGAGGTGAGAAGTGCCTCCCATTTCACAGGCTTGGAGATTGCTCTGCCCATCAAAAGATGGGGACAAATTTTCTTTTCACTCCTTTCAGCAGCAAGCTCCAGCTCTTGCTTTGTCAGGGAGTCCCTTCAAAACACTACCTTATTGTCAAGGTCAAAGAGGTAGGAGTCCTCTTCACGTACGTCTGCCTCTGAATCGGAAATCAGCTCTCCAACATACCTGCAGGATAAACAGGAAATGCAGCAATCAGATGCTTGTGCTGCTGCCAGCTTGTATTTTAACACCTTACCTCTTATACACAAGAAGTGAGAGGGAAGGGACACTTCCAGATTAAAAGCCATAGGGCTAGTGGAGATAAGCACAGGTACATCTAGTAGAACTATGATGATTCACAGCAGCTGAGACTGGCTCCATTAAAAAAAACCAAACCCCCCCCCCTCCAAAATCCCTTACTCATGTTACTGAAAAAGCTTTTGAATATTAATAATGAATTTAATTTAAAAACAATTTACTTTCTCCAACAAACTCCATTTCCGTTTGCAATTCTCTGAGCCAGCAAGTAGTAACAGGCTAATCTGTTTTGTTTGTCTTTACTATCACCTTTGTTTTCTAGTCCTCATGTACCTATTGCAATGGCTGGGTTGCATATATTTTAAGGGAACTTTACAACCCAACACAAAACTGTTTGCTTTGGAATATGCATAAAGTCAGGATGCATTTTACAAATTAGACCTGCAAGTTAAGTAAAGCTCTTGTCTTAACACAACTTTGATGTTGGATGTGCATTTAAGACACTTAGCCTCACCATCCTCCTGTTCACACCAGAAGAAACCAATCTGGCTCCAATAAAGTCAGTCCATGGAACGGCACTGGTATAAAAATGGTGCAACAGAAATCAGGAAGGATCCAGACATACAGCCGTATGCTGGCATAAGTCACTTGACTCCAAGGTGAAGTCACCCCTGAGAAGGAGAGGAGTAACTGTATACCAGTGTAAGTTACACTGATGTAACAATGGTGTCTGCTCTCCTAGACAAATTCATCCGGGGTGGGGGTGGGAGGGTGAGCTGCTTGCACAATTTAAATTGGTTTTCTCACCATCTAGTGGCCATGCATTGTAATAGCGCCTACTGCAGGTAGTCAATTTCAAAAAGCTAGCCATGTGTCCACTCCTTAATACAGAGTAAATTTACCACCCTGTAAAAACCAAAGCAAGTTACTCTATAGTAACCATGCTGTGCATCTGCACCCTCAGTATTTTGCAGAGCCTCTTTTTTTCCCCCCACTCCAATTTCTGATACAGCTGCATCCAACTGGTAAGTCTGTTGTGGTGAAAGGGGAGGGAAGGAGCTTGTGGGGGGGCAGATCAACTCCTGAGTGAGGGAGGGAGTGGGCCTGGGGCAGGCACTGCCCAGCTGGGGCGGGGCAGGTGCGGGATGGAGCCATGGCTCATCTGTGACCGCCACTGGTCCAGGAAGGCACAGGCAGGGGCAGGCTGGGCTGAAGCTGTGGGCTGGGGGCCATGTTGCACTTGGGGCAAGCGGTGGCGGCACTGGAAGGAGGCCTACGAGGGGGGGCAGGTACCAGCCACTTAAAATTTTGCCGTAGCCCCCCCATAGCCCCCTCCCAGCACTGCTGCCACATGCCCCGAGCAGAGGTAGGCTGCAGCTGCCCCATCCTGCAGCTGCAGCCTGATGCCCAATCCCACAGCTGCAGCCTGGCCTACGCAGATCTGGGGGCACATGCCACCCCCCCACCGCCCTCCTAGATGAGTGGCGGGAGCCACCAGATGAGCAGCTCCTGGATGAGTGGTGCGCAGTGGCAGGAACTGCTTCCCCACCCCTGACAAGCCACATACCCCAGCCCCACTCCCTCCCCTCACAGCAGAGGGCATTGATCTGCCTCTCCCCCCAACCCCAACACCCTTCCCCCTCCCCTTCCACCACACCAGACTTACCAGCTGGAGGCAGCTCTCTACACTGCCAGGCTGTGCTGCTCACTGCCTGCACATTGCACTGGAGCTACATGTGCACACAGGCATTTATCGGCCAAATAATCAGCTACTCCCGGCCGATTTCCGATATAGTCAATTTCCCTTCCATGCCTGTGCAGTTATTATTAATTTGTACTGCAGTGGTATCTAGGTGCCTTAATCATGGCCCAGAATCCCCTGGTGCTACTGTCTGTTTTCTTGTGCCCTGAGCCCAATTTCTCATCTCTATCAGTTATCTTTTTTCAGGCACCTTGCAAAAAAAGAGTCTTTGCCCCAAAGAGTTTGCAATCTAAGTATAAGGCAAGGGACAACAGCTGGAGATGGACAGTGGGGTACAAGGGAACAAGAAGATAACTTCATAGTGACCCATGAGCAGGACTTCTAGCTGCTACCATGATTTAAAAAAAATATGCAATGGGTTTGCAGTACAACTAAATGTCCTCTAAGGGGAAAAAGTCCTCCACAGTAATACAAGCAGCAGTTATAACAGTATTTTTAGCCTCCAAGCACTTTACAAACATTAACAAACCACATGCATTTCCCCTTGTGACCCAAGCTACCATTTGACCTCAGGCTCAGGGGATGAAAGGCTGAAGCATTAACCCTGAAAGCCACCAAAAGCTCCGTAACCGAGGGGACATTCAGATGCAGTTCCTGACTCCAGAGTCTGGCACCAAGCTGCTATATCAAAACTAGGGCACTGTCTCTGTGTGGAATTCTATGGTCTTGCCCACACTGTATCATCTCGTTATTTATTAACTGCTCCTGTAAGACTTCAGCATTACTGGAAATCACAAAATCATTAGTGACCAAAAGAGGATTATGGCCAGAGATGGTGACAGATTACATCAGTCACACGGTAGCCAAAACCAAAAGGCAGTTAAAGAATAGCTAAATAATACTGCACGGAAAGGCACTCAGCTTAGTGATGGACATTTAATATGCAATTCACAGACCAACTCCCCCACCCCCTGCCCTCATTTACACAAGTTGTGGGTTAGAGCGTATATTCCTCTAGGGCCCAATCCTGCTACACTTCTCCATTTTCACACAGGCTTATTCTTGCAGGCAGTCCCATTGATTTCCCAAGGTCAGAAATCAATGGGAAAACTCACATGAATTAAGTAGCACTTTGTAAAAGTGGCAGAATCAGGTCCCTATATTATGCACTGCTAGGGAGTGGCAGTGTCTCCCTATCTTCTACAGCTTTCTGTTGGCAAATGAATACACATCTATCTACATCTCAGGACTTTATACTGACAATCATCACTATAGTGTCCAAGCACATTTCACTTACAAATCAATAGCACCAGGAGTTGTCCCTAGTGGGCTTCATGAATTCTCTGGCATTCTCCCATTTGGAGGTAAAAACTCTGCTTTCAAATGATTCTTGAGACATGGTTTCTTTGCACAAAGCAATTTTAAAATATTTTAACCATTTTAAATAAAAATAAACAAATATTCCAAAGCTGGGAAAATGCAATGCTGATGATAAATTTGGGAGAGGAAAAGACAAAACACAGGAAGGTACTTAGCAGAGTGTGGTTAAGATCTGATCTCAGCTATGAAAAGAAAATGGTAAATGCCAAGTTGGAACTTGTTGCAGCCTCATGTGCAGAAAGGCCTCATCTACACTGTGAAAATTACTGGAACAGCTTTGGGGGAATGCGTCAGTCTACAGCACCTTTTCTAGAACCAGTCATTGTATGGTGCTACATTGGTATGAAAGTAAATTTTATTCAGGAATTCAAAGTGAGGAACTGTTCTAGAATAAAGAAACCTTTGTTCTAGACCAGAAAGTGTCTACCCAGTCCTGAAGAACTGCTGTGAAGTAGCTTATGCCACAAAAAGCTATTCCAGTTCATTCCTTGTTTAGACAAGCCCTACATAGGGGTTCTTCACTTTGGTGAGAGTAAGGTGAGGCAGGGGAGACAAGAAGTACCAATAATAAAGTCTACTATTTGCAAATGGAGAGTTAAAGGTAAGAAGCTAACTGGCTCAAAAGAAGGAGAATTGAAGGAAGGTCTCTGGTTGCACTGGTGACACGCAGTGCATTCAAGTTGATATGTATTTTCTTAGAGTTTATTAATATTCGGCTCAGTTTGGTAACGAGGAATGTGCTGTAAAAAGGATGTCATGAGACGTCAGCAAGGAAAAAGGGGCAGACATAAGGTTGCATGAAGCGACTTAGTATGCTCATCTCTGAAGTCCCATGAATTATACCACCATGATCATTGTTATTATTCTTCTACTGCAACTTAGAATTTCCCAGTCTTTGTGCACTCACCTGTCTAAAATTATATTCTTCACGTAACTGTTGTCAATTCACTCTATCTTTTATTTTTAATCTGGGGATTTCTTTAGGTTGATTTTTGACAAGTCAGTGCCCTTTTCCTTATTAGAGAGAGTTCCTCTCCAGGCATTAGGTTAGTTCTGGGATTTCAAGCTCCATCTAGGCATACAGAACTTTTCATGGTTATCAGCTCCATTCAACAGCCTGGCCTGAAGATGGATTTAAAGACCCCCTCCAGTCATAGCCTGGCTTTGGGCCTGAACCATGAAAACATCATCAAAGCTCTTGAGGTTCTTAATGAGGTTTGGCAGCAATGCAGAGGTGGCAAAACAGGTAATTTTAGTTAACCCTAAAATTAATTCCCTGCCTCTGCCCAACAATATCACAGAGCACCTGTGACAAAATACTAAGAAAAAGACATCCCCTTTTATGTGAAGAAAAGCACCCTGGTCTCATTTAGAACTTAAGTATGTGCTTAAGGTCACATGATTTTACCGTTTTCCTACATCCTGGTACAAAACCAGAACTGATAACACAGAAAACTGTCTGTTGTATCACAATGACTACAGAAGGGCCTGACCAAGAATGGTGAGACCAGACAGGCCTTTAATTGCTCACAACATCAGGCTGTTCCAGATCCAGCTGTGAAGTTTCCAGTCTAAACACATCTCCCATACAAATTAAGTGGATTATTTTCCAGCCTCAGTCTTTCATTTCCCACATCCTTCCATTTCCCTCCACCTCCCTCCCTTTCTAGTGACTAAAGAAAGAGTTCAGAGCTCAAACCAGCCTCTCTGTCAGTCAGTGCTCCAACTCCAGTAATGGCTGTGACCAAGTCATAAGCCGGTAAACGCATAAGACCCGTCCAATTCTGGATTTGCTGCAATTGTGTACTTAAATCTTATTGAAGTTCAGGGGACTTCAATAAGAGATATGCTGAGATATTCTGCTAAACTGCAGCTAGAGTTGAATTTTTAACACCACAACTGTTCCAAGAGGACACAATGAGGCCATAAATCCAAGGTGAATAATGGACTTCACTGAAGACCCCAACAGGATGGGATGGGATGCAGAAGGCTTAAAAATGCAAAAGACAAGAGACGGTGAAAGTGGTAAATTTCCCATTTGGGATAAATGGTTGTGTGTGAAGCCATTTTTAACTGAATGCAAACCTCGCTAAAAAAGGAGCACTCTCACTCTGATGTACGACATGCAGCCCCATGAGAGCTCAGGAGTTGATGAGCTCATGTGAACTAATCAAAGCTGACAGACTTACTCGCACACGAAAGTTCCCAATGGAATGTCTTGCATTGTCCGCACACCCCAGCCCATCTTTTGTGTCCGATAAAGCTGTAATCGAGTCCTGAAAGACAGGAAATAGAGTCCTCAATTAATGGCAACAGATGTGGCATTTCTCAGGAAGATGGGAGCTCTTGTGAGGGAAGGACACAGAAATTTCAAATTTAAGAACGGAAAATCCAACATTTCAAAAGACAATTTCTAAGTTTATCAAAATTAAGCAAAATGTGATCCCAGTTCCTTTCCTACCATGATCATCACAAGCCTGCATGCTTCCTCTGCTAATATGAGTGGAAGGAAGGAAAATCAAGTGGAAACTCAGGGGGTATGGAAAAGATGGGAAGCGACAGCTATCATCAACCTTGATCCTGCATAAATTTCTTTGCCACATACTGTGAGGCTTAGGCTTTGTGCCTGGGAGGATGGGGGCTGTGGGACTGGATGCTTTCCAAGGTAGCATCTCCCTTTACACCTCTGGGCATTTACAGAGAATATGGAACATGACTGTCAGCTAGTAGGATTCTTGTTCCTTGTAGCTGTTCCTTGTCTAGACAAAAGGTGAAGTCAGAAAACAATAGCTCAAAAGTAAGCCACAACAGGAAAAGAGGCAGGCTGGAGACTATATTAAGACCACACTAGGTCACAACATGGATACTCCTGCCCTATCCACAGAGGACTGGAAATTTTAGCAATTCCTGCTCACTTCCACCCAAATCCCTAGCACGAAGATAAGCCTGTAATTGGAAAACTACTAGATGTTCCATACCCTGTGTGGAATTTGGTGCAGCCCATAAAATCTGGCTAAGAGAATACCTGATTACTGCCTAGCCAGCAATGGAGCGGTCCAGAGAAGCTTATGCTGAAGATGTCCTATAAATGGGGAGCCCTCATCATCTCCTTCAGGAGCCAAAATCCAACCACACTGACTTTTACCAGTACAAGAAAAAGAATTCCAATGCTCAACCTCTATTTCCCTTTCCTTAACTTCACCCATCACTGCTTCTGATACCCGCTTTGCATTGTATTATGTTAAAATAACTCCTCTGGCTCCTTCATACCATGTATCCTTTAAATATCTACAGACATCTACAGGTGCATGAAGCAAGGCCCATATGGTTTCATTAGCAGAACCAGTTTCAGAAAAGCTGGTCTCACTGAGCTTCAGACCTGAGGAAGCCACATTCTGCTTTGCTTCATTCATCACAAGCAAAATAGACAACTATAGCTGAGCTTGGATCACAGACTCTCTGTTGTTAGGGCTGGGGCAGGAGAAGGAAGGACTATGGCTTGATTTTTCACATACCATGTTGAGCTGGTAAGTCTGCCAGACAGAAACATGTGCAGTGTCGTGTAAAGTTAATTTGGAACAAACTTAATAAGGGAACCATTGAGAATGAAGGAGGAGCACCCAAGCGTCATTTCTAAGCAGTCACTTGGCAGACAAATCACAAGTCCTCCTTGACTCCTGGTAAGATGGCCTCTGACACAGCTTTGAGAAACATCTGACATTGCAAGGTGATGCACAGGGCCTTTCTCCTCCATCTCACTCCTGGGGATCAGAGCTATCCCACCTTCCACAGAAAGACTTTATGACAACCCTGCTCATGCATGCACTAGACCTGCTGAAGAACACAGGGAAAAGTTTTGGCCAAACTGATTTGCCATTTTCCTGACGTTCTTTCCCCCAGAATGTTATAAAAAATGCAAGGTAAAATAAAAGGTTCTCACTCTTTTGAAAAGCAAATAAAATGAAACCACTAACACTATCAGTTTCATTTATAAGCTTCCAAAGCAGCTGTTCCTTACTTGAATCAGATGGTCAACATTTTCAAATGGGCAGCCTCAAGTTAGGCACTTATACCATACTTCTGCACCAAAATAAAAATGGAACTGAATTCAACTGGTGCTAAACAGCCCTAAAATAAAAATCAGACTAATTATACAGAACCGTAGGAAGCCAAGTCTGTAAATTCTGGCCTGTATTTCAGTTATGAACCACTAACTTATACATTTTATTCAGTATAATGAACTACAGGGTGGGGGGGGTTCTGATTTTTATTCTCCTTTCTTTATGGAGCTTAACTACAATTGAGTTGTCAGTGAAATTAGTACCTCTTTTTCCCTAAAGGAAAACCAAGAAGCTAACAAATTTAACGCAGTCAGGTTGTCTGAACAACGCTGGGGATTCCCAGTGACAAAGCCAGGTGCAGGACAGGAATACCAGTTGATCTCACAATCCTGCTGTTGCTTGCTTCTCACCAGCAGAATAGAGGCTTACTCTGTTTTGATGGCAATCCAACCATGACCTTTCTCCCTCCTCTTTGGAAATCTCTGCTTTGTGAGTTTGCAGACAGGCTGAGCCCAGAACGTCAGGAAGCTTTTTTTTTTTTTCTTTTATTAGCAGTCCAAGCCAGAAGCCTTCCCTCTCACCTGAGCCCATTCTGCACCACCCGATTCCGGCAGGTTCGCCAACACGAGCAAGCATGATTACACTCAAAGATCAGAGGTGGCTCAGCCATGTTGAATTCGGGTAGGAGTCGGCCATCCTGAAGAGGAGATGCATTCAAAGAGTGGATTAATTATGTATCCTTAAATTGCTTTGGAATCAGAGATTAGGCTGGTAATGGAAACTGCAAATCCAGAACTGAATTTCCCTTGTTTAAGACAGAGCAGTAAGCAAGCTCAGATTCATGCCTCTGACTCTCCCAGAATTTGAGAGAATTCATAGCTGGTCTGACTGAACCTCTTCCTACTCTGAACTGCAGCATTTATATAAAAGTTGTTAAAACAAGCAATATTTCACATGCATGCAGTACAAGCCACCTGTAGATCTCAAACCACTTTGCCAAATGGGCGTGCAACATTATTCTTGTTTTGCAACTAGGAAAAGAAGGAAAAACACAGAAAGGCTTTAGCAGAGCCTAGAATAAAATAGGCTTGAAGGTCAGTGCACTATCCAGTAGGCCGCATTTCTTCCCATTAGGAGCCCATAAAGAAAAGTTAACATTCAAGTATCCACTAATTGCATGGGAATAATAAAGTAACAGTCGCACAGTACACCATATTTAACAAATTTGGCCATAATTGTTTGAAGGATGCATTCAGTGAAGCCATTTCAGAATGCAAATCCTGTTAATGCACTATTAAAATGAATACACGGCAGAGCGAGAAGATAGCAATGTTCCCAGGGGAGAGGCCCACAGAGATTCAGGGAACATCTGATCTTAGTAGAACCTGCCCAGGGATTAACCTCAAAACCTCCCTGGAGGATTCAGGCATACATACAAGAACACATGAGGCATCAAGCAATGCTGTAATTAAAATATATTTTTCTGCCTCCATAGGCAGAAAATCACAATAAATAAAAGACAAGAAAAGCATTACTATCACCTCCCCCACATTTATAAATTACAGAGCCACTCAAGGACTGAACAGCTCACTCGGTTTCCTACCATGGGGCCTTTATTTTGGGCATAGATTGTTAAACACCGTGTATCACATGGGTTTAATTAATGGCTCAACTGGCATGCAAGTGACATGACCATGTCTTGAGTTTGTTTTGTGATTTGCCATATATATATTTGGAAGCCTAGACTTCAATCTTATAAAATAAAGTTTAGAAAAATCTCAGATATTTTTAAGCAAACTGGATTTGGCAAAATTCAGAGCTTGTCAGCCTATTCTAACAATGGCAGAGCCCTCACCTTATCATACCAGCAGCGCATACTGAGTTGACCACACATGCAGTTACTGGAGGAGCAGTCATCTATGCACACACAGTACTGGAAGAGAAAAAGACAGATCAAATTCAGGCAAGCACAACTGAAAGAGTAACTTATTTTAAAGAGCCAGATAGGAAACAAACTGCAGACTTGGTTATTTACTGATCACCAGTACAGTCACCTAGAACCAGAGTGCCTTCCAAGGATTTAAAAACAGGAATTTCCCTCCCTCCAGGAGAATCAGCCTCATTGGTTTCGAGGATTTTTACTTATATGCCAATTGTGGAGTGGGGCGGGGCATATTAGGGCTGTGCGAAATTTCGCCGGCAGTTTCGTTTCGATGCTGTTTTGACTTGTTTTGAACTTGAAACAGCGAAACTGAAACGAAACAGAGAGTTTTGAAACAGCCTCAAAACGGAACGGGGCAAGTCGAAATGTTTCTAAAATTTGGTCAACATTTCGAAATGTTTCAAGTTTCGAAGCTCGAGCTGGGCTTGTCTGCAGGGAAACAGAAACTAAAGTAAGGAGAGGGAGGGGGAAGAGGGGGGAAGGAGCGCTCTCATTATTGACTGTGTAGCTGGCCAGTGACTGTCATCCTTTCCTCTGGTCTCTTCCAATCCCAGTGCTCTGGGGGAGGGATGGAAAAACTGCATAAAAGGCAGCATTGTTTGAACTGCCCTGCTTTCTGCCTTGGCGTCAGTTGAACACACACACACACACACACACACAGTCACCCACCCATGTCACAAGTTTTGCCTGTCAGCAGCTAGAGGTGCAGGGCCCCAGAACCCAGAAGCCCTGCACCGATCTCCTTGACAGCTGGCAGGCTTCGTGGCCACCGCAGGGGCTAGCAGGCCTGCAGCTTTCACCCCGCTGCGCCTTAACACACACAGTGTTATCCATGTCACGAGTTTTGCTTGTCCACAGCTTGAGCTGCAGTTTCCCCCCAAACCCCTGCATCTATCTCCTTGAAACTTGGCAGGCTTTGTGGCCTCAGCAGGGGCTAGAGTATGCCTGCAGTTTTGACCCCGCTGTAGCTTAACACATACACGTGACGTGAGTTTTGCTTTCAAGACTTTGAGGTGCAGTTTCCCTGAAGCCCCTAAACCTACCTCCCTGAAACTTGGCAGACTTCATGCCCTCAGAAGGGGCTACCATTCCTGCAAGGTTCACCCAAATCAGGCCACAAATGACAAAATTATAGGCTGTTTTGAGCTTCCCCATTATAGCCTATGGGCGAAACGTTGACACAGCGTCGAAACAGCGAATTCGACTAAACGAAACAGAACAGCGGTTTCGAATCAAAATGAAACTCAAAATGAAACACTGTTCCGTCAAAACGCAAGTCGAAACAGAACGGTGCCGTTTCACACAGCCCTAGGGCATATGCAATTTTACCTAGATCAAAACAAGGAGTATTGTGTTTAGTTCTCAAAATTGTATATCCATTCTTATGATGTCTCACGAGAGTCAGGTCCACAGGATTGCTCCAGCTTCTGTGAAAGTCTTTCCTGTACTCATGATCCAATTCATTGGCTAGCAGGGTCACCACTCCAGTAAAGTGCAACTATCTTGGGAAGTCTGGATCACAGATGGTGGGGCAATGTCCCAGTTACTCAGTACCAGTCTATTGTAGGGATTTAGTATTCACTGGGGAACAGTGGTGCCAGTTGGAAAGTGGGCACATAGTGGCTGTGGTAACTTATGCTGCTAAGCAAACTGGCTGCTATGTTTGTACCAACTGGAGTGTGTGTGCGCCCATGGCTTCGTTCCAAGATGCAATGAATGGCAATAAATCAGTTCCAGGAGGTCATGAACACCTGACTGCTACTAATGATAGCTCAGCACACTGCCCTCATGTGAATTTTGAAACACAACAAAGACCACCACATCCAATTGTATTAATTATACTATTGCAAAATGTGTTTTTGCTCATCTGAAGACCTACAATCAATCAGTCAAGTTCCCGAACGTCAACAGGAGGTATGTATGGGGTACAAGGGAACCACATCAACCATCACTGAAATGCAACACTCTTTGGTGAAATCCAACATAAAAAGCAGCATATTGTTTGGGAAGGGAAGTAAAACACAACCTTCCATCTAAGAAACAGCTAAAGAAACCGAGGGAATCAGAGTTCCAGTGCCTGAGCTAGAATTTAATCAGGATAGTGGACCAGGTTCTCACTCATCCCTAAACTGGCACCTGCAGCATCACAACTCCCTCTGAACTTGGCATGAAAATGGCCATGAAACAAAATGTTCTCTCAAATCCTAGAAAAGGGCAGGGAAATTTCTGCCCTGCCGTCACGAAGATATTGGTGGACAGAACAAGTTTGTCACTGGGATAGAAGCCAGCAATCAAATGGCGCCACAATGTTTGCTTGTTATCACTGGACCTCACCCAGACACATGCCACCTTCTCTCCCAGGCACTCTCTCAGCAGCATACACACTATCCTCTGAAACCACCTAGGGAACATTGGATTATAAACTTCATTTATACTCCTCCCTGCTTGCCATCTGATACCAACCGGGAAGGAATCCTGCTTGATCTGCACACCAAGAGCACCTCACCAAGACACTCTCATGGACCCAGAGGACAGATTTCCAGCTTCAGCTTCTTCTGTGCAAAAATGAAGTTTATTTCCTACATATGGGGACTTTTTTTTTTTTTTACCATTTTAACTTTCCCTGAGCCTGATGAAGGGTGTGTGAGCCCGAAAGCTTGCAGAAAAAGATTGGGCAATTTATCAGTTGATCTAATAAAAGATATCATCTCTGAACCACGAGTTCTAGATTTTTGCATTTCTGAGGGAATGGTAACTTCTAAAACCACATTCCACACTGGGACAGGAGAGAAGACATGCTGGAGTACATCAAACCTGCAAATGGGTGATGTTTCTATCAATGTTCATTGGAGAGGTCACGCAGTTCTGGGAAACGTATTTGTAGTTGCTGGGACAAGGCTCATTGTCCACTGAATTGACACATGGAATAGGAATCCGCTCGTAACCCCGGGCAATGTCTCTGTCAGAAAGGGAAAGAAAAGACACAGAATGATCTAATATACAAATATCCAGACTTCCAAAAATGAGGTGACAACTAATAAAGAACTTTCTTATGCAACTTGAGTAGCATCCTAGGGAGAAAAGCCCTGCCTTTGATCTTCAAGTATTTTTGCTTGAAAGGTACTTGGTTTGATCCCAAATCTGTTTCTTCCCACTTGGACTCATGAATTATTTCTTGCTTGAGGATAGTTCCATGTGAATAAGTGCATGAACTGCAGTCCTGATCAGCATGTGCTTAATTCTCCCTGAGCTCCATTCAACTTCAGCACAAGTTTAAAAAGCCAAATGAGTTGAAATCAAGGCTTCAGTCCTCAGTCTTGGAGTAATGAACTGAACTCTCACCTGCTCACTACTTTCTCTATCTGGGCAGGTTTGTCAGAAGATGAATCTTTGAGGGTCTTGTTCATCTGTAGAGCCACCCACACCTGAGAGTTGAGACTTGAACACTGGAGTGGAGTTTCACCCTCCTTGTTCTTCAGGGTGACATCTGAGCCACGGGACAGAAAGAGGCTGCAAAACAGCAACAAAAGATGCAATCCCAGAAACAGCTCATTAGAAAAGGAAGCACCAGACATTGTAGAGATGCTCCTCGAGGTAATCTTAGCAGGACCATTCTTATGATGAAGAATCCACAGAAGCAAGCAATGACCTTAATTTCATTTCTACAAGCAGGTTTGCTGAACAATACTTAGAGAGGTTAACTAGAAAGTGGGCAGGCCAGTAGGTTAGAACTGGCAGGCTAATGTGCCAGAGACCTGGGCCCACACCCTGCCCCATGAAGAGGAGTTTGCTGGTAACAAGCCTAGATTCAAGTGGACATAAAACCCTCTTGGCCCATGAAGTACAGGATTGGAACCACAGCTCAGGAGTGGTAGAGACAAGGGCAGGTAAATCAGATTTATTCTGGGCTCTAATTTGTACTTCTCAGTTCCTTATGGCCGTACCTACTGAATTCACTAACGACAGTGACCAATTTAAAACCTCCATAAGGCTGGTGCCCATTTCTAGTGACGATGCATTAGACACAGACCAGCTTTGCTCTGGGATGTTCCACATGCTAATGCAGAGGACCCAGCAGGAGGTCTATGCACCATTTCAGTCCTATTTTGAGAGTATAAACAGAGTTTAGACTGAGACAGATCCCGTGCTGCACTGGAGCGAATTTCACCTCAGGGATGCCACATGCGCTCTCTCCCTCTTACCTGGATTGTAGCATGCAATCAGGACTTCCCTGCAACCATTTTAAAAAGGTATGGCACTGCTCTCCACAAATGGGTTCACTGCTAGGAGCTATCACATGCTCTAATTGCCTGGCTGCAGAAAAGGGCCTGTTTCCCCCTGCCATGTCCCTTGTGCTGTCATTGACACCTGTGCAAAGTGCCTGCAAAGTGCTACCACATTGGACATGAGGATGTGGTTCCCTGCCAGCTGAAAGATGCCTTAGAATGGATGCATGGTAAACGTACATCCAAATTCCAAACTCTTTATGTTACCGGAGTGGCATAGCATGCCCTCAGTGTATGTGGGCAGCAGACCCATACATTTTACACTACCTTGCTCAGGTGCACAGCACTGGTGAATCCCCCTTTTGTTTTACTTTCAAAGAGGAAAGCATTTCTTAACTTCCCATTCAGGGTTCAACAGAGAAGGGAACAAGTAGTAAAGGAGGCAGAGCAGGCAGGAGCTATACTTACACAACGCACTCATAACGGTTCTCCCTGGCTGCAATGTGCAGTGGTGAGTCTCCATGAATGTTTACTGCATGTAAATCACACTTAGCAGCCAGCAGTATTTCTGCTATGTCAACACAGCCGGAGAAAGCTGCCCAGTGCAAACAAATATTCTCCTCCTGGAGGGGAAAAACACAGGAGAGGCTGCTTAGTGCCTTTGGGACTTCACCATCCTTAGCTCTGCATTTCTGGCCTCTAACATGTGGCCTAACTTCTCCTTTCATGGGATTTCTCATTTTAGCTTGGAGAACACCACCCTACTACAGACAAGCAGGGAACTCTCTGCAGAGACACGCAGGGAGCTCTCACCACAACCACCTCCACGCTTACTGCAGATGGGGAGGCTGCACACAAACTCTTGCATCACTTTCCTTGCATGTACAGATGAGTCATTTGTCTCTAAGCCACAGAGTGATCTGAATCAATCCACAGGGAGAGGTGACAGACACCAACGAACACTGGCAGGGGCTGGAAGCTGAGCCATCCAAGCCAGACATGTAGCAAAACTAGCATGTATCCCAAAGCTACAGCATCAAAAGAGAAAGAGCCCAGTGGGAACAAGCAGATCACATTCTCTGGAGTAAGAAGGTGCTGGAAAGCAAGTCACTGGCCAGAGAGAGAGAGAGAGAGAGCAAACTGTCTCAATTCAGGTATCTCTTAACTACTGTATATGCTCATCATCTCTCACCGAATCACTAGAAATATCTAAACAGTATTCTTTTTTGAATAGGATCATCACTTTAAAATACCTATTTTCGTTACTATGTAATTTATAGCACACCTTGGAATTCTTTGGCATGACAAGAACTAAAGATGCTGATTATGATAACATGATGATGATTACTATTTAACATGGTGTTTTTCATAGACAGCAAACACCTCCTACCTTCTAGCTTCTGTAAATTCATCTACACTTTAGAAAAAAAAGATGCTCAGGTGCAGGGGGACATTCCACACGTACCTTCAACTCCCTGACTTGTAGAAATAAGTGGCAACACCCCACACAGTTCTGAAGATTAAGAAGATTGATACAGCAAATAACACCAGGGCACCTACTGCTTATCAGGCTACAAAAAACAATGTACCAACATCCACCTAAATCCTGCCCCGTTTACTCTCACAGAATAGCAACTTACTCCTGCAGTGGCCTCATTAAAATCAGCAGTCCTTCTCAAGCTATTCAGTACGAGTAAGCTGGATCTGGCTCTTAAGTAACTACACACCAGCAAATGCTGGAATTGTGGGCAAACTAATATGTGCGCCAAGCAGCTGCCCTGCAAAAAAACTGTTGGATAGACTAATATTATTTTCACCGCTAGTTTAATAAGTGATCATGGGGAGACTGGTAGCTGGAGGCTTTTAACACAGATCAAACAAAGGATCATTTTGTTCATAGCTGGTATTATGCCTATGAAGTTAATCGCAATAATCTGGAAAGCCCCCTCTTACTTTGACTCTTGCACTCATTTGTTGTCAGACCAACACCTGTTTGGAGAATAAGTTCAGCTACCAAATAAATGGAGGGTCCAACAGAGGAGGGTTTTCAGGCAGAGAACAGCTGGAGGCAATCTGAGCACAGTGAGGTAAATGTGCCAACATCTATCCCTGCCAGCATCTGACAGACACAGAAAGAAGCATCTGGGGAGATGAACAGGAAATGGCTTCTTACATCCATGGGACTCAGAAGACCTTAGGAAAGAGGGAAAATGGGAGACATGCTACCAGAAATAGCAGTGGTGGTAGGGCTGTTGCCTCTCATAGTTTCATAGTTGGTAGGGTCGGAAGGGACCTGAGGAGATCATCCAGTCCGACCCCCTATCATGGCAGGAAAGAGTACAGGGGTCAAATGACCCCGACCAGATTTTCGTCCAGCCTCCTTTTAAAGACCCCCAGGGTAGGAGCCAGCACCACTTCTTTTGGAAGTTGGTTCCAGGTCCTAGCCGCCCTGACAGTGAAATAGCGCTTCCTAATGTCTAGCCTGAAACTACCCTCCACTAGCTTGTGTCCGTTGTTTCTTGTAACTCCCGGGATTGCTCGGGGGAACAGGGATTCTCCCAATGCCTGCTGGTCCCCCTTGACTAGTTTGTAGACTGCCACTAGATCCCCTCTCAGTCTTCTCTTGTGGAGGCTGAACAGGTTCAGGTCCCTCAGCCTCTCCTCGTAGGGCCTGCCCTGCTGACCCCTGATCATGCGGGTGGCCCTCCTTTGGACCCTCTCCATATTAGCCACATCCCTCCTGAAGTTCGGTGCCCAGAACTGGACGCAGTACTCCAGCTGCGGACTGGCCAGTGTCGCGTAGAGGGGGAGGATCACCTCCTTGGATCTGCTCGTGATGCATCTGTGGATGCACGACAAGGTATGGTCAGCCTTCCTGACCGCGTCCCCACACCGTCGGCCCATGTTCATTGTGGCATCAATGATGACTCCAAGATCCTTTTCTGTCTCAACGCTGGTGAGAAGGGAGTTCTCCAGCCTGTAGGTATGCCGCTGGTTCTTCCTCCCCAGGTGCATTACCCTGCACTTGTCAGTGTTGAACCCCATCCTGTTCTCTTCGGCCCGCCCCTGTAACCTGTCTAGATCTGCTTGCAGCCTGTTCCTTCCTACTAGCGTACCCACTTCCCCCCACATCTTAGTGTCATAGATAGTGTCCCCTCCTCTCCTCAGAGGAGGACTAGATGCTCTCTCTCCTTTCTCCTATGTCCCTCATTAGTACCCATGACATATCTTCTCTAGCAGTAAGTGTGATCAAGGAATTAGCCCCTATACAGGCAAGTGGTCCCATTTGTAATCACTCATATAATTAAGAGTTTGCAGAATTGGGCTCTTACGGCCTGATCCCTAGAGGTACTGTGTGGCCTTTCCCTTGAAGTCAGAGGGGCTCAGCATCTCCGACAGCCAAGCACACAGAAGGTGCAATTCTCCAGAGCCTGGAATTTGTCTTCCTTTACGTAGGCTCACACCTGCAAGACCTTTTCAGCGTAGTGCTTCCTTCTACACATAAGGCAACAGATATGCCCACATTAGGTACAGGACTCTTCCATACTGTTACAGGAAATACATGGGGCAGAGAGCCCTCCAACTCCTGCACAGTTCCACCTAAATACAAACAAAGGGGGAGCTCTCTTAGCAAACCCTCACCAGCCATTTCCCCCCATACTGCACTGCCTCCCAAGGCCACAGCTCCTCACTGTATTTTCCAGGGGTCTGGAATCTGCTTTGTGAATTGTGGGGAGGGTTACTAAATAAACAAACTCCAGTAAGTGCCTTACGTTGTCTCGAATGTTAATGTCCGACCCCTTGGCTAATAACAGCTTCACCAGCTCAATGTGCTTGTATTCGGTGGCCCAAATCATTGGCGTCCAGCCTCCATCATCCTGGGGAGTGGAAAAAGAAAGCATGAGGCACACAGAATAGGCAAGGCTGTGTCTACATTACTTTCTCCTAGCCCTGCAGCACCCATGAGAGATGTCCCATCACTAAGGAAGCCACTGGACTGGCTCGCACTGCCACTTAAATGCACATTGCTGGGAAGGGCGTCCTACTGTGCTGCATGTACAGCACAGTGCGTTTCCAACCTATCCACCTGGATTGATTTTTGCATTCCTGTGCAGCTCCACACATTGGTCAGAGGCTCCTAGTGGGAGTAAGGGCCTGCCAGTGCAGCTCAGATTGCAGCATCAGGGCTCGCAGGTCAAGACAGCACCTCAAATACATTGACTGAAGGCCCATCAGGCAGGCAAGACCAGGCTACCAGCCAGAGTTCTTGTATCTAATGCAGTGCTGTCTCACTTCTTATTGATGGATGCTCCATTTAACATGGCTTGGCTGCTGAGTGCCTATCCTCCCTTCCCAGAAAAGTTACTTTAGGCCACAGGTGAACTCCCCCAGTAGTTCTGCTGCTGGGAAGTGAGATAATGATTCATCTGCAAGGGAAGATGAAGGCCTTGCTCATGGGATCCTTGGGAAAAAGGGCCTCATGGCTGGGGATGAAGTGGGCCTACAGAAAGCAGTGAATCAGAGGAATCAGTCAGAAAAGGCAGAAAGCACTACAGGAGACAGCTTGTTGATGAGATAGCCTGGCTGTTTAGAAGCTTTCAGCTAGGGAGAGAGAAGTACGGTCTCCCTGTACGGGCCTTATAAGCTGCAAAATGATATTTAAACAGCAAATGGATTGTGGCCCACTTATCCAAGCAACTTTGCTCCTCTAAATCCTCCTGCCTGCAGGAGCATGTATTTGCATAACTGCTGTGATTCTAAGGCCCCTGGCAGACATTCATTTAAATGTACCACACCTGCATGGCAAGAGGTATGATTTTGGGATCGGGAATCAGATCCTAAGCACACCCTATCTGCCAGTGCAGGGGGAGCCCAGGATCATAATCTCCCTTGCCCTTACACTGGTAAGTTGAAAGCTGGGTGCCCACAGGTCTGGGGCTGGTGCCAACAATCAGTCGATTTCTGGCTCAGACCAGAGACCACATTGGGGCCAGTTCCAGACCTGGGTCCAGTTACCAGACTGAGCCAAAAACAGGCTAATTGTCAGCCCAGACACATGTTCAATTTAAGGTGCCACACAAACCAGCCAAAAACAGCACACATTACATATGGAATAGTTTTATGGCTGGTTTGCCATTTTATGGTGCCTTAAATTGAGTGCATGAGTATTTACACTGCAGTTAACACATTGGGCCCCAAGGAAAGAAGTTCCTGATTAAGGGAAAACAACCCATCTTACTCATGCCCCTTCCAGAAGAGCCTTACCTGGCAGTTGACATCCATTTGCCCGTTGGAGAGAAGGTACTGAACGACATCATAATGCCCTTTCTTGGCAGCCAAGTGCAGACACGTGGACCCTTCTGCATCCTGAAAAACAAACAAACATAGAACAACTCAGGGAAAATTGCTTCCCAACTAAAAGTCTTGATATTGCACACTGTGGCTATCAAGTGAGAGGATAGCCACAGCCATTGCTCAGGAGTGAGAGAACAAAGAGCTGTTAAATGAAGCCCAAAGGACAACCACTGAAGAGCACAGATGCAGGAGGAAAGAGGAACAGAAATGGGGACCTGGATAGCTTTGCAGAGAGTCGACACTTAGCAGCTCCCACTTCCCCATACTGCTGATGGCATTTCCACCTTCAAAGGGCCATCCCTACTGCTCATCACGCTGGAGTCTGGAATTCTCCAACTCTCCCCAGGTGCTGCATCTCTGCCCATCAGGCATCTTGGTAATGTTGTGAGGACTGTGCCTTACCTCAAGAGTCTGGCCCGTCTTGTCCGTACATGTAAGACTGTCTACATTTACTTTCTTTAACACCAGTAGCTATTCAAATAAAGCTGGCCAGTACATCATAGCAGGGCAGTATTGTTATGGATGCCCAAGACATGAGGGCTCACATAAGGGCCTGGAAGGCTGAGCAGAACTGCAGATTACACTTGCCTAAGAGAAGAGGTTGCTGGCAGGTTTAAAATACATGTTCAACATAATGGAAAGGTTGGGGGCCTGAGTGTCATTGGGAGATGCACAGCGTAACTTCAGGAATCAGCCGTGGTCTGATAAATCCAAACTTACCTCACACACACTTAACACAGAAATCCCCAAAGGGCTGAAAGCAAATTACAAAATCTGAAGAACCAAGCTATGTCTTCAAGTGAGCTCCACATAAAACACAAAAGACACCTCTTCCATGTCAGGGGATGCAGGCCATACCCCACATAGGTCTTGAGCATAGACAGCATCTATGCCTAGTAGATGGTATGATCTAAATCACATAGGGGCCTGAAGTTTCAGAAGAGAGATAAATAACACTGTAAGGGGATGACTGGGGCAGAGGATGTTTCTGCTCTCTCTTTAAAATGCCTGACACAAGCATCCAATAGCACAGCACTCCTTTGGCAAGGCTCTCATGGAGTAACTGCGGCTTCTCAACGCTCCAGAGACAGGAGGTAATTTCAACTCTCATTTACTTAACCAGGTTTAGGCTCCTAACCTATCACACTAACAAGATCAGCAACTTTTCCCCATAACGGTCGTAGACACAGACCCAATTAGTGAAATTCACAATTTTCCCCACGCCCCATCTTGTCAGATCATCCTCCTACCCCAGCAAGGAGGAAAAGCAGGCATGCAGCAGTTAATCTTTATGTCTCTCAGCAAAACCACCCCAATTGATTTATTAGTGCATTGCTGCTCCTTTCAAAGATGACTAATTTGTTACAAGAAGCTAATTAAAATAATAAACCAGTCTAGATTTCCAGTTATTTTATTTCAATAATGGCCTTGTGGTTCTAACAGTACTAATTTGCTTGTGCTAGTTCATGTTTATTCTCCCTCACCTTCACAAAAAGGAAAAAAAATCTCTTGGTACCCTACCTTTAACATATCAAACAAGACACTTGGATTTTGCTCTTGACACCAGGTAGTTGTAACCCCCATGCTCCTCCATGAACAGGGATCCTGGGGAACAGGGATCCTGGGGAATTGTCAAAGGCCTAACACCAGTCTGCATTTGGTACCTAGGTGTTTGCCAGCAAGATAATTTCACAGGCGCAGACCAGCTCTTTCATGTGCAGAGCATCACTGTTCCACTGCTCCTTTCCTTAGCAATATCTTGAAGAGCATGCCAAAGGGAGCAGGTTGTAACTATATGAAGTTCGTAGCAGGGGGGGGCTCCTGAGCTCCAAATGGCATCTGATTTATGAGACTAATAAATGATCCGTGTATTTTCCAAGAGTACAATACAGCCAGACCAGGTTGTGGGCAAACAGCCAGCCATTTTTTTTTTTTTATCGTATTGGTTTAAATTAGAGGGCAATATTTTTTAAACTGCCTCTGGGTTTGCCCCTGCAGAGGCCCTGCAACCAGTTGCATGTCAAATACTTGGACATCTAAATTCTCCCCTCTTTCAATTCAGTGGATTTACAGGTGCCTAATTAAAGGCCTTTTAAAAGAAATGTTCCCCCAAAAGCCTAGTTCTGAGGTAATGGAGTACACAGAGGTAGAAAAAATAAAACCCTTGAAATCATTTCCCTGCACTCATGCTGTTCAGAACCCACTGTTATTAATTAGTTTTATTACAGAAGCAACTGGAGGCTTCAGACAGGGATCAGATCCCCACTGTACTAGACATTGTACACATACATACATAGTAAAAGAAAGGCTTTGCCCCAGAGAGCTAAAAATCTAGGTAGTATTAAATCATTTAAAAAAAATGATATTACCCATCAGCCCCTTCACAAATGTGTATACACTAATGAAAGAGGCTCCCTTTTCCTCTGAACTGGACTCTGGCATCCAGACTTGGCCTCCCATCAAGAAAGGAAAGGGAGGCTCACCAAGGCTTCTCAAGGAGAACCAAATAAGGAACTGCTCACTACCTTAGGATCTACCAGTGCTCCAGCCTTGATAAGGTATTTCACAGTCTCCAGATGGTTATTTTCTGCTGCTTCCATCAGTGGGGTCCTCTGATCTTCTGAGCAGGTGTCTATGTTAGCACCAGCCTGTTAAGTGGCCAAGGCAAATAGAAAAACAATTATTATTATTAGTGTTCAGTATAGGAAGTGGGAGGAAATATAGATTTACAACCAGGTCATCCACAGAAAGAACATTCATTTGCATAAAGATGAATTGGGGAAAGGAGAGGTCAAAACTGATCTCTTCTTCAGAGAGTCTCATTAGCCACTCTCTTCCATGCTCACAAAGGAACTGTTGAGCACGTGGTACTCGACAGTTGCATATTTTGTGCTGCTGTAGCATTCACAGCTGCTTTTTGGACATCATCTGTATAATTTAAGAGAGAAAAGACTCTCTATCCTTATTATTCCAGAAAGACAAACTTTGTTCTTGGACTTGTTAGTTCAGACACAATAGCCCAGAAACAGACTAAACCTTTCATCTGCAGGACATCTGCAATGCAAAAGAAACTGAAATCCTGATTTTTAAGAGGTTTTTAGGAGAGTTCGAAAAACAAATTCCCAAATGTTTTTCAGTTTTGAAGAAAGGAGAACAAGGCACAGAAAGAAACTTCTTGGTTTGGAGAACATAAGAGGAGATGAACCTGAATCAGCATGTGGCAGATGTCTACGTGTCCAGACTCTGCGGCTGCATGGAGAGGGGTTCTTTTATTCTGATGCTCCATCTTAAAGTTGGGGTCAATTCCATCCACTGAAAAACAAAGAGAGACTTGGTCCAGTTGGAATACAAAGATTTCTGACAGCATAATAGGAAACCATCACTAAAACAAGCTTATAGGGGAGATAACTGAATATTTTGGGGGCAGCATCTAAATTGCCTTTAACTTATTTATTACACTTGTTACAAAGTTCCCAACTCAAAAGTCCACATTGTTACAAATCACAAAGGTATTACAAGTGGCTATTTCAAGGACAGGGTCTTCTCAAACATGGTATGAGCTAACTATTAAATGAGAAATTGTTTTGTGAATACCTTTCTTCAGATTTTTTTTTAAATTACACCAGTCACTTTCTCCACATCCCGATGGCAGCAAAGACAATTGTTGACAGGGAAAAGTGAAGAGGAAAGTTATTTAAATCTAATTGTGGCTTCTATTAATGCAATATAGAAGCTGGAAAGAGGAAGGAAAAACTCCACATCACCATCTCATTCTATCAGCAAATAATTTTTGGATCACTGGTCCTTCATCTCTGTTTCTGCAAAAAGAAGGCTGCACTGAAGTTAACGGAGCTACTTCAACTACCACGACCTTAGATCTGGCCAAGGGTTCTCACAGCTGTGCGGAAACTGACAGTTGAGGATGGCGCACCGGCAAAGATGTCTGGGCATAATAACATGTTATATAGGATGAAGCTGCAGTTAAATAAAATACTCGTGCAGCAAATTTTAGTGGTATTGAAGATGCAGACAATGAAGTTAATACTTGCCAGAAAGGCAAAGATGTTTAGTCACTGAAAAGCCTCAAAGACTAGCAAGAACATATTACACACTACTGGAGAGGAAAGAAAAAGATTTGTAGGAAAAATTGTTGACAATGTCCCTGAAAAAAAAAAAAATATAAAAGAGCATACCTTCTCATGTGATCAGTGATAAAAGCAAGATCAGTAGCTCAAAATTATCCTCTGGTTGCATATTACTGAGCCCCCCCCTGCAATAATGCTTCATGCTTGGAAGAACTTCCTCTCTTTGCAAACCCACTTACCATCCTAATTAAACACCCTCTGTACAGCATAGCTGCTTGCAGACATGGGGGAAAAAAAAACAAGCTGATGCTTTATTTAAACTCGGCGCATTCCCACGCCAAGCCAAGTGTATGTCCACAAGAGACAGCACGTTAGTTGCATCTGGCTTTCCCAGTGTCTGTGTAGATCAGGTGCTTTAGTGGGGCTTTTTTGGCGCTTTTATCTAACAGTTGATTGAATCAGTTTTAGCTAAAAGTGCCAAAAAGCCCCACCGAAGCAATCGATCTATACAGATGCTGCGGAGCCGAGTCGAAGTAACACACTGCTGCTTCCAGTAAAGTGCTCCCCTCCGCCCCCCCATCTGTCAGCACCTTATGTGAATACCCAACATGCAGATAGGCAAATTTTGCCAGACTAGAAAATGACACAGAGGATATCTGTGGGCATAGGACTCTGGGACTCTGTATAAAACCATGCCCGGTTCAAATTCAAGTCTGGACTTTTGCAACAGACTAGCAGGAACTGGGAGGACAGCCAAACTAGTACCATTCTAGAAAAGATCCACTTACCTAACATAAGCAGGACCTTTTGGAGCTCCCCTTGCCTGGCAGAGAAGTACAGCTGCTTTGGGTGGAATCGTAACTTCTTGGGTCTGTTGTGATAGAAAAAGGGGATTATTAGTAGTCATTAAAGAGTTCTCAGCACCCTATGCATCCCTTCCTCGCTGCCATTACCAAAAGCCATTTTCTTGGTGACTATTCATATAGAACATCTGGACTGTCCAGGACCATCCAAAGTGAATTTGCTTTCCCTGAAGGACATTGTTGAACTAACAGCTTCCATTCACCTTTGGGACAGCAGTATTCCCAAGCGCACATGTGCGTGCGCGCACACATACAAATTAGAGGCAGTTAGCACCCTTCAGGCTTTGTTAGCATTTCCTTTAGTGAGAACATGCCATGTGCTTCAGTTTCTGAACAGACCTTTGCCATGCTTGCTAACCTGAGGCAGTTAACATGTTTTGGAGGTGCTCAGAGTCCTCCTGGATAGCATTAGATGCCCCTTTGGCAGACAGGTATTTAGACAATTGCTTGAAGACAGACACTCAAAGCAGCTAGATATAATACGCTCTTGTCTTTGGGGCTCACCCTTGCTGGAAACATGCAAAAGCTCTACAGAGCTCTACTCTGTAAAGCGGCTTTAAAACAGGTTGGGGCTCCATGCTTATGTTTTCTTCACTATTCTATGAGTTAAAAAGATGTTCAGTGTCTCCCACTTGGCAGCACTGCAAACAAGCCAGAATCCCAAAGCTGAGTTCTCTCTAATTTGTGGATCTTTAACCAGTAATGAAAGGTTCTTCAGGACAAATCCTGCACTCTGCTGCATGTGTGCATCCCCATAGCCCTTCAAAGGGTAACTGGGCAGATCTGTGGCCTTCCTTGGTATGGCATATGTATAAACAATTTGGACTTTTAGCAAGCAATTATGTTGGTGATACACAAGAGGAACAAAACTCAGCTCATTCTCCCATAGCTCCGCTGGCTCAGCAGGGCTAATGGAAAAAAAAAATCTGGCCACTCAAATCAGTAATCTTTAACTGGGAAGTCACCAAGAGATCATGTTTTACAACTACACCTGGATGTGCTGCGCTTGCTTAGATTATTAAGCTCACCAGGGCAGAGCATCTCTTTGACATGTTTATAAGGGAAGATGGCAAAATCCCATTTTACATGGAAAGTTAGCTTTCTTACTCAGGAGCATTAAACTACAACAGCCCTGTAATGGGAAAACTCAACACTGAAAAGGGATAATGCGTGTACACGTGCATGACGCATTCAAGCAGAATGTTTATTTGTGGTGTTAGAAACTTTGACATCTGTTGAGATTTCATTAAAAAGCACAAACATTGTGTTGTGTGGGTTCCCCTTGAAAACTGGACCATCTTCCAGCAAAAACCTCAAGTTCCCATGTGAAGATGCATCTTTGTACAGCAAACTGAAAAACTCTTGATTTCTAGTTGTTTGGTTTTTTCTTTTTTTAATGGAAAAAATGTTGTGAGATAGTTGCAAAGAGCAGGATGCTGTGGGTACACAGTCAGCCAAAATCAGTTGTGACATACTTGTGTGAAAATACATATTTGGAAATTTTCAATTTCTCAATTTGAAACAATGAACCCAGCCTGGTAGTGAGGTAAATGGGATTAAATAATTCCAAATAAAGCCAAAAGAAGGACACCTGCTCATAGGGGGCTAAATCTGAGGCACTGATGCTTGACTAAGAACCTCTGGGGTGTTAATATTGTGAATGAGAACTCCTAGACAGGTCAACCTTAGTGGTAAGGAGGACAAACTACTCCCCACTAGCAAATTGATCAGTAAAAAGGTTAAAAGCAGAAACTGTTTGGAAAAATCCATAATCCTCAGTGCCTGCAGAATGACCATCCTAAATAGAAACACACCATATGTTCAAGTGGACTCATATTCAGGTACACTAAATCTTGCTTTGCTCCAGTTCAACAAAACCAGGTGCCATTTAAAAGAATTCAAGACCAGTTCTTACTTTTCTGAATCCAGGGCAATCAAGGCGCTTTCCAAGGTTTCTTTAACTGGTCCCTGGGTCAGGCCAGTGGCAGGCTTCACAAAAACAGAAGACCCAGCCATGTCAAACCCCTCAGCAGCTGAACTCTCCGGCTTGTCTTCCTCTGACAACCGCATTCCGGTGCCACTAAAGTGGAAAAAAGGAAACATACAAACATAGCCATTAAAAACAGACAAGAATATGTGCATCTTATGCCAAATGAGGCAAGAAAAAGAATTTTAAATACAAAATGGCCTTAAATTTGAGAAATAAACAAATGTATTTCATGGTTCCTTCAGCTGGGATTTGCCTTCAGACTCAGGCTGGCACCATGCAACAAATACTGCAGGAAAACGGGGCAGGTGGTACTACCCAGTATGCTGAGAAAGAGCAGCGCAGCAAACAACAAAGAATCATAGGATCATGGTAAAACAGGATTGGAATGGACATCACAAGGCCATCTAGTCCAGTACTCTGCTCAAGGCAAGATCCTCCCTGACAAAATCATTTCAATCAAGGGCCTGTCTAACCTGCTCTTGAAGTCTGATGTCAAGAAATTGGCTCTCTCCTGAATGCTGTTCAATATGGAGGATCTTCCAGCACAGATAATAGTTTGATTTTTCCTGCACGGGCTTTGATTTTCCCGATGCACAACTTCTGATTGGTTAATCAAGTGTGTTGTGGGCAGGGCCTATGAAAGCTTCCACGTCTTGTGACCAGAACTGCCAACCTCAATTCTGATGTGCAATCACCCACTGTTACTCTAGGCCCAGCTGCCGCCACTCTCACATCTGCCACTCCACTTCAATCCCTCCCTGCTAAAGTGGACCCTGCTTGAACATGTTGCAAGGTAGGCTGAATTGTGCAGCAATTTTATGATGCAGGCAAATCAGAATGGGAACTGGACTGACACCAGATGCATTTCACTTGTGACACAAGAAGCCAGGTTTACAGAAGTGAAAGTTTAGTATATCACTGCTGTGGCCTGAGTTTCTATTTGTTGGCGTGGCTTGGCCTGTCATAGCAAACTATTTAGAGTGCAAGGTTGCAGATCTACAACATGGCAGGGTACCAGGCCTCCCATGAACAGTGACTTACCTTCCCGTTGTAGTGTCTGCCCTTCCCTCCAGAGCTGCTGGTTTTTGCTGCTCATAGGTCAGAGATACTGTGGAGGTTGTGTCTGCTTTAGCTATCGTCACCTCCTTTGCCTTTGAGGCATCTTCCCCACAGTGTGGGCAATAGCTCATGTCGTTGACCTGGGAGGCACAGTTCTTATGGAAACGGTGGGAGATGCTGCTTTCAGGCTGACATTCCATGAAAGTGCCCTGGAGAAGTCACAGAGAAGAAACTCCCACATTTGGTCAAGAACAACAATGAACTTCACCCTTCTGTTTACTGTGCTTCATCTTAAACTTGAAAATTTCCAAGGCTGGAGATTTGAGACCTTCCAATGCTTAACCACTACTGTACTCAGAAAGATCCTCTTAATCTTCAACCTAAATTTCTTTTGCTGTACCTTGAGGTCACTGAGAAAGGTCTAATCTCCATCATCTTTACAATCACCCTTCAGGTATTTGATAACTGTTATCAAATCTCCCCTCGGTCTTCTCTTCCCCAACTAAATAACCCTAGTCCTTTCAGCCTTTCCTTGTAAATCATGTTTCCCAGGCCTCTAATAATGTTTTGTCGCTCTCTGTTGGACTCCCCAATCTATCCACAAGTTTCAGAAAGTATGGGGCCCAAAACTGGACACAGTACTTCAGGTGGGGAGCCTCAGCAGTGCTGAAGAGAACAGAATTACTTCCTTTGATTTGCAAGTGACACTTCTATTAATACAACCTGGTATGCTGTTGGCTTGTTTAGGGCAGACTTAAGGGTCTTCATGCAAGCTGGTTACACTGATAAAACTTCACTAGATTCTAATACAATTTAGTTAAAATGAGTTCAGCTTTTGTATTTAGACAAGCCCCTAGATCTGTACAATGTACCACTCCACTAACCTAGCTGCCAGACTCATTCAGCGTGGAATCAAGTTACCTTTCTTAAACTTTTTGCTCCCTCTAAAACAGGGGTGTCAAACAGAGCCCATTGGCCATATCTGGCCCATGATGACATCAGATCCAGCCCATGGGTTGCTGGACCAACCCCACGTGCCAGCCCCAGCCTCGAGTGCTCCATGCCATATGAAGACTCAACCTGGTGCCGCACACCTTCCACACAGCACAGGGGCCCAGCATGGACATGCTACATGTAGTGCCCTGAACCAGCTAAGTGTTGGCTTTGAGGCCAGTCCAGATCAGGCTTTGCCAAAACCAGCATGAAAGGCCAGTATGGCGAGGCACCGCATGCAGTGCATAACCCTGTACCAGCCCTGACGTACACAGGAAGCCCTGGAGCCAGCATGTGCTGCATGTGGTACATGGCCTGGAACCAGTGCCACAGGTGCTGCCCAAGCAGTCAGTCATGGTCTGACCTGCAGACTGGCCCAGCAACCAGTGAGTCAGATGGGTTTGACACCCCTGGCCTAAAAAAATGTCCAGTGTTTCCTGATTAACTGGAGCAATCCCAGAATTCATTGTTCTATAACATCAGTATTACCTGAAGCCCTTTGGATGCCTATGCTTATTGGTGATGGCACAGTATGAAGCACCTATGGGTTGCATCTATGAACCAGGATGTGCCACTCCGTGAGAAGAACATCAAAGGGCAGAGTAGTTAAAACTTACTTTTCAGCTGAATGCATCTTCCTTCCAAGAATCATAATTATCTATGTTTTGCCTTTGAAGTTTGCCTTTAAGCATTCCAAGAATTTTTATCTTTTAAATGATCTTTAACTCAGCGTGAAACTCATGATAGTTCCACTTACTGCAATTATAAGAATGCTTTGGACTTTGTATAGCATCTTTCACCAAGTGATCTTAAAGGACATTGCAAACATTAGTCAATTAAGCCTCCAAGTCACCCTGTGATGCAGGTAAATGCTGTTATGACAACTTTATAAATAGGCAAATTAGAGTACAGACAACTTAAGTGACTGGGCCAAGGCCACATAAAGCCTCAGTGGCAAACTCCCAGTGTCTTGCTGCAACCACATCACTTACAAGTTTACTCTATAAATCAGTCTAAAGAAAACACTACGGATAGGGTTCAAGAATTCACAAGTACTCACTGACTCAGTAAAGTAAATTGTGAAGGGCCCCTGCAGGGGATCGGTGTGTGAGAACAGGGGAAAACCAACATTCCTCTGGAAATTTCAAGACCAAGCCTCTATTCTGGGCAAGCTGTCAAGGATCAGTCAACAACATTCATTGTCATCTGTGAAGGCCAAGGATATGCTCCCTTTTTGTCTCTGTAAATGGGGTAGTTATCAACCTTTTTGACTCAGAAAATGCCATCTTGTAGCTTTCCCTAATTTTTTTTTTTGACTGTGGAAAGATAACAGAGCAATTCTTTTATTGCTGAGAATTCAGAAAGACCACAACAGGTCAGAGTGTTTTTGACACTATGGATTCCTATTTGAAATCTTTGTGTTTATCTTGCAAGTCATCTATACTTGTTCATACACCCAATAGTGCTAATATTGCATGACACTCTTAAAAAGATCTCGCAGCACCCTGGTTAAGAATTATTGCTGCAAACAGCTTATAGCTGTTTACAAGCAGCACTGTCCAACAGTGAGAGGGAGGAAAGAGATGAACTGGATCACTGAGACCCTTGCTACACATTACACATATTGCACAATTCACTGGTGAACTGCACAATAAACGTAGACCAGGCACATGACCGGCTGTAAGTGCAAATGCTTATCGCACAGTTAACTGGCAAATCACGCAATAAATGTAGGGCAACCACACAACCAGCCATAAGTGCAAAGTACTTATCACACAATAAATTTAGACCAGCCACATCTGCAGAGTAATTAGCACAGGATAAAAATGATTTTCCAGCTATAAAAAGAGCCAACCAGCTCCAAAGTTAGTGCTTGAAAATGTGTAACAACTCTATAGCAGGTTTCTATCCAACATGAATTTAAACGTGTAGCAAGGCCCTGAAAGTCAGCTGGATAGGATTAACCACACTATCAGCCACTTGCAGTCTATTTGGTTACTACAACAGAGACCCGATCCCCAGATTAATACAAGGGACTTACTGCAGTGCAGAAATATCCACAGCCAGGGCAGCACTGGTGTTTCACCATTCTCCCTCTGTGGTCCTCACACAGCACCAAGAGCTGGACTTTGTTGGACGGACGCATCAGCTCATATTTCACCACGCTGTTTGTGCATCGGCCCAGCTGGCATGGGAGGAATGAAAGGAAATGCAATTACTAGAGACCAAAACACCCCCTCTTGCTTGTGCTGAGGAAGATTTTGCACATTGCCTTGATGAGACCTGGCCTTTTAACAGCAATTCAGATGCATGCCAGATAGCATTAGCTGTGCAGTAGGAAGCCAGGAAAGCTGCTCTCCCAGGAAGAGACGCATTGTTTACTAACATACATGCGTACCAGAGTAATTCATTCCTCGTCAGGCCATTTTGTAACTGGAAACATGCAAGCATCCAGCAACAGCCGCCTGGGCAGTCCCCTGGGTTTGCGTCAATGCACACACACTTATTTTGCCAGGAACAGAGGGTGCTACTGACTGAGACAAGACCTTGTGTGCTACTGCTTATTACCATTTGAAAGTAAATAAATCGTAGCAAGATGAAGGGAAAATAATTGCACTGGATTGCCACTTCTGTTACGGTTTGCACTTGTTCCAGCAGTGGACCTTGACAAACCATGCAAACGCACGGCTGGATTCTTACAAGCATTTAGTACACTGGACAGAGACTAGGTGTTGGGTTCTTTAAAGAAAATATGACTTTCGTGCAGCAGTTAACCTACTGGTTAGGGTTCGATAAATTCTTAGGTTCCTTCCCACCACCTCCAACTGTTGACCAATTGTCATAATTACCTATAATTCAGATTCACCTTTCACCACCCACACTGCTTGCTTTGCTGGATGAGCAAGTGTTTCTCCCTTTGCATTCTCAACCTTGTAACATTGTTCTGGTTTCCAAAACTCCCAGGCCCTAATTAAATCCTCCCTCCTCACCCACCTAAAAAACTGAAAAAAAATACTCCCTATAAAATCCAAAACATCTGAAGATGACGTATCTGACAGCCTATACTGCTGCTCTGGCTGTAAGAGCCACTAATAAAAATGGCACCCTTTCACTGAACAGATTTGCTCTCTGTGTGCATCCCAGATAAGATGCACTTTCTTTTGTAATAAAAATTTTGGCTGCATTGTTTTTAATTCTATTTGTCCTTCACAGTCAATATAGCTATGGGAGAAGGAACTGGCTGTTGTTTCTTTGGGCCGCATATGACCCAAAAAGTCACAAACTAGAATGTCACCCAAATTCTGACTGCAGAGTGTATTTCTGGTGAGGATGTGCAGGCTAGAAACAGACTAGATTACCATGGTCAGATCCCACAGCAGCTCTGCAGGACCAGCCATTAAGTAAAAATTACACTTATAAATGCAACAGATTTAATCATGCATGTAAGTGGTTGGCCTGTCTATATTAAGGAGTTCCTGGGTTATTTTGATTACACTTGATATTAAGGTTTTATTTACAGTCCACTTTTAAAGAGCTAATAAATTAATGGTATCTATACTGCTAATGAATAAATAACGTAACAGGTTACTTGTAACACCATCCAGTGATATGATAGCCATCCATAATACTTGCTAGTCACATCTGCAACATGTTTCTAATATCTCCTAACTACTTATTAACCCTTTTTAAAATGAAATCTTAACATAAAGTCAGTCATCATTTTTCCCTTCTAATTTTTCTG
>NW_005842392.1:814915-818501 GCF_000455745.1 Alligator sinensis
CTCCTACAAAACTATTCAACAGAAAAAGATTTTGTTAGCAGAAAGGGATTTTGTTAGCATACTCATCTCACCATACAGGAACCCTGGACAATGGGATTCCAGGCCTTCGCTCATCAAAGCTCTAAGAAAGTTCTCCCTTAATGACTAGCTCTTGTTCTGTTTCAGGAATTTCTTTTCTGTGGGGCACACCCAGATGCAAGCCACTGAAGTGGAGATCATCTGTGAAAGGCCATTAATTATTCTTTTTTCCACTCCCTTTGCTTCCTTCTCTCAGTCCTTTCCAGACCCCAAAGAACTAGAGCAGTAGCGCCCAACCTCTTCACCCCATGGGCTGGATGGGCAGTGCCAGGTCCAGCTGCAGGCTGCATCCGGCTGGTGGGCTCATACACATGGGGCTGGAGAGGGGGCTCCATCCAACCACAGGATTGGGTGGGTGGGTGGGAGATGGGAGGAAGATGTGCAGCTCAACCCTAATCCATCCACAGGCACGTGGGGGAATAGAGCAGCCGTCCTGATCCCCAACAGTGAGAGTGGGGGGGTGTGGCTTGTCTTTGATCCAGATGCACTGACTGGAGGCAGGACCAATCCCAATTCAGACACACCATGGGGGAGCAGCTTGGCCCTGAGCCAAATGCACAGGAAGGGTGGGGGGCTGGACACGGGGTGGGGAGCACTGTGGCCTGATCTGGGCAGGCAAACAGTAGGCCCAGCCCTGATCCTGCTATGCCGCAGTGGCCTGGGCAGTGGATCCAACTGCATGGAGCTTCTCCCACTCTCCAGCTGCCAATTTGTTCCAACCTGTAGGGATTTCTGCAGACTGGATGTCATGGCTGTGGGCCAGATTTAGCCATGGACCATAGGTTGAGCATCCCTGAACTAGAAGACTACAAACCTATACAACAGTGATTGCAGCCCAACTGAAGCTTGAAAGAAATATGAGTGCCCTCTGGCATAAAAGAGACTGAACAGAGTTGTTTTCTTGCCTGAAGTGGTACCTTCCAAGCCCCAGGAGGGAATCAACGTGCCACTTACTTCCAGGCTACTGGCAGCCATTAGAACCCGGCTAGCCCAGCTGTAGTGAACTGAAAGTCCTAAGTGCAGCAATTTTCTGTCAGATGAACCTGGAGGCAGCACAGGGATTCAGCGATAGAAGCCTTGTAGCAGCAACTTAATGTAGTGGGGACTTTTATAAGAAAAAAAACTGATAAGCAGCAAGCACAGTTTCAAAAAAGGATCTCTCAAGAACTGGCTGTGGAAAGGACTGTATTGATGCTCAGGTAATCAAGGGAAACTAGCTCCAATGTTCCCTTTGCTTGGATTCTCCCAATTTGACACATGCCATAATATTTTATTCCACATGGCTCAAAACATATTTGTTTTAATAAGCCAACTCAGCAGCACAGCCTATAAGTGCATAAAACCACTTGCCAGGCTCCTTCCATTCACTCTCCAAATAAAAGTGCCACCCCCTAGGGTGGAAGTGGCCTGATGTGTAGTAGTTCATCTCCTCCTTAAATATGGCATGCGATGGATAGGGAAAACTGGAGCTCTCAGCTGAGAAAATGGAGATGACGTGCTGCTCACACAAAGCAGTGGATGGATGGAGTATGCTTCCCATGGTGGAGCCTCTGTGAGACCTAAGAGAGAATTCCTGAACTGTACTTTCTTCATCTGCTATCCTAATCTACTTCACCATTTTCCTCTCCCTCTGTCTTTTTTTCTGTTACCTCTGGTTTATCCCTCTTCCATTTTTAACTCTTTCACTACATTTGCACTTTTTCTTTCTTTCTTTTTTTCCCTCTCTCTGTCCCCTCTTCATCCCTCCATCACCAAGAACTTAAATGCTCTAAGGAGAAAGAGTCCAGCTGTACCTCTGTGCACTGGGGATGCATACTCCTGCAGCTGAGCCACCTGTCTGGAGAACTTAAGGCACAAAGAAGGAGTAAAGAAGAAAGGCAGATGGTTTTCAAACAACTGACAACCCATCTGTCTGCCTAATAACTTTGTATTAAGAAGCTGGACAGCTTTCTCTGTGGTTATCACTTCCAGTCCCACCCCTGCCTGGACCAGTCTGTGTTCCTGCCTATGGGAAATGCCATTGGATTGAGAACTGGTGTGTTTACAAATTCACTACAGACCTTCCCAGACTCCTGCAGTCAAAGTCAAGAGCGAAAATCTGCTATAAGCCAGTACGCAGTTATAAATCCTCTCCCCACACAAAAAGAGAAGGGAGAGTTGTCAACCAAGGAAACACAGAGGGGTACCCATCCAGAGGAGCAAGGTCTTTAAGAAGGGCTCCTACCTCATTGTCCACACTTTCAGTTGCCATGCATTGATTGTTGGCTAGTGTGGTAATCTCTCGGCTTTTGGGTGTTTCCATTCGACAGCTACAGAGAGGCACTTCCTGAAGACCATCTACTTCCATTGCTTCAGGGCCATTAGAAAGACCTAGAGCACAAAAGACAAATTGATCAGCTCTGTAGTTACATTCTGGGAATGCCTGTATGGATGGAAAGGACACAAACTGTTAATGATAGCTCTGTCCTTCCCTGGCACTTTGCATGCAAGGTTTTCAAATGCTTTACCAGCACTTATTATACCTTGAAATAAAGGTATGTCACTGGTCTTATCCCTGTCCGACAGACAGGTGAAACCAAAGAATTTAGGGTGAGATTTTTCAAAGGAGCCCAGCACTGGTCTACATTTATTGCTACTGAAAAATCTTTCATTCAAACCGAAAAAAAATATCTAATCTTATCCCGCATGGGTGTATTGCCCAGGGTTATACAACGTGGTTGTATCAGAGGCTGAGAATAAACTCAGGAGTCCTGACCACCACATGCTAACCTAAATATCCCAGAATTTGGAGGATAACAACTGCAGTCCAAAGTCTGAAGCATGGGTGAAGAAAACATCTCTTCAAAAAGAGGTTTGCAATGAAAATTATTACATGGTTGAAAAAATATTCCTTGGCATAATTTGATTTTACTAAGAAAGCGAAAATGTTTTTCATTCAATCTGAACAGCTTTCCTTACAAGTTTTTGAGTTACAGAAACTCATATACATTTTCTAAAGCTCCTATATATTCACACTTGGAGAATTCAAACCTAGCTTGCTCCTCAAAGCCAAGACTAGTAAGGGTTTAGGTCTCAATGAGGTGCAACTGTGCTACTGTCGTTAAAGGCTTCAAAAGGGAAGTAATTTGGTTCTGGCCATTGTCTGCACAATTTAAAACATCAATATAGATCAATCAGTTTCTGGTAGAGATTCCCCTATGGCTGTCAATGTGAAGTTAATGTTCTTCTCTGCGGATAATGCACAATGAGTTAAAAAAACCCCACATTTTCACCTTGTAAACGATGGGCTTTCAGTTTCAAGCAACACCACAATTCAAAGATAAAGTTTATATTTGCTATAACCGACCAGCTGTAAGAGTGACCCAAAGATGGGATGTTATGGTTCAAATTATATAAGTGGGATGAAGGCCCTTGAAAGCTTATGAGTAAATCTACAAAGGCTGTAATAAAATGAGTTCTTTCTAGGAGCACAAAGTGAAAAAAAAAGCAAAAAAAAAAAAAAAAAAAA
>NW_005842392.1:818556-827540 GCF_000455745.1 Alligator sinensis
AAAGTGGTTTTTTTAGGAGAAAAAAATGAAAAAAAAAAAAAAAAAAAAAAAAAAAAAAAAAAAGCTTTTTTTCTCTCTTTCCAAGCTGTTGTTTCTATGGCACATCACCAGCATGTGGAGAAAAGCGGGGGACAAGAAAAAAGTTGCCTGTCCCTTAGTGGTGGATACTCCTACCAATTTTATATGGCATCATTATCAAAAAATGAAGACAAACTTTGAAAGTGAAAGCACAGTGTGGGGGAGAGTCAAGTTCACAATGAAGCACTGGACCCAAGACAAATTCAGCACTGGGAACAGCAGCCTTCTCATTAAAGAAAGTCTCTCTGGAACCAACAGGGAGATGGCCCTGTACTTGTATCCTCTTATACGCACCTCCTGCACACCAGTGGCCCTGACTACTGAGGGATTCTGCCATTCTGTGAAAAAAGAACCTATGCTTTTGAGGAAGTACTTACAGAAACAAACCAAAGCACTGCATCATGCAACAGTGTCATACTACAGTGTTGGGTCTACAACAGTAAAATCCCATGTTTTTTTCCTTCTTGTTTGTTTTTGGTTAAATAAGAGCTAGCTAAAGGAGAAAAAAAAAGCTGTACAATTGGGTAGACTGCCAGGAAGAGCTAGGAAGGAAAAAAAAACCCTAGCCAAAAAACACTGAATAGAAAATTGCATCCTAAGCCAGGTGCATTGCAAGTTTAACACTCACCAAAATACAGGAGCCAAATTTAAATGGGGTTCCCTCCCATGAACCCCAAAGTGCACCCTATTAGTCCCCTGAGGACAACAATACCATCACCTATGCCCCTGTGCTCTGTGTGATCTGCTACATTATGAGTTGAAACATAGCTTCAAATTCTCTTATTAATAGCCACCAGGGGGCATCATCTTAATACAGAGGATAAGACCAAGGAAACAAAGAACCAAAATGGTACATGGCCATATTTAGAAAGCTGACACTCACCTTCCGATTGTGAAGATAGAATTCCCTTTACTCGGAGATCCAAAGAATCAAGAGACACTTCCATGTATTCCATACTATTCTCCTGCCCAGCTCCCTCTCTGCCTCCCAAAGGTGGTTTATACGCTTCAGCACCTAAATTAAAATATACATATATTTACATAGCAAAAAAATTGTGTGTATGTAAAGGCCACATTTATCACAAGCAGGCAGTATGCAGGCTCCTAGGAGAGAGTCTATAAATACAGATGCACAAAGAATAATGAAAATGTAACATCTGGGCACGTAGGGTGCAATTGATCTCTTATCTCCTATTTCCTGCTCTGTATGATCAGCCAGATTTTCCACTTAGGTAACGAAAAAGAATATGAGACACAAATAAGTCCTGCCTTTCAAACACACATCTGTCTGCTGCTGTACTGCATCAGCAGCAGGAGCATAAATGGCATGAGAAAGGGATGGAAACTTAGCTTGCCCTGTCTTACTCCACGTTCTCCGTCTCCAACCTGCTGTGAAAGGCCCTAGGTACACTCCAGCCAGGCAGTGCACGCTAACCAATAACATGCAATAAAAGCACTATGGAAGGGAATGGGACAGATGACATTCAAGTTAATGGGGGGTGGGGAAGGTGTCAGAAGCTAGGTCCTGCCTTTAAATGAGCAAGACTGCTTCTGAAGAGATGGAGGGAATGTCTGTGAATCTTTTAGTTCATTCTGACTCTACAGATTTATCCATCTTTATACTCCTCCTTTGCGTGCTCCTCCCACTAAGATTAGTGTCAACGGGCTTTTGTTTGCCCAAATACCTAGCAAACACATTTGTTGTTTTTTTTACAGCAGTCTCTGTATTTGCTGGCCTGAAAAGCGATCTGGGTCTGAAATGAAATATTAGCTCTCTGCCCTTCAAGCAATCCCTTCCCATAAGTAAAGCTTCAGTCATCCAAACACCAGAAATACCAGGAGCTAACGCACCAGCAATCAGCCCATGGACCGATGCATTCACTAGTGTTGGGACAGTTACAAATGGGCTGATAAATTCAGTCTGTTTGCAGAAAGAAGACCTAAACCCATTGGGAAAATCTGATTGATTGGCAAAGAAGTGTGAACTTTTAATAACTTGGCTAACTGAGAGGCTCCACTATGGGAGACTGTCACCATCTTTTACTGTCATTACTAGTCCTCCTGCAGGGGAGAAATCTGATCACTTCCACCCTCCCCTCAAAATCTCCACTCTGCAGGACAGATAGGCCACGCTCTTTAGTATGTTGCAAAGTTTAGGTCAAGCCATGAAGATACCCTGAATTCTGCCCTCTCTGTGGAAGTATCAAGAGGACACTACTCCAAAACTGCAATGTTTCTAAATGACAAGGATCACTCAAGAACAGGCATGGACAACCCACAAGTCCCACATCGCCAGATTAGCATTCAGTCAGAAACAACAAAGCGTCCCCATTTTCCTTCTGAAAGCAAGCCAAGTCTCCTTGCCTTTCACCCCACAAGTAGTAGGAGTTCATGGTGGGTGGGTTTTGGCACTTCTTTTTTATTAGAGGGGAGCCCCCTCTTCTCAACAATATGACTAGGTTCCTCTTCTTGTGGATTGGGAAGGCATTTAAAAGAACAGTTCTATGAATGCTGGTGGAAGGCTTTCAAAGAAGGAGCAACAGCCAACCTGACCCCATCTTCTTCTACCTAAAGCCCATGCAATTGTTTCTCTGTGATGGAGGAAGAACAATACTACAGGCTAGTCCCAGGTCTGCCATATTGCCTATGGAAAAATATGATGGTTCCTTTGAAAAGGAAGAAGTTATCTCAAGTGTTTCACAGACAACCATCAGGGTTCTGAGGCTCAGAAGGCTTACTTTAAAAGTCTATCCACAAAAGCAGCCATGTCAAGAAACCCAGTTTCACCACGGTCCAATTTGGCCCCCAAAAGGTTCCAAAAATCCCAAAACAGTTCCAAGCTTTGTGGGTAGCTGATGGTAAAGTTAATGTTCTGTCTACACTGAAAATGGAACAATACGTAAAACGCAGTAGGAACAAACTTTCTGAACCTGGCTAAAAGTCCAGCATAACCTGGTCCTAAATGGACCCTCTTCAGTGGCAAGTAATAGATGGCAATGCTAGTGCACATTACCATGGCCAGTTCACAGATAAAAGAACAGCCTTTAACTTGCAATGGCTTTTCATGAAAGACAACTGCTACCTCAACATGTTCCCTTCCCTTCACAAGTGTTCAAGACAATGGGAACAGAGACAATGATTAAACTGACTATCATTATTGGTTCTGGGTAAATATCAGAAAAATTAAATTGATTACCTAAAGCACTGGCTTGTTTCTTTTTATTCCTCCTCCTCCTTTTCCGGGTGGGTTTCAGCCATGGACTGTCCGTCTTTCCTTTCCTCTTTAGCAGCTTCTTCTTGAGACTGGACTCAGAGCTCTGAATAACCAGAAAGGCCGTTTGTGCACAAACCATGTTGGTATCAGTGGCCTGACAGTCATTTGAACCCATTTAAATCCCACTACCACAGTAGTGTGGAGGAGCCTTTATACCCAAGATTCAGGGCTTGAAACCAAAATTGATGCAAAGAAGTCTCCACAGCTTAGTAAAAGAAAGACACACGTGGGCCCATTTCCTGTCATTTCCACAGCACAGGCTTCACTTTCTATTTTACATAGGTTCTTATGTCACACCCACAACACAGTCTCCGAGATCCTTCTGGCAGAGTCAAGAATAATGTGACTAAAATCAGTCACGTGTCTATTTGCTCGTCCTCTCCCCAGCAGGATAAACATCTGCAGTAGGGTGTCATGTTTTTAGTGGGGCTTGTTGCTTTTCTTTTTATAAATATGTTGCTATATAATTATTTTAGAGAAAGCAAGGTCAAAGAATAATGCCTTGCACTTGGAGTAGAAGGTGGTGAGCTCTGTGACAGTTCTCAGGGGACTTCATTCCACAGTATCAGGCCAGCCCTTGAAGAAGATGCAAAGTATTGGCTGTGCACACAGCCTAATCACATTCATTACAGCCAAAGCATCTGGCACTCTGGGGGCCAGTCTCTTCAGTGACATCTACAAAATCCAGAATGATTTATTTTACGCACAAAATGTGTGTAACCACCAAACTCCACATTAGGTTTTCAAAGCTACCATTACCACCAAGAGCTGCGTTTCCAGATCCTTTTGGCAGCCTTGTAAACCTTAATCTAAGTCAGGGGTGGCCAGGGTGTAATCCCTAATCTAAATTGGGGTGGCCAGGGATAACAAAGTGCATGAGATTCCTGGGCAGTTTAAATGTGGTTCATGAAGAGCAAGGAAGTTAAATAAATACAGTTCTTCTTTCATTTTCTGCTGTTCTTGCTGGTGATTTAGTAATCAGTCATTTAACAACAAATTATGATTTAAGATGGGTTCAGCGTGCATATCGTAGACTCTGGGACTTACACATCTCAGAAGTTTTATGACCTGGACTTGGCTGAGTCTCACAGATTTTAGTTTGAAGAGTTAGGAAGTTCAGCCATTCCTGGTCTAAGGACATATTCAAACTTAAATCAACAGTCTGTTGAAGATCAATCCCATTCTCACTGAAATTAATTAAAAGTCTTGAACAGGAGCCAACCAGCTTCTATCTTCCTCAACATCCTCTCCAAAATACTTAGTACCAGTCTCTACCATAGCACTGAAGCCATTCAAGCAAAATCTGGTGCTGAACCTTTGCTCTCTGGGGCAGATTCAGACATCAGCTGACCAATAACAGGAATCAGCTCGAGTCAAAAGCTCTTTGCTGCCAATACTGTGTTCCAGCTGCTTAAATACAAGGACCGTCTGCAGCTCTAGAGTGTCTGCTGCTTTTTCTGTGCTGATGGCTGTTTGGGTGGAACAGCAGTCTCTCAGACAGCCAGCTCCCAAATTCTACAGGTCATCACAGATCTGTTTGATCAATCTGTTTTGCCTTCAAATGAAACCAAGAAAACCAATGTAGAAAGAGTAAGAAAAAAATTAGACTAATATTTTTCATCAGTGATTAATGATTGTAGATACTTTCATTTTTAGGGGCCTCAACCAGAGATATCTTAAAAGGGCCTGATTTTCAGAAAAAAAAAAACAGGAGTCCTCAGCTTCTGAAAAACACTTCACCTTCCCCAGGCTGCATCTCTATCATTTTTAAATCTATAAACCTCTCTTGCGATGAGATAGCGAGCCTCTCATGGCACAGTGAGGTAGAATGCTAAGTAAATGTGAATTTAACACTGTGGCTGGGTCAGTGGATTGGTGAGCAATTCCAACTGTGCCTGAAAAGGCAGGCTCACTTTCAGCTTATTAAAAGTGTTACAGTCTCAACGCCTGCTGACTCTGTATTTGAAGAACCTGAGAACAAGCATCAAATGCTCCTACTAACATTAAAATTAAACAGAAAGGATTTGACACCTTGTTGAAAACAGAAAACAAACAAAAGCTCATTAATTAGCATTAGAAGGCAATTAGTTTCATCACAGATTATGGTTAGAGCACCTATGAAAAACTGGTCTCTGTGTAGGTGGTTCAGTTTTGTTTCATAGCATGAGTTTGTCAAACAGACAGGAAACCATGGTGCTTCTCTCTCTCAGGCAGATTGTGAAAGGAAATGCACTGCCACCAGACCAAAGGCGCATCTTGCTGCTTGGCTTACCAAGTCAGACTCATCTCCATCTTCCTCCTCCTCCCCAGATTCTCCAGACTCTTGATCCTCCTCAGACTCACCATCTTCCATCTGTAGTCAATGTTCACCCAAGAAAAGAAAGAATCAGGCATGGCAAGTATTTCAAATAAAACTACCTTCCCAGACTTCGTAAGGTGTTGGTCATTTCCTTGCAACACATCAAGCATTATCCCATGCTCCAACCAGAGTGTAAACAGAACTTGCTTCCCAAAGACAGAACTAACACACTAACTTGCATATCCCCACTGGGACAGATTGAGGGGCAAAAGGTCTGCCATACAGAAAGAAAACCTTTCTACCTCTATGTGAGCGTTAAAGCCTTAGCAATCACTGAGAAAGCAGGTCTATTTCATGCCTATGCCACCTGTTTGCCTACAGTCCATGGTGTTCCAGCAACTTTAGAGGGGTTATAAAGAATGAATGGCTCATTTGGGATTTTTTAATTGCTTTTAACAGAAACCCTTATGCTTCAGGGCATAAATAAGCCTACAAATGAAGGAGGTTAGGAAGAGGGTGCCTGCACCAACCCACAAAGCAACTGGTTTTGGCCACTATTTGGAGTGAGGACACCACAGTAGGACAATGCTTCTAATTTCAAAATTCTTACTGCAAGCAAGTAGCAGCAGCAGGTGGCATTCAAAGAGGCCATCTCAAGTGATAAACCCAAGAAAGCTCATCCCCTCTTGATAGCATTTTTATTCATCTCTATTTTCCCTGCCCTATCCCCATACATAAAAATCTTCCCTCTGGCTCTTCTATAGTCACTTGATGGCATGCACATACCTTTCTGGAATTGTCGGCATCTGATGCACCTTCTTTAGAAATCCTGTTATCCTCTGTGGGAAACGCAGCTGGCTGTTCAACTCCATGTTCATCATCTTCTTCCAGTTCATCAGAGTCTTCCTCTTCAGAGTCTACCTCAATGCTCTCCCCATTCACATGCGGGCTGCCATCACTTAGGTCCTTTTCACTCTGAAACACACCCAAAAAAAGTAAACCATAAAGGCAACAGCATCAACTCATTTTACCAAACAATCAAATCTAACCTCAAATGACCTTATCCCTCTTTGTACCTGGACACCTTTTAAGTCTATTCCTGGAGAGAGTTGGAGGCATTTCCCATCAGAGCCTATGATGCTGCAATGAACTTAGCCTGCAGGACTGCCACGTATGATCTAACCTGGCCAGCCTGAAGAATGAGAGGCCAGAATTACTCACACTGGCTTCACCATGGCAGTACAGAGCATTACTGACTGGGCTCCCAGTTAGCCCTACTGCTTACCAGTAATAATCACGAGTGAAGACTGACTAGTTCAATTAAAGCATCTACTTTTATACTCAATCAAAAAGCCAAATCTACTTTATAATACTGAGTTTGTTGGGAGGGTTTCTCCAAAAGGAACAAAACAAAAAAGCAGGATTTCCAAAGTGCTCATTGTTGAGCTAATTGCACCCAAAGGCAAAATTTCTACTTCCTGGGCTGCTGTGAATGCCACCCTTGGCTTTTAGAGATGTCTGCCATTTTGCTTTGTAGCCTCAAATACTAACACTTGGGATGGCTGTCTTGAAGACTTTAAGGCAAAAAAAAAGCATTTCCCCCTTAAGTATCCCCCAGATGCATGCAAACCACTGACAACGTGAAAGGTGAAGCTTGGAAAGGGTTTATTAGTTCATCTCTCACCTTAGCACCTGCAGAGGAATGAGTTATGCTCTTAAACATCTCAATCACCGTTCTCTGTTTTAACACTTTGGTCTTTTTCTTGGGAACCAGGCTATAGGTTCCCATCCTTCGTTTCTTCTTCCGAGATACTGCAGCAGCTGTGTAAAGGAAAAAACCCCCAATAAAGCAGATTCAGCATGAAAAGACGGGTAAGCAAACAAGTAAATCAAATGTCTGCCTATTAATGTCTTCAGCACCCAAGGTATGGTCAGGTTACCATATTTACCAAAATGTACAGACTCTAGAAGGCAGAGGCTACAGATAGGTTGCACTTAAAGAGTTTTCACTCACCTACTCAGTGGGCACGTCTGCACATGCATTAACGTGACTTTGCCATGGTGCATTAAGTTTAGTACCTCTAATATGAGGTACTACATAAATGTGTAGTCTGTGCTAATGCGCAGTAGCAAAGGCACACGTCTTTTTGTGACTAATTCTGCTGTGCATCAGCTCATTAGCACAGATTTTGCTATGACATGCTAATGCTCAGTAGATTTAGTCTACTGCACATGAAGCATCTCGCAGATGTGCCTAGTTTAATATCTTTCTCCATCTAAAAACTGCTCTTGGCCACTACTTCATTCAGCCTGAAACCAGTGAAGTTGACATCCTCCCAGTAAAGGCTCAGAAATCTAGTTCCTTATATAGACATAATACCAGTGTCTGTGGAAATAGAGGAGCATCTTCAGTAAGGGCTTCAGGACCAGGTCATATGTTATCTATCCAAAATTCACAGGCTGGTGGCCAGTGGTACAGAATTGACCTCGGGATGCAAAACAACCTCATCCTTGTAATAAAAAGGCCCAGCCCGAAATGCCTTGCTCACTCCAAAGCTACCTGAGGAGTCAATAAGAATTTGGGTTGTAAAGACAACTGGATCTAGCTCTCTTAGGCACTAAGGTTCTCACTTTAGGACTTGGAACTGAAACTTCATTCCAACCCTGTGCAATGAGACCCACTTATACTTACAGTAATGCCTACAAACCTGTAAATAACAAACTGGCAGCTGCTAAAATAATATTAGACTGAGATTTCCAAAAATACTCAAGTGATTCAAAAGAAAAAAGTTCCTACAAACAGTTAATGAGACATCTGCTCCTCTGAAAGTCCCACCCCTAAATGTAAATCAGTAAGCACGTTGGGCCAGATTCCCACCTCTCAAATGCTGGTGTAAATACAGTAAAGCCACTGAAATCCAGGGACTTTCTCCAGTATAGCAGTAAATGTGCAGAGAAATTCTAGCCCTAAGGAGGCCACCAAGAACTTTTTTCCAATTATGGTTTAATGTACAGTCTTTCTAGGCCCTAGTTATATCAGAAAACCAATTAACCATGGCTGAATCATGTTCCAACATGCCTATGATGGCATTAGGATATATACTATAATTATGGCTCAGCCTAAGGTGAGAACCCAGAAGGTAAACTAAGGCAGTTCTAATCCCAGTCCTGGCCTGATGCAGGTACTAAGATCTGCAGCGTGACTCACTTCATCAAGAGGGTTTGTCTATGTTTCAGCAGCCTCCTGAAGCTTCACACTATGAACAATCGCACTGTCCAGGACCAACAGTGCAGGAGACGGAGTCTCCACTTCCACACGATCTTCCACGTGGG
>NW_005842392.1:827571-838719 GCF_000455745.1 Alligator sinensis
GGTCACTGGGGTTTCCAGCTCCTCAGAGGGCAGCTTTCTTGCCTGGATTTAGGAATTTTCCCCTGGCCAGATACAGGGCTTTTAGGGCCTCATTTATTCTCTTTCCTTTGTGTTAAGGGGGCCAGTGAATCTCACCATAGTTATCCAGCTAGGGAAAAACACGGTTCTTTAACAGCAAATACATTTTTCTCCCTACAAAGCCCAGGGCAAATGAACAATATTCTAATATAGTCTGATCACAATCCTGATTACAAAATTAGCATCTGTAATGTAAATGAAGGCTCAGTTGCAACACTGAAGATAAGATGCATTTATGTTGGCTCTCTCCCCTAAAAATTTCCCACTATTGCAACTTCACTTTCTACTAATAAAGGCAGGAGCAGTCATGTCAACAGGCTACAGGTGTCTTAACAAATGCAACTCGGAGAGAATCAAAGTAAAATTATTTAAATAATTGGCATCCATGAGAGCCTGATTTCCATTACTACTGCTGCTGATGCTAGTTATAAGAGCAAATTTACAGAGAAAAAATAGCAAGACTCAGCCCTCAGTTGTCTCTTCTCACATATAATAAAGGAGATATTTTTTTAGCTCTCCTCATTTTACCCGTCTGTGATTTTGTGGTGGCCATATAGCTCTGGTTCTGAGGTAGCAACTGATGAAGGCCTGGGAGAGGGGGCAACGGCGCTGGCTTCCCAAACTCCAAGACACTTTTGTTGCCTTCTTCCTTTGATTCTTTTTGATCTCTGGCATCTCTCCCTTCTTTGGGATCTCTATTTGCATGCTGGAAGGAGGAAAGAAGAAAATTAAAATATTTAAAATGAGCCCTTGCATCCAGATTAAAGGTTGCTAGATATATCAAAAACAAACAGGCAACCAATTTAATCCCACCCAGTCACACACACAAACACACACTCCCACAGCTGAAGATGAGAGTGTGTATCCAGAAGTAAATATTTTAGATTTCCATCCTTAGCTGTCATATCCATGCAATATTGCTTTGACTAATGCCTACAACATTCTCTCAAGCCACTTGTCCCTTGATGATGGATTCCTTTTAAAGCATAGGACTGTACAGAAAAGAGATAGCTCATCCAAAGCAACTATAGATTAAAAAAAAAAAATAGAGTAGATACACAGGAAGAGCACACACCGACTGCTGAAACTTCCTTAGCCTGACGAAGGGTTTTTGAACCCGAAAGCTTGCTTAATAACTACTCCCCAACTATTTCGGTTGGTTTAATAAAAGATATCAGATTCACCCAAGGAACCTTGTCTGAGTAGATACACAGGCATTTGATCACCTCTGGAAGAAATGAGCTAATGCAACGCATCTGCCTGTTCCCTGAAATAGAGTCAGAGTGTAGCTGACACACTAGAGCAACAACTCTCAACAAGTGTGCCACAGCACCCATGTATGCCTTGAGATCCTTTCAGCAGTGCTGCAAGGTACTATGCAACACAAGTACTATGTTAGGTACAAGATAAACCCAGAGATTTCAAATGGGAATCCATAATGTTTACATATGTTCTGATTTCTTGTGATCTTTCTAAGTTCTCTGGAACAAAAGAATTGCTCTATTATTTTTCTGTAGTTAAAAAAAAAAATGAGGGAGAGAGTTTCTGAGGGGTGCCTGAAGTCTAACAAAGTTGAGCACCACTGCATTAGAAGGTGAATTCAGAAAGGCAACAGTCTCCCACTCAACTATTTTACTAGGGCTTAAGGAAGATGCATAATATTGGGAAAGGATTCTCCTATGTTTGTACAATGCCTAACACAACAACTAGGATTTTTAGGTGTTACCACAATATAAATAATATAAATAGAAGAAAATAAGGCATCTTCATTGTATGCAACTCTTAAGAGCACATCTCAAGTGCTCCGTCTACTATGGCTGCACTGAAATATAGATATAGGAGGTATTTTGGATACCTGTGGCAATCTAGTTGTAGAAGGGCAGAGCTCGGGTTGGACTGTGAACACCATCCAAGTATGTGCCCAGCTTCTTGGGCTGATTTTGCAACCTTAACCAAGCACTGTGCTGTTATGGCTAGATGACTACTATTTCCTGTAGTTGCTTTGCAGCTAACTCAAGTACATCCGTAAGATGTGCAAAGACTTTTCTAATGCTTACAGAAGAGACTTAGAGCCAGTATCCCTAATAGGTCCTACAACCTATGCAGTTATTGACCTCAGGGCATAGAGGATACAAATGCCATTCTGATTTGACAGCATTTTACACTAACCTTAGCTCATTCAAACCTGCTGTGCCTCTGTTTACCCAGCTGTCAAGTGAGCTTGATATCAAATGGCCTCATGGAGAGGGAGATGGTAGATGGAAGGTGCTATAGAAATCCTACAGTCCTGTTATTGGATTGCTACAATGTTTTGAGGCTGTTTCATATGGAAAACAAAGAATTATGAACAAAAGGTAAAAACAGCTACAGAGAGAGAGACTTTAAGCCCCCTTTTCACCCCGCCACCCCCACCAGACTTGGATCAGGGATCCATTTTCAGATACTGCTTTCAAGTAATATGACCAGATGAAAAAAATGGAAAAGTAACTGGTTATTCTAATCGCGGCCAGCCAGAGGAGTATTACATGTAGACAGCCAGGCATTGGCCATAACCTATTAGGCCAGAAGCAGGTGTTATAATCCTCAAAACCATCCTGAAAAAAAAATAAAATAAAACAGCCCATAGAACTTCATCTAGCCATTCCCCTTCATCAAGCCCATTACTTCAGACTGAGCTAAACGGTCTACTTTAGAGGGATATCTGTCTTGATTTAAAGCTAAAGTAATGTCATATACTATTTCTCTTAGTTAGCTGTTCCAATGATTAACTATTCTGTTAAAACATTAGATGTTTTATGCCTTTCCCTGCTAAAGTAAATATCCCATTATCATCAAAAATACTCTCCAGACATAGGTGCTTACAGACAACAATCATGTCACCTCTTAATTTTTTATTTGATAAATTCAACAGATTGAACTGCTCTAGTTTCTAAAGGCAGGTTTTCTAGGCCTCAAATAAATCCCGTGATCCTTCCAAACCATCCTTTATCATCCAAAATATGGACAACAGCACTTGTCTGTGTTCCAATAATAGTCTTGGCAATGTGATATATGCCCACTTGATATTCCCCTGCTTATACATCCCAAGGATCTCATTAATCCTTAGACCCAGGATCACAATGAAAATTCCTATAAGAACTCCTAAATCATTGAAAAAAAACATTGCTTCCCACACCAGAGTCCCCCACCACACAGAAAGCCTGCATGTACAGCTCATATTCTTTGCCCTTAACCCTTGAGAACTGGTGACCAGATCTTTGAGGAAGTGAGGCAAGGCACTGTCAGGCTCAATAAAGACAGAAAAATACTATTACCTACATATTTTTGTAATCAGATCTCAGATCCCTCCTGATACATGGAAGCTGTTGGTAAACAGCAACTTTCAGTAGCAACCATTGCAGAACAATTTGGAGATTGAATTAGGTCTGAAGTCATGTCATTCCAGAGCCTATGCAAGTCCCTGAATCTGATACATGGAGGCTTGTGCAGCGATGCTGAACACGTAAAAAGGATTTCTATGTACAGGTGCTACTGGTTCCCTTGAAGCCTGAGGGAGTAAGAAAGAGCTCAGCAGCCCTTCAGTGAGGACCATCATACACAGAAAAGGTCTGTGTTAAAAGGTTGGAACCAGGCTTGAAAACGGACACTTTCCTTATGCTCTTCCCAACCTCAGCCAGATGACTAGGAGGATACGTGCAACTGAAACCGTGCCATCCTCTGCTCTCCTTATAAAACTAATGAGCAAACTCTTTACATAGATGTCATGAAATCCACATCTAGCTCATCTACCAGAGACCAGTAACATGTGCATGTACCCTAGAGCAGTTTCTTCTTCTCTATCCAGTCCAGGTTTCTAGATAAAGGTTGCAAAGCCTTTCCTGCAAAGATTTTCTGAGCCTGTTGCATTTCATTGTTAGAGTTTCCTTGAATAGTAAGCTTAAAATATCCTTAACTTCATCTGGTTATTCCAGGATATACTCAAGCAAAACTGCAATCCTACCCTGCAAACTTATTTCAGTGCATCCTTCACTGCCTCAGCCACAACCATGCTTGGTGCGCATGCTAAACTGATCTCGCTTAATAGAGGAGTGTGGCAGGGGGAGGGAAGCAATAAGAATGAGACCAGCATGGGGTCAATGTGAGTCTGGATTATGTTGGAAAACAATGGACAGAGTTGTTAGAGAGAGGGGGAAAAAAAGGAGAGAGGAGGTGGAAGGAGAGACTGCAACATGACCCTACCAGAGAAGATCTTCCTTCCTAACTCAACACAGCTTATCAGCAGAGAACAGAAGTAGCAGTATGCATCCCACTGGAATACCAACCTATCCTTGGTGGGGTGGGGGCAGATCTCTATGACTGGGAAGCTCTGTGGATGAAGTTCTGTGTCCTGAGCCATGACTAGCACTAGACCTACTAATTTCTTACCCTTTCCTTCCTCTGCCCTGCTCAGACTATCTTCTCTGTTATCAACACTGCTCAGGCCATGTGTAGCTCTACACTGGGAACCCCTTTGCAAGGGTTTTCCTGTCCACTATTGCACAGGTTTCTTCTTCCTTGGAGGCTCTCTATTGTTACAACAGAGCTGCGTCTCACACACTGTGGCGCACCTGAGTATAACTGTGAAAGTCATTATTCAAGGCTTTGTACCAGGTAAGTACATCTCTCTCTTTCTTTCTGATCAAAGAAGAGACACTATGGCTCTCAGTTATGGCTAAAAGCAGAGACCATTCCAGGACATTTTGGAGGGAAGAGCTGATTTTAAACTCCACACGTTCAACTACAGTTACTACTGCGGGAAAACATGCTCAGACAATAAAGGCTTCTACTGCAGAACAGGCAGGACATGTACATGGGGACTAGCTACTAACCAAACCCGTTGCAACATGTCTTCCCCACGTTCTGGAAGAACTCTCCTTTAAGCCATCTTGGACTCCAGGGACCACTTACTAATTGGTTTTTCTGAGGACAAGTGTACCCTGACATCCCTCTAAGCTCTTTTCATAGAGGCCACCAAACTTGACTTTCTGTAGCTGGTAATGATTTTCTGCCTAGAGCAGGATCTGAACTGGAGACCTAAAGATGAAAAACTTTGCAACTCATGAGCAGAGTAAAAGAATCAGTAGAAATCCCTGAAGCTTGGCCATCTTTTCCCCCATACAGAGGAGTTCAAAGGTTACATCCAATTTCATACCCCGTGAAGATGGGGAAACGAAAGGGGGGAGACTCTCAAATATTAGCCACGTGGTGGTTAGTCTTTTACTAGCAAAATATCCACCTGGCCAATTTGCTACTGGCAAATCCAAGCATGTTTCTGCCTCATCTCCTCAAAGTCCAGATTCTTCTTCAGGCAGCTGGAGGACTTCAGCTAAGATGAAATTGTTTGGACTAATAAATCTGGAGCCTCCCAGTTGACACTTGCCTGGACTAGGCTGGCTGGTACCAGCAATCTGGAAGTCAGAATCTCTATACAGGTTTCCCTCGCCAACTGCGGGGGTTAGGTTTCAGAAAGTACCTGTGGTTGGCAAAACTATGGTTGGTAAAACTAAAGGCTTATGGGGAGAATGGAGTTAGGGACTTGAATACAGTACAGTATAGTGTATAAAAATCATTTTTACTTACCTTTAATACACAGGGTGGTCACCGGGCATAGGCATACCCCTAGGGGTACTTAGGTTATAGGGGGTAGGCACCAGCGGGCAGGGACAGAGTGTGCCCAGGGTGCAGCAGCAGTGTCTCCCCTGGTGCATTTGGCTCTTACCTAGGGTGGCCATCATACAGGACAGTCCGGTTGTCCTCTGTCCTCTATTGATATGAAACCAGACTCTATTTTCTTAAAGAGAAAAATAGAGGACATAAAGGCATCCAGTTTTGTATCAATAGAGCATAGAGTAGCAGAAAACCTGAATGTCCTCTATGATGGCCACCCTACTCTTACCCAGGGGAGGGGGAGGGAGAAGGTAAGGAGAGGGGAGGGACGTGACAGCCGGCCCCACGCAGCACACCGCAGTGTTTCCCTGCCCCCACCTATCTGAATGGCAGGGTGGGGGGGCTTTGTGCCCACCTCTAGTGGTGCATGATTGGATGGTAAATAGCCCATGGATGGGGCCATAGCTGGGCCACGCCGTGGGACAATCCGAGTCTAGCAGCAGCGGGAGCCACTCGCCTGCACCCCTGGACGAGCCGCCAGGCTTGGATTGTCCCGCGACCTGGCCTGGCTGGAGCTGTTGTTCCTGCCACCCTGCATGTGGGGCTAAACTGTGGGCAGCAGCATGGGACCGCACCCCTCAAACCAACGGCAGGCACAGGAGGCACATCAATGGGGCAGCGGTGCCATGCAGGGAAGCAGGGCGGCAGGGAACAGCGGCGAGTGGGCCTGCTGTTCCCCGCCACCGCGGGTAGGGCAGCTCCCTGCCACCCTGCACACCTCCAGCTGGGCGGGGGGCCACCTCTGGCTGGGGGACCAGGAGTAGTGGGGGGGAAGGAGAGGCATGAGCAGGGCCAGGGAGTTGGCAGGCTGATGCATGGCCATGGAAAACCATGGGTACTCAAAACTGTATACTGTGGTAGCCAAAATGGTATACAGCATATTAACCGTGGATACTCAAAACCGTGTTTGGCGAGGGAAACATGTACCTCCTTTGCAGGGCACCTATCCATCACGTGGCCCACTTCACTTAAAGTTTTGCACACTGTAACTTAATCCTGTGTAGGCAGGGGATTAGTACAAAATAGGACTGAAATAGGCCAGTAGAGCTGAACTGTACTGAATCTACTGCATTTTTATTATTCTTCTGCAACAGGCTTTATCTTAAAGATGAGTAACAAACATGCGGATAAATCTGACTCTGTCCTCATGTAGAGCTCACAGTTCAAGATCGATGGTGAGGTTGTTCTCATAATACACTAATTCTGGGCTGGATATTTGGCTTGTTGGGGCAGATCTAAACATCAGGTCTTCTCTAACACCACACAAGTTTGTAAAACAGCCCCAGGATCTATTAAAGTCCACAGGGTTTATACCAGGGACAGAACTAAAAGGACAGGGAAGGAAAATGGTTTCTAACTTCTGTAAGAAAGTTACTCATGAGTAATCAGTTACTTTGTAAGAAGAGCTACAAATTACTCTTTCATGGAAAGGACTGTGGAAGATAGCCAGGAAGTCAAAGCAATACACTGAAAGTCACACATGGACTTCAAGATACCCATTGTCTAGTCACAGAGGATGCAGGACTACAAAGATCTTTAATGTATGCATCAGGAGACCAGCTGAGGAAACTACTTAAGTTGGAACAGAAACACACTTTTTAAGGGATTTGCAGTTAAAGATTCATTACATGGCTGAATGCAAGTGCTGTCTGTACTTTAATGGGATCAACTGTGCATTTATTATGAGCATGTAGGTCCCTTAGAATAGTAGAGGAAGTTATTAAAGATGGCAAAGATAGAATACTCTGCATATTTCCAGAGGCAAAAGCCTGGCTAATTAAGCTCTGTGTCAGTGTGGCAGACCGCACATAGCCCTCTGCCAATAACACAGCAATTAAGAGGCCCTTCATTACCAACCACGTTAGCAGCAATGAAAGAACACTACACCAAAAATACATCCCTCTGTTAGTGAAAACATACAGGCAAGCCTCCTGTAGCAGACATCACTTAATAACAGAGGAGCTTTAGAGCACTCATCAGCAGGACACCGTCATTCACCCCTAACATCCAATATGGCTTTCTACAGCTTACTAGTATGAGATCTCTTCTACACTGTGCTGCACATCCCATTTATTAATAAAGTAAGATATTTCAGGGAATTTCACTCAAACCTGTGCTAGTCCTGGCCTTGAGAACACAAATTAGCCAAAGACTCACCTGAATAGCCAAATAAGGGAAGTCCAGAGACCACGCTCAATAATGAGCCCATCTCCTTTCATTTCCCAGATACTGTGACATGGAAGAACAGGGTGATTCCTACCTAACCATTCACAAGAAGCAGCCCCCAACTTTATCAGCCTCTGAGAAATGACTTTGCCATGAGTTATGTGAAATATTGATTCATCATGAGCATTTAACTGCATCAAAAAATCTCTCTCTCCAAAGCAGGAAGACTAGTATTAGAACTACACACTTAAGTTGGGATTGGCATAGAAATACCACTATATTTACAGAAATTCAAACATGAAATTCAACATGGGGAGGGTTTTGACATGGGTACAAATATAAACTTGGTAATTGTATAGACAAGAATATTACAACACAAACTAAGTTCTGACCTCTGGCCATACCAGACAAACCACAGCACTGGCACTCTTAGACTTGATCTACACACAGAGGTGCAATTATATATGCATTTTGGTAGAGTCCTACAGACCTGTATGTGGACACACATCTGTATAAACCTGATTTATGCTGGTTTAGTCTGTCAGACAAGCCAAACCAACACACGACATGTTTAAACCAGCAAAAGAGTGACCATAAAAAGGTGCATGTGTTTAAGCTTAAATGAGTTCATAACCTGATGGGCTCTTTCAACACTGCACTCAGAGGGGTGATTGCAGTACATGAAGAAGACTGAGAGGGGATTTAACAGCAGCTTTTAACTACCTGAAGAGTGGTTTCAAAGAGGATGGAGCTGGACTGTTAGTGGTGGCAGATGACAGAACAAGAAGCAATGGTCTCAAGTTGCAGCAAGGGAAGTTTAAGTTAGCTATTAGAAAAAACTCTCTCACTAAGAGGGTAGTAAAACACTGGAACGGGTTACCCAGAAAGGTGGTGGATACTGCTTGGGGGGTTTTAAGACTGGACTAGACAAAGCCTTGGCTGGGATAGTCTAGTTGGGGATGGTCCTGCTTTATGCAGGGGGTTGGACTAAATGACCTCCTGAGGTCCCTTCCAATCTTCATTTTCTATGATTCTATATACATGCTTGTTAGGGTCCCTGGATATAAACTCTGATGTGTAACCAGCACTGACGCCTCTGTAACCACATCTTTGCTGCTAATGTTACCCATACTAGCTAGATCAAAGCTAAGCTTTGTATGGCTATCTGTACTGCAATCACACCTCTGAATGAACTGAAGGCATTAGCAATGACTGCAAAGTGAAGACAGAGGAAGCTACCTGCACACTAGCCACTTCCACATGGGGTATTAAAGCAGAGTAGCTGATGCACTGTAAATTCACAAACTGGCTTAGAGCAAAGTAACTGCTCCAATGAGCCCAACACTATTGTGAGCTAAGAGCACTTGGCAACTGAGTGGAAACATTCACACAGAGGTTTCTTGTGCTTTAACCTATGTGCATTGGCTTCACCCAATTTACTGATTCACTTTGACTTCCCCAAGTGTCCTTAGGTACAGTCTTAAAGTCAAGCTGGTGCAACTTCTGTACTTAGGCCTCGTAGGATTTTAAATCAGGCATCACCTTTTCCTCCCTGTCTGCTCTCTCTACAATAGGATGGGGATGGGGGGGGAAGATGTGTGCATGGTAGAAGGGTTGTTACATACACTTCATTTTCCTTCAGGAGAGAACACCCCTCTGCTCTCATAGAGTGTTCCACCTGCAAGACAGATAACCTCCTTAATCAAAATGTCCTGTACTCTCTCAGCTCCATCCCCAGCAAAATCAGAGCATATAAGAATGCTGGAAAATCCAAGAGTCTAACTAGCCACTTGTCTGTAATTCTCTACTCTGAGCATGTGCATTGAACAGCACAGCATGGAACAGGTTCAGCACACGGCTGCAGTAATACTTGGTAACAATGCAACAAGCACCACTCTGCAGGAACAGGAGCACCTTTTGTCTGGGAACCTTCAGTGACCTATGCCATCATCCCAGCTTTAAAGAAGAAGAAACTATGGGACAAGAAAGGAAAGTGACCTGCCCAAGATCACTCAGTAAGCCAGTTTCATGAACAGTACTTGTTTCTCCTTACTTAGCATCCTGGATCTGACCACCAGACAACACTGCATCCTGTGCTTCAGGACAAAGTATGAGAAGGGTTTGTTATCAAGGCTTTTTGTCTCTTTTAGAGATGTCAGCCTGAGATTAAGCCCCCTGGAGTTTTGAAATTTTCATCCACGGAGCTCTTCCCCAGAAAGTCTATGAGCAACAGAAGCATTTTCAGAGCCTAAAACATGCAACAACCCTTCCTTTTTTTGCTGATTTCCTTCTTTCCTTGGGCTTTCATGCAATTTGACAAGGTTGTAAGTGGACTGAACATTAAAGAAAAGAGCAACAGTGTTCCCCACCTGGAGAAAAACATGAACGGACAATACTGACTCTGTGTTGTTACCTTGCCTAATCAAAGTGGATGCAAAACCTCAACAAAGGCCACTATTTCAATACAACCTCAAACCAGGGCTCTAATGATAAAATCTTCAGCTGTTTCTGGAGTAGGTTCCCAGGCAGAGAAATACTCAATCTAATTGCACTTGTGAGAAAAAACTAAACCCACCCTTCTCCTGGGCCTCTCAAAGACCAACCAATTTATACGGTTATCTCCAAAGGGTAAACACTTATTTCCTGGGATATTTCATCTGCTACCCATCTGCTTTACTTTAATCAAGTGGAAAAGGCAGGTGTGAATGTGGAGTCTGATGCTTTAAAAGATGCTGACATACCGTGGGGAGGGGGTCATGTAAGTAGCTTGAGAGGAATAACTAGTTCATGTTTTTTCAGTTTCTCAGTTATGTTTTATGCTATCCTAAGGAGAATTACATGAAGGCAAAAGCTGGTAGGGGAAGAAGGGGAAGACAAGTAATTATCGTGAAGGTTAAACAGAGCAGTTATTTCACTGTCTGTAGAAACAAAATCAACATTTGAAAATCCAGGATTCAGACTCCAATACAGTAGCTTAAACATCATGCTTATCTTGGCAGAATTGTGTATTTTACTTCTCTCCCCACTGAAACCAAAAGGAGAATGGACACTGAATTGTCAGGGATACGATTACAGAAAACGTGGTACACACAACTGCTTGCTTATTTGGGGGCGGAGAAACAAGTGTGCATGTAAATGTCCAAAACAGCCACATGCACAAGCCAACATCTTCTGTCCATGTAAATATGCCATGGCATT
>NW_005842392.1:838750-859395 GCF_000455745.1 Alligator sinensis
GCCGTTTTCTAAAACAGACTCTCAACCCTATCGGGTCAGATACAGTAGGTTATTTTAATTCAGAGTAAAGTGAGAAAGAAAAAAAAATAACGTGGGCAAGAAATGTGAGGCCCTGTCTCCTCACCTACTGCTAGTCTTTTAAAAGGAAAACTGACTACATGTTCCTCTGTCTCAGGGGAACCTCTCCCTGTGAGGGTTCACAAGGGTCTGCATTGGTTCCCTACCTTAATCCAAGTGTATAAGGGACCACAGTGGCAGACTGCAGAGCACTTCTGACTGCAATTCTTTGCTTGGAAAACATAGAGCTTGATGCTGCACTTTCATCACACCTGCATGCACAGCATCTGGCTTCCCTAGTCAAAAGCCCAAAAGGGAACAGGGGTGAGAGCAAGCGAACTGAAGTGCAATCAGGGGAAGGCAGAGGGGAAGCTAGTGGTTTGAAGGAATGATCTTGAAGCTATGGCAGGGGGGGTTTCTGCCCTTTTGCCGACACTAAGCACCCAAGAGGTTCATAATTTTGAAATGCTCTTTAGACTCCCACCTGCTTCCGGAAGCACAGGTGGTGTTGACAACCAAGAGCACCTTCTGCCATCTGTGTTTGGCAAAGTGCCTGGGACCTGTTTTTCTGATCCTTACCTCACCACAGTGATCCATATCTTTGCAACCTCTAAAAAAAAAAAAAGATTACTGTTGTGTTGCAGTGATAGGAATGATGCCTGAGGATCACTTAGCGTTTTTCTGTCTGTGAACCGTTGGTACCCAATGAGAAAATACTTCACCAGTGTTTCAACAGCTATCCTCTCTTTCTAACTCCTTCTGGCTGGGCTTAAAAATGCTGAACTTAGCTTTTAAACTCCTCTGACTTGGGTATTGGCAAAGAATCTATCCCTCCCCCTATAATCAGCTATGAGAATGAAGATTGTTTGGGGCCCCAGCTAACTGTCCCTAGATTTACAGCACTGAGGGGCTGGAGGCCAGTCATCTGCAGTGCCAGTCCCTCTAGTCTGGTAACCACTCATCTACTTGGTCCAATAGAGCCAGAGCTTACCAACATTTATGTCATAAAACAAGGCCCATTTCTGCTCTTAGGGGTTTGCACAAAGGAGGAAGGAGCAAGACTGATGGGAAGGGAATGTTCCCCTTAACCCCAATTCCATTTTTCATCTGGAAGAAGGCAGACCTATATCCTTTACTAAGTGACAGGCATGCACTCACTCCAAAGGGCACCTTCTATGATTAAGACCATTATATTAACGTAAGTAAGAAACATGGAGAATACCAGCCTGGTTAAGACAGCTGAAGGCAACAGTGATGCATAGCAAGAAGTCCTAAGATAGGAACTTCCTGCTATGTAAAGATTCCTATCAGGCTTGGAATCTCACTAGTCGTACATGATTTATCTTTGGGTTGAACTTGCAAGGATGAGACATGTTTCAGAAATAGCCCTTTGGATTTCAGTGATGGGCTTAAGGTACAAAACAGGCAAGAAAGAAAGGCAATTAAATTTCCCTCATGGATCTGCTGGCAGAAGTAACTGATTAATGATGCATTTGAAAACACAAGGGGCAGCCCCATATCATGGGACATTTTAACATCTCTGCCTCTTGGGAGGAGGAAGAAGAAACTCTGGTCAGTAGGCTATTTCCAAATGACACTTATACACACACATTGAGGCTATACCCTACCACCCACTAGAAGTTGAATACATAGAAAACCCAGTGCAATTGCAGTACAACTGACTGCAGTACATATACATTACCAGGCTAGGGGTGGGTTTAGGCATGGTCTTCCGTGCTCTGTGGACCTTGATTTCCGCATTAGCAGGGGTGGCTTTCTTAGCATCCACATCCTTACTTCCCTCCCCGAGCTTGGCTGGCATTGTGGCTTGCATCTGAGAAAAGGTGCCCACAGTTCTCCCTTTGCTTGCCCCTCCTGGGAGGGTTTTCGCAGCATGGCCCGTGAGAGAAGCAAAGGTGCTGGTAGTCCTTAGTGGCTGCTCCTGTGCCATCTGCTTAGTTAAAATATATCCATTACTCCCAGTTACAGAAGTCTGTGTGAAGTCATTAGGTTTCATGTGGTTTTGTTTCCCAGTCTCACCGTCTCTCTCAGAAATGCCATTCTCTGCTATCCTATTTAACTTAGTACTGGAGTCCTGCTGGCTCACTTTTGTATTGTCCTGAGTGTTTTTAGCTGGATTTGGGTGGCTACCAGCTTCGTTGCGCTCACAGGAGCCATTCGTTTCACCATCTACTGCCATTTTTGGTTCCCCTACTTGCTTTTCTGTGGCACTTTCATCTGCAGCCATGGCATTAAACCCTGGAGAAAGAGGGAGAGAGAATTATCACACACATTACTGAGACTTAAAAAGGAAGGCATGCCTAACTACAAGACTAGGCAGATCAGAACAAATCCCTCCTCCACCAAATAATAATAATAATAATAATAACAACAACAACAACAACAGCAATGGTTGCCACTTATCCAATTGGTCACCACTTTATCTACTTGGTTATTGGGGGCTGATCACCAGCTGGTATAAACTGGTATAGCTATATTGGAATAAGTAGAATCACGCTGATTTGAATCAGCCTCAGATCTGGTCCTTTTCTTCCAACTACATTGCCAAGGTGAAAATTGTCTTTACAGTTTTTCCCATAACTACATTTATGGGGCCATCCATCAATACCTTGCATGTCAAACAATGTTATCCAATACTGCATTCCCATCTCAGGCAAAGATTTCTCTACAAAGGCCACTTTCCCAATAGAAAAGCTTTGCTGGGGTAGTTGTACTGACAAACCTTCCTAAAATAGATGCAATAGGGCAAAAGAGCATCTTTCGCTGGCACCGCTTCACTTGTTCAGTAAGTGAAATAAGCAATGCTGACAAATACATTATTTTGCCAATACAACTACGTATACGCTAGAACTTTTGTTTTGGTACCTTTTATGGCTGAGCAAAAATTCATCAACCTAGCCAACACTGCTCTACTGCAAAAATTTAGGATAGAACCTAGACAGGGATAGTTTGTCTTGCCTATGTAACAAAGGGTTAAGAACCATCGTGTCATAGAAGAGATCGCATTTGAGTAAGGATGAGGTTAAATCACTTTAAGCACCGTTCTAGGCTAGGAACACTTATCCCATTCAAATTACAGTGAGATTCAATGCAAACAGACTGAACTGTAAATTCATTTACAGACAAAACAGGAAGGGATGTGTTAATGTAAGAAGTTCTTCCCTTGTCTGACATCTCTCCCAACTATACAGTTGGTCCAATAAAAAAAAAAAAAAAAGAGTTTTCAGCCCCAGGCAGAAAAGATCTAAATGTGAACTTGACAGAAAAGTTTCTACCAAGCAAAACCAGCATCTCTCCAGACAACCAGAACTGATAGCAATGCACTGGCACATTCTGTAGAATGATTAAATCAAACTGTAGTTAGGGCTTCCTCATATTGTTTTCCTTCCAGAGGCCAGGCAGGAACAGAAGTACAGACAAAAATAACCAGCTTAAGCTTTGCCTAGTTAGGCTGTCAGACTATGTGGGTCTAATTTAGAGCTTGATTCGAAGTATATATCTGTGAATTGAACCTGGAATTTTCTGAAGGGCTCATAACCCAGGGGAGGGGCTGGAATGTCAACACAGCTCAGCACACCAAGTATTGGGCTGCTCTGAATCCTTTTAAATCCATTCAACCCCTGCTTTAGGCTATGGACACATGAACATAGAGACAGAGCTGGAAGCATAAACGTGGAACAACTTGCAATGTATCAGCTGTGCCCAACCAAGCAGGCTGTGCATTTGATAGAGTGAGACAATAGCCCAATTTGTCCAGGGATAAATTTGCAACTGTTGGCACAGGATGGCATCTCAAGGGCTATGTCATGTGGTCACAGGTTTTTAAAAAAAATGTTTAAAAAAATCATAATAGATAACTGAACGTGACACAGCAGATTAACCTGCTCACGTGTCCTTGGCCAAGAAAAAACATGCCCACTCTTCTGCTTGGAGCAGCACTGGTATGGATATAAAGCACAGGGGTAGGAACAGGATTTTGGGACCCCATAAAGGATTCTCATTCTTCCTTTTGATTCTAAAATGCTCTGCATTCAGCTCAACTTTGCCTTGAACAGGTTTAACACAGAGATTCATGCCAATATTTGATAGTTAAACTCTCCTCCCCCAAAGAAGATCCAGCTTAGCACTTGTACTGTTCTCTGAACTTCCACTCTGTTTAGTACTCAGCTAGGATTTAAAGAGAAACACTGTTCCATAAGAATCAGCACTATTTGCCACTGGTTGATGCATGAAACTAGCCATAATATGGCTCATAATTGCACCATACCAGCCTCACCTAAACCCCCCCCAAAAAACAAAACAAATAAACAAAAAACAACCCCCCCGCCACCCTTTTGGTCGTTTCATGATGAAATCAATGGATATCTGATGTGGAAAGGGTTTTTATACTTTGATGCCAAGCAATACAGAGCTCTCCTCTTGGGATCCAGCACTGGCATTTTTACCTGGCAAGGAACTTCCATCAGTAACACCCTTCCTTCCCAAATAGAGGCAGCCAAGGCTTGTTATAGCTCCCCAGGTGCATACTGCCAGTCTAAACTATGGACAGCTGATTAGCTTTTAAAAATAGCTCACCAATACTCTCTAGAGACTAGGCAGGAGGGCAGAAGCAAAAGCATGCTTCAGTTAGGCAGCCTAATGGATCTCCAAGTAGGATTCAGTCAGAGCAACACAAATGGTTGCCACCTTAAGTAACCCAGGACAGTTTCCATGGATGCATTTTGACCTATAGAAACTACAGTACAATGCACAAGTATTTTAACCAGAATGACTCTGAAGAATAAAGATTATTTTTTAAACTGTTCACAAAATCAGTCAGGGAAAACTTAAAATTAAAGATCACGGGGAAAAAAAAAAAAAACACACAATCATGCATATTCCCTTCTCACTTCTCATATTTCATATCTGGCATTTTAAATAAAGGTGTTGGAAGAGTTATTTCATTCTTCATTTTCAGTTGTTTTAGCCCTGGAAGGAATACTGAATTGTGGAGGATCTGTGGGAGGCATCTGGCACCAGGGAAAATGAGACCCTAAACACAGGATGATTTAAGCTGCTGTGGCTTCCCATCAAGTCAGTCCAATAGCTTCTGCAGCTGATTATTTGATAAAACAATTTTTTTCACTGTTCATTCAATTTAACTGCCACAACAGTGACCAGATCAAGACAGACTAGAGTGCTGCATTAGGGGCAAGAGTAGGTGCCTTGCTCCAGAAAGCACATGGACACATTATGAAAAAGTCACTAAGCTAACATTAAAAAGCCACCTACAATTTCCTACTTCTAGTAAATGTGTAACTGCAATCCGATTGGTTGTGCAATGCCATTAATCTTTATAAAAAGACAAAAAACTTTCCAAACTCCCATGAGTGAAAAAATCTTACAAAGCAAAGCAAAGAAAAATTGCCCTGGACTAACTGACTACACAGAATTCATGGAAATGGAAGAAGAATCAGACCCTTAGAGCTTTCATCTCAAATCTGCTGCCATTCAGTAGGCAAAGCAAATTTACAGGGTTTCAATATTTGGTTTCTAGTGGACACCTGTCCACATGACAAAAAATTGCCACAGCTTGTTTCTCTTGCTGGTAATGTTAACAGAGAAGTGTAGGACTGAATATGAAAGGAGATTAAAACCCTCCCTGATCCCCCAGTCAAATTTGAGGCACACTAGGGAGAAAGCTTGTATTGCAGCTGCCTCTGACACACCTGCTCTGGGGTGAGGGGAGAAAGTCAATCTGGCATCTTTCATCAGCACAAAATGATAACAACTAATAACGTATTGCCTAGATAAGAAAAAGCTGACCATTTCCTACAAAGTTGTTCTATACACTGCACAGATCCCCTATGAGATGCACCAAGACTGTCTAGCACGAATGTATTCAGGAATCTCTATAGATTTTCTCAGGATTCTATGTGAGCATTTAATTAAAAAGACCCCCCTCTAAGACCTACTTTATGTCCATCCCTAAACTACTTAAGACATGGTAAAATAATTAGGTTAGTCACCTTTTATGGGAGACCTGGTGATAGAAACATATTAATTGCCACACAAGTTCAGGTTGCTGGTCCATCTGGTCTGGTATCCCCACTCTGGCTACGTTGCACTTTCTCCCAACCCAGCAAAGCACATCCTTAAGCATCACTGAAACCTGGGAATCCTCATCCTGCGCTTACAGTGTGGCTGGATGCCTTGCTGAATGGAGATGGATTTGAACATGTGATAAAATGTTCTGCTGAACTGAGACCTCTGATAGAGGGCAAGATTAGATGTTTCACAGGGAGCAGGAAACCCCATAAACAAAGACAACTACTGAATAAGGAGTCAATAGCACAAGGTCCTTGCAAGCCCCAGACAATTACATTTAGGGTTTATGGCCTAAAGCAGCAGTGCCCAATTAATCTGGCCCCATGGATCCAAGAAATTTGGTGCAGGAAAAGCAGGAGTATTATTGTCACAGCTCCCGGAACTGCAGCAATTAATGCCACCACTGACCCCCGAACACCAAATTTCCTTACCCATGGGGAACCCTGTGGTATGAATATGGCATACAGGCTGTTTTCTGGTCACCGCCACCCTACCGCATGAGCGTTCCCATTCTGTATAATTTTTTTCTGTCTTCTATCATATGCCACTATTTCAATGCTGTTACGGTCTTGGTCTGAACAGTTATCTTGCAGCCATAAGTTCCATAAATGCCCTTAAGCAGAGCATAAAAATGAGGGGTTTTTTTAATTTTGTAGTGTGTTGTCTTTCTTGGTCTCATTAAATGTCTCTCTGCTCTTCTATTAGGACACATGCAGAACAGAAACATGCATCCTATGTTTTATCATATTTGGCTTTCTTTGTTCCCAGCTACACCAGCCAGTCCCATATTTTCAGTCTCTTCTTGCATGAACTCTTCTGAGGCCTTCAATCATTTCCTTCACCCATCTCAGAACCACATCTGTTTGTTTGGGGCTTTTTTGTTATGTCTGTTTGCTTTAAGATAAGGCAACCAGACCAAAGTGCATTATTCCATGCAAGGGTAAACCTTTAATTTATAGTGGCATCCTAATATTTTCACTATTTTACTGTACTCCTTTCCTTAAGCAGTGATGCATTTTGTTTTTTTGACCCCTGCAACACACCAAACAGAGGTTTTAATTGAGCTGTCCACAGTGCTGCCTAGACCAGCCTTCCTGAGTGGTTAATTAAGAACCCTGCAGTGTATCCCTGCAGGGATACACAACAAAAAAAATCCTCTGCTGTCCTCCTGTTTGTCCACTCGCTGAGCTTCATTAGGACCTGCTGAATTTTTAACATTCAACGTTTCTCAACTAACATTAAGAATGTGCCCCTCTTCCAGAACTCAGACAGAACCACAGAAAATTGTGTACCTTTATGATCCCCACCCCCTCACCTTTCTAAGACCAGGAATTAAACAATTAACAAAGTTGGCATGTAAACGACCATCACTGGGTCTCTGTATTCGCCCAGCTCCCAGCTATCACTCCTGGCTCTCCGCAGACTCAGTCAGGCCCCCTCTGCACCACTTTCACATGCTTGGCCTTTATGAAGTGTTCTTTTCAACCGTAACCGTTAGGAACTGGTTTTTAATCAAATGAAAGTGGAATTTCTGAAGAACACAAGAAAATATTGAGAGAGGGGCTGAGATACAAGTCACCACATATCCCAGCCCCACCTGCTGTAGTTTATGCTCCTTTTCTGGCTTTCCTTGTGCAGGATTTTTATCTTTTTGAAAAAACTCATGTTAGTTTTTTCCGCTGCTACAAAGCTGCTCCATTCTACTGGTCAACTTGCCAACGGCCGCCCCCAAGCAGACTGTGTATGACAAATGAACTATGGTTCATGCCAGCTGTTCAAACTGCAGCCAGAGGGAAACTGTACTGCATCTGTACTGACAGAATGGGATGAGTAGGCCACCAGGACTTATACCCCTTCAGTTCAGTTCCCAGCCTTCAGATAAGCACCTAATTCTTTTAGACCCCTTGGAAAAGTGACACGCTCCCATCCCCAGTGGCACAGGCCAGAAAAATATAAAAGATACGAGCCCTCCTGCTTCAAGGTATAAGCCAACTGCGGTCACTGGGATTAAGGGGGAAAAATAATTTTTAAAAAATCTTGCTGAAAGTGAATGCTCAGTTATCTATTATGGGTTTTTTTACACATTCCTTTGAACCACAGGGACATGGACTGCTGCTGGAGACAGGACTCCCAATTCTTTCGATCTGATAGGTTATTCTCTAGGTTTGATGGCATCTTCAAACAGAGACAGTACGCACAGCTGTGCTTCCTCAGATTTATCAAGGAGATCTTCAGCTGCAGCAGGAAATAAAGGAACCCCAAACACATCAGTTCACTTGATCGGGTTTGTGGGTCTTATGGTTTGTCATAACAAACAGCTCTCCCTCCTTCTCAAAAGAAAAAAAAATGAAATGGGAAAGCAGAGAAATAATAATTGAAATAATAATTTGTTGAAAACCCGAAGGAGGGATACTAGTTGAAAGGTTCCCAATTAACATCAAAACTGCAGACAGTAATTCTGTAGTCACTTTAAAAAGAAGCTACCACCCATTTTTTCAAGCCAAGATCCTGAAAGTTTCAAACTCGGGCGGTAAAACAGAGCTGGCGATTCTGAGCCAGATGCTCAGCTGACACCAGGCCCTGAATATGGCCATCTACTTGCGGTGTCAAGTCTCCATGTAAGAGACCATTTCCAAACTACTCAGAGACTGATCAATAATCAAACAAGAAGAAAACGCTTTAATATTTCAATTGCCAGGATCAAACCATGACAGTGACTGAAAATTGTCCCTATTCGGTGGCCTGTCTGAAATGCGGGAGATTATTTCCGATGGGAAATAGCCCAAGACCCTCACTGTCCACACCACCGCGTGCCCCGAGCTGATCTGTGCAGTGGTTTTCTATTGCTGTCCTGCCCCTAACAGAGGACTACTAGTCTGCCTGTTCTTAGTTCATGAGTTCATCACAGAAAGGACTGTTCTTGAACACCCGGGAGGCATCGTCCAAGTAGCTGCAGCTACCACAAATAAATACCGACTTCTTGCTCTGACTGGCTTCCCTGCGCACAGACACAGCAGGGGACACTGGTGAGAACCGAGCCACGGAGAGCAAACAACCCTCTCTCCCTTTCTAAAGGGGAGAGGCACAAAGGTAGCGACAATGCCCCCTATGCTGCACCTGCTTCTGACAAAGAAGTGTTGTACTGGCACTTTCCCACCAGCATTGAAACCCATCTGAAAAGAAAAATAACGTAGGAGAAATGTTTAAGGTTGACCTTCTTTTAAAAGCGGAAGTGAGTCTTATTTGTAAATCTGTAAGATGACGCTGGGCTCCGGGCTCCTCTGCTACCAGAATCCCTTGCTATCGTTCTCACAAGATGGCTGCCTCAGCAGTCACAGAAAGGTTGAGCACAGTGGAGAACTTCATTTTCAATCGCACTTCTCTGCCCATTCATTCTGCAACTAGCTTCTTAGCTGAAACTTTCCACTTGCTGAGCTGAGCAGAACAGGTGCAGCAGCCTGCTTTGAAAGAACCAGTGAGATGTAGCAGGGAGGTCTCCGGTGTGGACATTAGCAGAAGAATTTAAGTCACTCAGTTGTAAAGAAGTGATTCGTTACTTAGCTACTCACAGCAACAAACGAAATACAACACAATCTTCATAAATACAACAGCAACTTTTCTTTCATTCACCTCTTTCCACCCCAGGAACTGACCTAAACTTTTCCCCATACAAAGAACAAAACTAGCACCTTTCCCCAGGGCTGTGGGAAATATCACTCTATTCACTACTGTACTAGTCTCCTGTAGGTTTTATAATGGGTGCAATCTTAGATCGAACAGAGCTTTTATTCAAAGTATGCAACTAATACTGAGCTTTATTTTGCCTAGCTATTATTCCCAGAAAAAGAAACTAAAATGCTAGACACACTTGAACATTTCACCTCTACCGGTGTAAGTTAAGGTTTTAGTTTAATTTATTTCTCATTCTTGCACTCCTTGGTAATGCCAGAGCAAGCAGTGCACAATTGCTACCTTACAAAAAGGGCATATCTCCACATTATCTTTTAGTCGAGGAACTCAACACATTCAATGCATCAGGTGTCACAAAAAGCCTGTGAGGTAGGTAATATTCAAGCTCATCTTACAGTTGGACAGGACTTGGGTACCAAGGAGTTGCATGACTTATAAAAGATCAGGCAGTAAGCCAGTGGCAGGACTGGCTTAGGAGGGGAAGCAACACTTCCCTGGACCTGTTTGTCATGCATCTGCTAACGCATGATAAAGTGTGGTTAGCCTTGTTGATCACTTCGTCACACTGATGACTCATGTTCATGTTGGAGTCAATTGTGACTCCAAGATCCCTTTCCACCGCTGTGCTGCTGAGAAGGTCCTCCCCCAGCCGGTAAGCATGTTGGTGGTTCTTTTTGCCCAGGTGCAGCACTTTGCACTCGTCTTTGCTGAACTGCATCCTATTACTTTCTGCCCATTTTTCCAACCTGTTCAGATCTGCCTGGATACATTCCCTACCCTCTGGTCTGTTAACTTTGCCCCCTAATTTGGTACCATCTGCAAACTTGGACAAGGTGCTCTCCACACCCTCGTCCAAGTCACTGGTGAAGACACTGAATAGCACCACCAGTCCAAGGACCAAGCCTTGCGGGACTACACTGCCCACATCTTTGCAGGTCGATACTGACCTGTCCACCATCACTCTCTGGGTGCAACTCCTAAGCCAATTTGCCGCCCACCTGACTGTGTAATCATCTACATCACAGTTTATTTCCGAGAACAGAAGGAGATACTGTATCGAAGGCCTTTTTAACCTCTAGGTGGATGACATCTAGGTAGGCTGTTACCAATGATTGCCTGTATGGGGAATTTTGTCTAAGCTCAATCTCTGAAGTGCTCAGAACTTTTTCCTACTACAGGGAGAGGGGTGAGGAAGTATATAATGAGGAAGTGTAGCATCCTTTAGCTCAAACAGTAAAATCTCAGGCTTTTCAATCAAAAGTTCAATGCTCAGAGTTTTAGATCCTGGGTGCACTCCTTGCACATAACTTAGGCCAGGGAATACTCGCAAAACAACAAAGTCTGGTCAGCTCTTGGTCCAAGTAGCAGACGACAGTTCCCACCCAACCCGAAGCTCTCTCAGGCCTAATCAAAAGCCACCTGCATCAGAAACCTGACGTGGAATCTTTTTCCTAGGTGATTTGCAGATTCTTCGACAGACCCAAAAGACTCTGATAGGTTGGAGAAGTGTCCAGTTCTTGGGATGTTTCACTGAACACCAAACCTCCCAGCCACGTGCATTGCCTCCACTGCTACATTCTGTGCGGTCTCTAAGGAAACCATTTCATGACAACTTGTCAGGCAGTTGTAACAATGTAATGTTTGGGCAACACTTGAAAACATAAATCACTATATAAGTGCTAAGTTTTATTGTTAATAGAACTGGTGAACATTAACTAATTGAACTCCTGTGACAGACAAAGTTGGTAAATGAAGGTCAGATAAGAACAATGTATACTGCCACACAATCCAATCATCATGCAAATCATAGTCAGGCATGTTTAAAAAAAAATATATAGGATAATACAAATATTATTCTGCAACAGGGAATGGAAGTTACACAGCTTGGATTCCAGGACTTGTAATTTTTCTGAGACATATGAAAATAATATTAATAAAAAAAAAAAAAAAAAGAGTTGGCAGATTGAAAGAAGGGGGATTGCTTGGAAGTCCAATACCTTGTGAAGCACTGAGACTGGAAATGAATGCTTTATACCATTGCACAGCTGGGATTCTCAGCTTCCCTATGTCACACTGTATGCTGTTAGTCCAAGTCAGTCAAGAGGTGTCAGACTCCAAAGTATCATTCTCTTCTGATCATCTACGATTTTTTTAACCCACCTGATTCCAGAGACTGCTGTCTTGAGACCAGCTAGAGTGAGAAAGCAATGGTTTGTATCATATTAAAGAAGCCTAATATCCCAGGCTTAAGCAAACAGAAGGTACCAAGTCAGATTCTCCTCTCTGTTATGCAGATGACACCAAATCAGACCCATCTGAATTTCACCTCCATTCCTCCAAATCTTAATCATATGTGTAACTCTGACATCAAGGGGGGCTGCTCACATGCTTACAGTTATGTACATGGCTGCTTGCTAGGCAAGGGCATTAGCCTCTAACTAAAGCAGTCTTGTAAGGAAGTGGTTTTTAAAAATGGTGTCAGAGTACTGAGACAAGAGAAGAAACACAGTACTCAGAAAGGTGTGAATTTTTAAAGATCTGATATTCCATGTCCAGCCAAGACCAGAAATATTTCGATGATGCCAGTTCAGTGCTTTTCTAAACCCCTAATCTATTGAGTAGGGCAAAGTATATCAGTCCCTGCAGAGGCAACAACAAAAGCCAAAAAGCAGTAGCTGCTCACTGTGCTTGCATGAGAATAGTTCTTCTGATATCGGAATCCATCAAGTCCATTGTTTTATAGCCATTAATAGTACAAAAATTAGGAAACCAAGGGTCAAACTTCATCAGTTTAACCCTGAGAGGGATGAGGAGGTCAAAGTAACTCAGCCTCCTTCCTGTTTCCAAACCCGGTCAGAAGCAGAAGTGAGAAGTAAATATAATTATCTTGACGCGTGGAGAAAGAGAGAATGAGAAGCACATTTGCATCCTGTGGGGTGTGTTCCTAGTGCTACTGAACCCCCAGGAACACTGTGCCACAATTTTCAGTGGGAGCAGAACTGAGGTCCTTAATGGACACAGCATATTATCACTAACCCACCAGGTTATTTCTAAATGCATGATATTCAGAGTCTCCTTTATGATCAAAGAGCATGCTTACCTTCTTCTTTATTGTTGGTGATATCTTTCAGCAGCTCAGTCTTCATGCAGATGTCTTTCCTACTTTCTCCCTTACTCTGCACTGTTTGCTGGGGCGGGGGAGGAAGAGAGACAGAAATAGGCAGGGTTTAGCCCAACATTCATATATACTATATGGATTTAAACAAAACCAAATTACAGAAAAAATCTTCTAACATCATGGACATGCTGCATATTGCTAACTCACTCCTCTAGGAAACTATCAGCAAGGTCCTGATCAAAGATCAAAAATTCTAAGGCCTGTCAGACCTGCCAGCCCATCTTATTCGAGTGTGCATTTTCTTCTGCAGTTGTCATTTATATCTTCTTAGTAAAGACTCAGGCCAAGATTGCTTCAACAGTGACTTCGGGTGCCCTATTCAGGGCTACAAAGTGACACCCTAAAGTCACCAGCCAGTTTTGAAGATCTCAGCCTAGCAATGTTAAGAAACTCAGGTATTTTCTCCAGTTTGTTCAAACGTAACATGCTACATTTCAAATCTCATCATTTAAGACTGCTACATTTATGACAGCCATTTCTCACCAAAATCTCAGTTCTAAGTTCTACAGTGGGTTTTTTTTTAAAGAAATAAACACCAGCTATATTATTCTGCCACTGAGACACTTGGCATCAAGCTCCTATCTAGGGTCAGTGTTTTTTCTGCTTAATTTATAAATGCGTGGCCATGAAGAAAAGCACAACAGTCAGAGGAGAGAAAGGTATTTTTTTTTAAATCCTGTAGGAGGAAGGCCTTTTTGACACAGTTCTCTGTTTAAAGGGACAAGCCAGTGTAAAAAGAAAAGATGACGACCGCCTTGCATTATTACAATGAAGCGTCCTTACAGGAACATCCATCGTAAGGGCTGGGGAATGACGAGGGTAAAGAGTTCATTTCATGCTGCGTGAATCATAGAAGAAGAATAAGCCTAGGTCAAGCCAACTGTTGTAGGCCAACACAGAGAGCAGATGGTGCCTGCAGCCATGTAAATGAAAAGGTTTAAAAACACACTGGGTAAAGAAAACCTGCCCTTCTCCCAGAAAGCAAGCAAAAGGAACTGAGACTTATGTGAGCCAGGCACATTAGCTTTAAAAACTCTTTCCATGCAAACAAGGATCTTCACATTGCCCTTCCTATTGTCATTTAAGTCTGAATGCTCCAAGGCTAGCAGCCCAGCTGATCCTGGTATTACTGTTACAAGCCACTCTGCAATTTTTGTTTCCATATAAACTCAGCTTCACTGCCAAGTTCTTTTTAGGTCTTACAGCAGCAGGGTCCTTCCTTTATGTATTGCAACAGACTCCTGGTCTGTTTAGCAAGTCCTCTGTATCAACCCATACTACATCACTGGCAGCAGGCTATTCAGGAAAGCTCAGGAAACACTAAGGCCACCGTGTAGGGGGTTAAAAAAATGCTGTCATCGTTTGAAAACCAGTGAACAACTAAGCTAAGCAGAGGAAACAGGTTTGAGGAACTCTACTTGTTAAAGTTTCTAGGAAAACCTCCTGTTTTTATCTAAGAAATGAACCAACAAGGGGCAGGTCTTTCTATGGGGAGCTGAAGACATTTTGCATCTTAGAGGATCATGCCTCAAACAAGTAAAGCATGTCCCATTTCCCCCTTCATGCATAAACCCTCTTCCATAGACATAAACAAACAGCAAAGATGCATGTCTATGAGGGCCCAATTAGAAAGGAAACTCAAGACACTGAAAATAATGCATCCAAATTTTAAGAGGTATAGAAATATTTTTAAAAAGTGATTTAGACTCCATCTTAGTCCTATGACTGAACAGTTTTAGATGAGACAAGCTTATGGCAAGGACAGGCATCATAGATTTTCCATCATGAAATGATCATTAGTGCAGCCTGAAGACTAAATGTAGGTCAACCTTATCTTTGTTTAGCTAAGAGTTAAAAAATTATTTGTGGGGCACACTTGCATGTGTGAATGCCAACTCTCTTCTCTCTTGCCTTCGTGTAAATCAGGAATAACAACTTCACTGGAATTGTCAATGGAATTATTCTGGTGAAGGCTACTGCAAATGACAGTAGAGTCAGGCCCACTGTATCTATGCAAACACACAGACACAGGGGCTCTTGCTCTTGAAGAATGAATAACCTTGCCCTTGCAGCAGTGACTGACATAAAATAAAAAAGCCTCAGTACCTCTAACAGTGGCCAGTTTGTTTTCAGACCTTTAGGTTATACAAATAAATCTCTTCCTGCTCCTACCTTTACACTGATTCCAACTGAAAGCTTCAAGTTTTCAGATTAGCCAATTTTTTTTGTTCAATTGATCTACATTTTCTGGATTACAAAATGTGACGCCCTTAGCCACAAACAGTCATTCATAAACCCCCTTTCACCTTGCCAGAGGATATGATGCTGCTGCTCAAGTGACGAGGCCTGAAAGAAAAGCCACTGCTAGAACCCTGAAGACTGAGCAGACCCCAGCAACCTGCCTACGGACCTGCGCTCTCCGGGACTGCCATGACCAGTACCTGGCAGCCAGAAGCTGGCAAACAAAAGTCACTTTCTAAAGAGAATCCCTATCCCTGCCACAGAAGCTAAAGATCATTTCTGTCCCATACTACTGTCAAAACACAAGACAGGATTACTCTAGGTTGCTTCTGACAGGCTCACGTGGTCCATATTTCAGAACCACATCCAAATGGCCCTCATTAAAAGCATCAGCGCCCACACCTATTAAAAAAAAAAAAAAACCAAAAAACCAAACCAGCATGCACTGCACATCAACATCTAAAACAGTCCAAAGCTTCTTCAGCCCTGTGGAGGGGGAAAAGACCACTGCATGTTTGGAAGCACATTCAGCAAAAAAAGGAGAATTGCTGCAAAGCATTCGAAGCCTGCACCCCATCCAACCAGAGGAGGAGGCAAGTCCCCCCCTCCTTGGTCTCTCAACAGTCAGTTGCATCAAGTTTATGGCACACATTTGCAGCCTGAAGACAGAATTCAGAAGCAGAGTCCTGCACAACCCACACCACCACCACCATGCACACTCCCTCCTCCAGAGCAGCAGGATTCTGGCTGCCCATCCATTTCCATCCAGCACACAATCCCACCCAAACTTGTTAGCAGCAACTTTGTTGTAAGTGTCAATACCTCCATTTTTTTCCCCTTAAATTCAAAGCAAACTTCCCTTTTTGCTCACACTCCACCATGCCCCAATCTGTCGGCTCCTGATTGGCAGAGAAATCTTATACCCACCCTCCTAGCAGAGAAATGTCTGCTTTCACAGCAGTCCCAACAAAAGCCAACTGCCAAGCACAGCCGGCTTCAGAATAAAAGTCTCTCACACTCTTTTTTTCCCCCTTTCCTGCAGCCGTCCGTCTCCATTCCTCTGCCTACAACAGAGTGATTATTAATCTTCAGTCACTGGAGCCTCCACAAAGATTATGCCCCACAACCAATGAAGCCTTATTTTTCCTTCTCTCTTTTTTTCTTTTTTGTTGCTTTCAAGGGAAACAAAAATTACTGCATGTGAAAAGAGACTGGGTAGGTCTTTGAAAGGACTTTAAAAACCATGAGAATCCAAATGAAGCTAGCACTAGGGGTTTTTTTTCCCCCCCTCTCCACCTCGAATATAAGAAATCAAGCTTCCTTAGCTACTTCAAAGCTTAGAAGGGAATGGAAGAAGATGCAAGCAGAGGGGCTGCAGCATTTCCAAACACAGAACTAGAAGCTGAACTGGTTCCTTAATAATTATTGAAAAAAAATAAAGCTAAAAGAACAGAAAGAAGCTTCTCTTTGGGATTTTCACCAGCCAGCTGGGTTCATTCCCCAGCAACGTGGTTCCGATAAAGCTTTTGTGCAAAAAGACAACACATGCATATCAAAACTTTAATCCAGCATTTTGTAGCTGACAAGCCCCCAAGAGATCAGCGAGTTACATCATGAACCAGAGTTCTCTAAATTGCAGACAATGAAAAGAGATATACTAAGATGTCTACCTTCAACCAGGTTTTTCCTCATTGTCTTAAAATGAACTGTCCAGGAACCTGAGACTTAGAAGAAACCTTTTTCTAATTTAAAAATGCAGCTAAAACAGGTCAGCTTGAAGAAGCATGCATGTGGGAAACAATCAGAGAAGACTAACCCTTCTCTTCCCCAACTATGCAGTGCACTATAGAAAATGCTATTATTTAACATTTAACATTCAGGGCACTAGCCGCATCAACACATCTGTTTGCAGACTAGGAAAGAAAGAGAGAGGAATGATTTTGAATGGCCTGCAAAGCCTACAACCAGAAGCTTCAAAACTCAATGGATATGTAGCTCCTTTCTCCATGCCAGTGACACCACTCTTCCCCCCACAGGCCACCCAGCCACCCCCACAAAACCAGCTCTCCCAACAGATCAAATTCTACTCCTAGGCAAACCTCCAGTAAGCACTTCAACAAAGTAGTATTTCACCTACTGTGCAAGGCGGCAGCGAGGTATGCAATATGTACTGTAGCAAGAAAGAGAGGCAAAGCTCTTAATAATGATGCAATTCCAGCAGCAGCAGATTCTCATTCACCCTTTATTTTTCTCCCTTCTCCTGAAAATCAACTTTCTAATAATATCCGTTGGCTTACAAAGAAAAAGATAGACATTTAGCAGCTAGTTATTTAGGAAACCGTGATTAAGAAAACACTTGGGGAAAGAGAGATTCTATTTTCTGTTGTTGCTGCTGTTGACATGTGAAGAGTGTTAACTTCAAGTCTATGCACAGATCATGTCCTGCTGTCCACCGGCTAGGTCTAGAATAAATCTTGTTGGGGAGATGCTGGCCTCCTGGCCGCTGAATTATTTCGTTCAGGAAGTGGAAGAAATGCAATCAACAATGTACCTGGCCTACAAAGCAGTCCCCATTCTCAAAGCTCCTTTTAAGATTGAGGCCACTTCCTTAGGAGCCTCTAGCAATCATGTGAATTGTGGCTAATATGCCATATTCAAAACAAGCACCACTCTCCTTCTAGTTTGTTGTCAAACCAGATTAGTCTTGTGATTCTCTTGTTTTAACCAAGCAATTCAGGGGACAGGTTCAGTGCACGGTTTCCCTTGCCTCCTATAAAACAACAGTATTGCTCTCTCCCCTTCACACACACTCAGAGTTTTTAATATTCAGCTATAATCACTCAACTAGCAAACAAGGGAAGGTGCAAGTCTCTGCATGCAAAAGCCAGGAACAGAGAGACATGGGCATGGAAGGTGAAAGGTCCTAAGTCCAAGTGACTTTTCACAACACAAATTTGTGATGATGGTCTTCAGTCTTTATGCAAAAAAAGTTTTTGGCAGCACCTCCTACTAACCCTGGTCTTCCTGCAATTTTTGTAGAAAAACCGCCTCTCAATCGAAGGAACAATGGTTCTACCAGACTAGTTACACCAACTTAGCCCCTAGCCTGGATGTAATTATACCAGTATCGAGGTGCTTTATCCTGGCACTGCTTTTTTGCTTTCCTTGTCTAACTTCATATAGCTTTGTCCACAGTAGGAGTGTTGTCCTGCTTTAACCATATCCCAGCATAGTTAAACCACTACACCCGGTATGTATAGACAGGCCCTAAACCCTGAGCATACAAAGGCATCTCCTCCTCACACAGTCTGAGGTTTACAGAAGTACTGTTCCATTATTCACAGCTGCTGCCTTCCCCTCCTTAACACTGGGAGGGTGTGGGGAGGAAAAGAAAGCCTGGCAACCCATCATTATCTGTAGCAAAAGCTAAAAACTCTCCCACTGGCTGCAAACCATCCTTTGGAGGAACTTCAAGTCCCCTAGAAGATTAGCGAAAAATCAACCAAACAGGAAAAGGGTGCCCAAAGCAAAGCAGATTGTGAAAGCCCATGGCGGACAAACGAGACCCATTTCGAAGACCAAGTCCAGTGTGCAGTCCTCATTAAAATGACCTGAAGCACTTCTCCAACCTGCGAGGCTCCCCTCATCCCCAAAATCATCATATCCATCACAGCACTTTGCTCTCTCTTCCACTCAGCTCTTCACAGCTCCAGGAGGAAGTTGCAGACAGGGTTTTGCTTCGCATTTCCAACTTCAGAAGCCAGGTTTGGGGAGAGTGCAAGGGCAAGGGGAAAAGTGGGGGGGTGGGGAAGAGGGAAAGGCACACAAAAATACTCTCCCTGCCCCCCCCCAGCTCAACTGAGCGTGCAATTTCTTGAAGTGCAGAAGGCCTCGTTCGGCTATCGCTCCCTCTTCAAGCAAAACTTCAGGTTACCTGCAAGTAAGCTGGAGTGCAGGCCAGGCAGCAAAACACCAACTCATGCAAACTGAGACACGGACAGGGAGAAGGGAGGGAAAAAGACTGCAGTTTAGGGCCTGTCTCTAATATCTACAGACGAACCTCACCAAGACTTTATTCTTCCTGAAAACGATCAAGCAAGATAGCACTGATCAGTAGCCAAAGTCCTAAAGGTAGGAGATCCTCAGAGTCTGTCAGCCATGGCCTACAGGCTTCGTCCCAGAAGTATTCTTTCTGCTCTGTCATTAGGATGGAGCCTGATCTTTTCCTTCAATCCCAAGAATTGCACTGAATTAGATCATCTTTCTCTGATCACCTCCCCCTACAGGCTGTTCCTGAGCATGCTCAGCTCGGCCTTCTACTGCCATTTCATAACTGCATTGTTTACAGACACACAGTGACCTGCCATTTTTTGACAGTAAAATAGAAGCTACTATCTGCAACACTAGTGCCTCTCACAGCCAGAGCTAATTCACAGCCCTGCTCAGACCAAGTCTCTCATTACAACCAGGATGCAGTCAAGTTCATGCCTTGCAATAAAAATCCAATTTGAAGAAAAGAATGATAAAAAAAACTCTGGAAACGAACAAATTCTGACACGGTGGGGTTTTGTTTTAGGTCAAAAACCACCTGCTCTACAAATTCAATCTAGCAGGAACAAGTTAACCCTTTTGGGGGGCAGTGGAGGGAAAACAGAGAGCAGGGACTTCAAAGGAAAATGTCAACCGGGATTTTAGCTTCTTCAAATCACAACCGTGCTTCGATGTCACCTCAAAAATCTAATATTCAGCCCACCGTGCCATCCTCTGTCAAGCTGCTCCCTCGGAAAAAAAGAGCTTGGGAAGATGGTATTTCCCTTGAATAAACAACTTGGCGTAGTCCCAGCACATACAGTTTTTCCTTTAAATGCAAACCAGAGTATTTTCACAGGCACACAGGAAAACGAGAGGAGAAGGAGGGAGAAAAGTTCCCCATTTAACACCAAGAGCTCCATGAAAAGCCTGGCAAGGTTGTTTGAGTCCTTCTGCATTTCAGCTCTCTCTCTCTCCTTTACGTCTCACATCATACTTTACAGGTGAAAGCAGCTTTACATTATGGAGGAGAACAAACGCCAGAAAACCCATCGGTTTCCTCACCCTTGGAACAAGGACAATTTGTTCAAAACTTCCCTTGCGCAAGGCAGACGATTGCTCAGCCCCACAGTATGGCAGCATTTGCCCGTTAGACGCTCTGAACCCACGCTGCCTCCCCCCATCTTCTACCACTCTTCTTTCTGATGGATTTTGAAGGAAAAACTAATTGCCTTGGATATGAGGAGAGGGAATGAGTTTCCTAAACAGCTGTTATTATGGCTCCCAGAGTATCAGAAAAAAACATCTTGCTAGCAACTCTTTTTTTTTTTTTTTTTTTTTT
>NW_005842392.1:859506-869512 GCF_000455745.1 Alligator sinensis
TTAGTGACTTTTTTTTTTTTTTTTTTTTTTTTTTTTTTTTTTTACACATTCCTGTTAGCGTGTACAGTATGTGCCTCACTCCTGCTGCTTTACTGACTACTCTAAGTTCTGACGTGCATTACCATACGCTGAGCCTACCTTCTCATTCCCCCCACCCTCTCCACACACCAGCCCCACTTCCACATAGCCATGAGAGGCAAATGAACCAGCCTGGTACTCCATAAAAGTGCTAGAACAAGAAATCAAGTTCAAATAAAAAGCATGGAGGGGAGGAGGGGGTGGGGGGGAGCTGAATTCATACCAGAATGACGGAAACAGGACATCAAGGGAAGATCACGTTACAGCTTCCAGGTTCTTCTCTATTAAGGGAAGTTGATTTCAAAACCCTAAAAACTTTCAGTAATAAAAAAAAAAGCTCTGAAAAAGGTAGCAAGGGTGACATGTGAGATTTGTCTCTAAATTGCTGATGGTAGATTGCACAGGAAGAACACAAGCTTCAAGCCTACTGCAGCAGTTAGCATATGATTTTCAGTGCTTCAAGTATTTAGCCCTTAAGTGAAAGGCAAGGTTATTCTGTCATTCCAGTTTGACAGAAGTCTCCAAATTGATTGTTTGACCCTTCCAAGTATCAGGAGCAGAAACAGGAGGAAAGAAATGTATAGGGACGGGGGGGTGCGGAAAGCAGGAACAATAAAAAAAAAGGTACCATCTGCCTCCTACCCCACAAACCTGCTGGTCATGATGGCAGAGGGTCTCTAAATGTCCTTATTTGTCTGAATGAAAAATTTCCCTTCCATTGTACAAAAAGAATGCGATCCTTTGTCATTAGGAGATGGTACCACACAAGAAAGGTCACACTGGCATTGGGATTCTTGCAGCATACCAGTGTTACTAGGTAGGTTTCAAATCCTGGGAGAAGAGAAAATAAATGAGCACTGCAATACAACCAGCCCGAATGCTCGTGTTCCATATGATATCCAGATGCAGAAGCAGCCTGATCCTGCAAGATGAGGACTGCCCTTGGCTCAATGAAGAGTTAAGGGCACTGACCACCCTCGGGTGATAATGTCAGCAGACAAGTCTTGATTATGGAGGGCATGATTCTGAAAGATGCTGAGCATTCAACTGAAGATAAAGGCAACAAGAGCTGCAGGTACTTAGCACCTCTGCAAATCAGGTGCCTGAATGCCCTAAAAAAATTTAAAAAAAAAATAAAATAAATTCAGCTGAATCCTCCAGCACATCCCGAATTCCACATCTAACCAAACAGCATTACATTTTTGTGCATTTTCCACAGAACAGTACAGAAATGCAAACAGATCAGACTAGAAAAATTTGACCTACCCATTGGTTTGGGGACAATCAAAAACATTTTGAGAGTAATTCACCCCTCTTCCCCAGTCCTCCTAGTATAACGGTGACAGGGACAATCAAATAGATTGCATCTGGGCTAGTAAATTTCCATGTCTTTTGGAGGGCTACTGTAGGCCATATGCATTATGACTACACAAAAGAAGCATAATGGTTAGTTTCAAATAACAGAGACAAACGAAGACTTGAACACACAAGGTTATGGCTATTAACCCCTATGCTGCTGAAGACAGACCCAGAATTTTAAAGCTATATATAAAGATGGACGGTAGCATCTTTTGAAGGCATTTACCAGGGGTCAGTCTGTATGCCTGGACTGCTCAAAATGCTTAGGAATAATCTATCGTGCTGATAGCGCGTCATGGTATCATACGGGCACATGTCTGCCCCAGTGGTAATCTCTGTTGCCTCAGCATCTTTATTACAAGCCCATTTGCAACTCAAACCTCAAGGTTTCTGGAAAGGAACTTACAGCTTAAGATTTCAGACAAGGAATTTGCTTTTTCTCAATAGTTTTTAAAAGAAACCCTGTTTGTTTCTTCACCGTCATTTTTGATATACATGCTTTCAACCTGCACTCGCAAGACAACATTCATGATAGCATTTGCAGTCCAGCAGGCAGACATTTTTCTCATCATTTCCCCTACTTTCTGATGGTATTTTTGCTTCTTCCCCGTAGATAAAAAATTAATATCTGTTAAAGTAACAGTAAAAGCTTTCTCTAAAACCAACAACTGTGAGACTCCAGCCTAAATTTTTCAGGCCAGCAGGGGGTGGTAGCATCACCCACAGTTCTGGCAGCTCTGCAATAATCAAGGGACAACAGTGAAGGTCAAGACTGAAGTACACACCCTAGCTCAGAAGGTCTTTATTTCTGTCGATCATAGACAGGACCAGGAGGCTGTTAACATACAATGTAAACAGGAAAGCAACATGGCAGAGTGAGATGTGACAGTTTTAAGCAACATTTTAAATAGCCTGCCAGCAGGCAGCTTTTGCCATGAAATAAAAGAAAATCCCAATGGTTCACTCAGTCCCTCGTCTGGATGACAGGCTAATGAAGAAAGGATTCTCCTCTCCGAATAAATGGCTACCTTTGCCCTCCTGCCATCCCAAAAACTGAACTGTAGGCTTGCTTGGCATCAGCCAAGGCTGTCAAACTGTTTCTAGCAAGCAGGTGAAATGCTTCTGCAGGCCCTCTCTTGTCTTTGAAAGCTTGGTCTTCCCAGAGTTTAAAGACCCCCCCTTCTCTGATATGAAATGGAAAAGAGGGGCAGGGGGAGCCCTAGGTAGAACCAAACACTTGAAAGAGACTCCATGCTAAACAGGAACACCCCTCCAAACAAAAAGACAAGGTAGAGACTCACTGGATTTGTAGAATCGGAGTGCCAGCTTCCTTAGACAGACACATATCATTTAAGACTCAGAACTGTGTACAAGTTTACTGAACAAAACAGTCATCAGAGCAGCCAGAAAGTCTGCAAAGCATGCGCCTGCCCTGGCCACTCTCTAAATCTCCTCCTTTGAAAGAAAGCCCACACCCCATCCTGCACGCTGCTGTCTCACTAGGCAATACACACATTTCTGCTGTGCTGTTCTTCCTTGCATAGGACAACAAAATAAATACAAAATCCAGCCATGATTATCTTAACTGTCTTCCTCCTCTCAAAGGTTTCTCCTTTTCTACCTGACAATAGTCTGTCTGCGGACACAACCTGAGGGAATCTGCTATTTATGACATATGGAGCATGGACACTACAAGTTACTGTACCTGCAGACATCTGTTGTCTTCTTTTGATGAAGACTCAAAGAGTTGCATATTCCAGATCCTCATGAACAGTGATTCAGTTTCTGCTCATGTGATAAAAGCTCCCTCTACAGAGTGAGCATGCCCAGTGGAGACCATTTCACTGTTCACTCCAAGCTGCAGCCATTTCACAGAGAACCTGCAGACTTAAGGGCTTCCATTGGAGCAACTATTATCTAAGGCATCAGAGGGATACAGCATCTGTCCTGGTACAATACACAGTTAATAAAGATAATCTGTCAACATTCTGACACAATGCCAAGCCTAAGACTGATCATAGCCTGAAAACCCCCGTTAAAAACCATGCAACAATGTGTTCTGTTACAGTGGCCTTCAAGAGTAGCCCTTCCTTGCCTATGAAAAAGAGATGCTGCCTATTAGCATTTACATTTGAGGGCACATGTGCTAATTATATTCTGCTTAATAAAACTGTGCGCCTTTTGAATGCTGGGATAAATGCACGTGGGTCAATCAGCAAATGTACAGGGTCCAACTGAAAGTGAATTTGAGATTTGATACGCTGAGTTGAAGGGCTGTCAATTTTTCACTTCAGAGATTTATAATACAATGTGACCTTACGTAACCAAACTTAAAAACGTATCAGAAACACAATCATCAAAAAGAAAAAAAAAGTGAACGAACTGATAGAAGTACTGCACCTAATACTTTCCTGAGCTGAGCCTATGTCGAACCATAAGATACAACTGGCCCAGCTAGCAGGATAAAAGAAGAAATTTTAGCTTCAAAATCACAAGTAGTTTGTCTCTGTTCCGTTTCACAATTAAGCACAAAGTCTTGGCAACCCTCATATCTGCTAAAGCTCCCAGTAAAACTGCCTGAGCAACTCGCAGGAACATCTGTAAGCAGAGATCAGCTGGACTGGATTCAAATGCAAGTGACATATTTATCACAATGCCAAAGTACGTGGGTTTCTTTATATTTAATATTTTCTGGAGCACCTCCCACAAGAAAGGGGGAAGGGAGGATGGAAGAGAAGAGAGAAAGAAGGGAAATTCTTAAATGGAGTCAAGTACCTCCTGCTTGTTCTTCAACATGGAAAAATGAAATTCCCCACAAAGCAGGATTGAGGAAGAAGTTTCCCTTTAAGGCTCAACATTAAAATAGCCACTAGTTCAACATATTGCATCACAATGAACTGAGAAGAAGAGGGAAAGCCTGCCCTGCACAAAGGGAGAAAACACATGAAAATTCACAGTGAGAAGCTGAAAAGCCCAATTTTACATCTTTTAGACAATGCATGAGAATCAAGTACACTAAATTCTAGTTTTCACAGTGAAGCGAATCCTACAAGATTGCCCTTCTTCCCTTTACTTAGCAATGCAAGAGACGGTCATGATCTTCTATTATCACACACTGGAAACAAGCAATATCAATTTTCTCCACCCCATGCATTTACTTCACCATCTTGCACATAGACATTTGCAAAGTGGTAATGGTTAAAACAGCAACAGCAATCTTCCATAGCACTGCATCTACTAAAATGACGCTCTTTTCCTCTCTCCAAGCACTTCAGACACGTTTCACTACCAAATGGTTAAAGCATGCCAGGCAAAATTGAGAGGATAAAATTGATCAAGGAAACTTAAGGTAACAGAAGGAAGTGAGGATATCACCTTTACTCCTGGGTTGTTTTTCTAAAATAGCTTTAAGTTACAAGGCATATCAATGGGATTTTTTTCTGGCCTTTATTTCAATCACTGGAAAATGTAACGGTAACCTCTTTAATATAAAAAAAGGAAAAACACAAAAGACAACCACCCAAAAAACAACAAAACCTGACAAGACAGACAAAGGTATATTATCCAATGCAACAAAAGGAATACTGTAGTTCTAACCAAAGACAGCCCTAAAATAGGTCTGTCTACTGTTATCCCTCTTTGCAGCATGAATTTATAAACCTAACATCAAAAAATATGAAAGGGGATACAACGAATTTCATAACAACTGCAAACTCAAAAGAGGTAATATAGTCAAAACATTTTTAGAGCTAAAATTTCTTTCAAACCATGCTACAGTATTCATTCTTTCAGTAGGCTCACAAAGACAGCACTTCTTACTGCAGCTCAACGCTAGAAATGTTTTCACTGCTAAAGTTAAAAATACATGGAAAACAGAAGTTAATGCAGATGCCAATTTGTTTTTCAAGTCTCCCCTCCATTTTGAAAGCATCTCTTCCCAAGCCTTACAGACGGATACATTTTCAAACAGCATATTGGGGACACTTCAACAATTCACTGAAAACTCAAGCAAAGCAATCAATTAGCATCTTACCAGGCACATTTCACAGTGTCACAGTGACACTGTACAAAAGGATCAACATGATTTGTGCATTAGTTATTGAGGTTATGGTCAAGTTCTTTACATTTATGAAGTCCAAAGAGAAAAAAATGAGCTCCTAAGCAGCCCTTAAAATCTCACACGTCATTAGCTGCACCACACTGCCATTCAAAGGCCAGTCTCCTAAAGTGACACTGGTATGTGCATCATGTCTGCTTCAGGAGCAAAAAAATAAAAAAATAAATCTCTTCTTTTGGAACTAAAACCGTTTCGTGGAAAGCTGCAAATCACATGGAGATAATCAGTTACGATACCTAGGAGTGAAGTTAAACAACAATCTTGTTCGCAGCTCTTGAGTTTAACTGTGTCGTGACAGACCCAAATGCTGTCATGTTACTGTTTAATGCCCAGGACGAAGCTGTAGTCGTGTTTTAAGGTGCTTACTGTTTGATGGAAGCTACAGTGCTTCTTGCTCTGTTTCCTACTTGGTCCACATGAACAACAGTCCTGCTTTGGCCACATGACCTAGCTCCCTCTACAGGTCCGTGCGCCACAGTAAGCATGCTCAGAGAGGAGACCATTTCCTTTCAGCCGTCTTAGTGTTGTGGAAACTGCAGCCATTTCATGGAAGTCAGGGAGAGCACAGATACAACCTCTTTTTAAACAGATCCTGCAAGACATTAAAAGGAGCCATCTTTTGTACCCCGCACGCAAATATCCCCACAGACACACACGTGCACGCACGCACAGGCACGGATGGAAGGAGAAAACTGACATTTCAGGGAAGAAGATGGTTATACAAGTTAACTATTCGGTGACTTCAGAAAAGTAGAATCACGTTGCATTGATCTCTCCTCCCCACCTTTGCCAGGAAAGGCTGTCATGAAGATGACCGAGGTGGACTTTCTAAGGATTTGTTGCTAGTGGAATGAACCAGCACATAAACAACACCAAAAACCCAGCCATTTATATTCAATTAAGATTTGTTTCCTTTCCCTGTTCTCTCAAATTACCCCAAGCAAGGTCATCATCAAACTGTATCTTGTGTGGGTTGCCTTGCTAGGGACAGTGTATCACTTTGCTTTTGAAAAATGTGTTCTGCCCAGGACCATAAAACTAGCAGATATTTTTAAACTCGTGGCTCTCTGGCCTGTTCCGAGATTCGAGGCTTGAATATCCTTTTAGGATCTCACATTTTAAAAAGAGAAAAAGACAACAGAACGACAACCTTCGTTCAACAAAGGACACATGGTTCCTAAGGGCTTTTGCTTAATTACACCATTACATATGTCATTTTCACAGCTTCTTTTAAAGAAGAAATAAAAGTGGGAGGGAAGGGAAAATGTTTCTACTGTCAGAAGATGACCAATATTTGGTCCTGCAAAATACAGGAGTTTTTTTGACTTTGCCTTGCCTCCCTTGCTGTTTTCATACCCTACCCAGCACCGAAGCTGCTTTTTCTCTTTTCGGCTATCTTAAAAACATAGTGAACAGAAGAGTTTAAGGGGTAGAGAAACGGTCTATAAAAATAAATTAGGATTCCAAAAGGAGCTTTCATATTTTTCCCCTGTTGTTAAAAATTACTCATCAGCTTCACAACAAGTTATTAAAATGCCTCCTTCCTCCCTCAATGAATATTTAGGGGGGTATGTTCCTGCGAGGTGCTGAATCCCCCCCCAATTCCCAATGCTGGAGACATCAAATGCCTATTGAACACCTTGCAGGGCGAGAAGCCCCAGTCTGAAATGTACTGAGCAGGCTCCTGGACTCATGTTCTACCTCACAATCTGAAACCTGGGTCTGTTCAAAGATTTTAAGCCAAAACTACAACAAAGTTAAATGCTGTTTTTAAGCCAGTCTGAAGGGCAAAAATGCCAAGGGTCTCTGCACAGAGGATGTTACACAAACCTACACAGTGGCAACAGGTAGTGATACACAAGCTTTTCAGGAAATGGTCCTGTGTTTTAATCAAAAAGTGTTCATTGCATTGCTACAGTAACCCAGAACTAACTGGTTAACTTTCTAATAGGCTGGCAGGTTTGTAACTTAGAAGGTACTGTATCCCTCACAGTGCAAATGTACCAAATCCATCAGCTTTAACACATAGTAAACTTAGCAGTCAGCATTTCCATTTTGAAAACTCTTCCCTTCTTCATTCAACTACTGCACGTAAGAGCTCCTACTGTACAAATAAAGTTTTGCCCGAGAAGGGTGCTGAATGTATCAAGCATATTCCATCTTCAAGAACAGAGATCAAGCTTATTACTTTAATGACAGCAACAGTTTGTTTTGTTGGTGTTGCTACTGTTTTTATACACCTGGAAAAAGACAGATGGGGTAGGAATCAGAGACATTTCAGTAGATGCACAGTGCAAAGCCATACTGCTCATGATCATAGTCTTCTGCCAGGAAAGCAGGCAGTAAAAATGGCTGCTTACATTCAATCTCACTTCTGCTGCAACACTCCATCGAAACGCTGGAGATCATTTTACAGACGACGCTGCTGGTAAAGTTCATGGTCTTTCCCTTTCCTGGCCTCCCACCCAATTTTGTAATACTATGGACAGACATCCATATGAAAATAGGTTCTTTGTTTCTTGGATTTGTCTGACCGTAATGCTTTTTATTCCTTCCCCAAAACCATGAACTTCAGACTGCAGTATGAAGCGTTGATGGCTCTATAAGTGATTCTGTCAACAGTATGAATTTGTGTAAGGAACTGAAGGAGGAGAGGCACTCCTAAAAAGAAAAAAGATCCTGTCTTCATGCAAACAGCACTAGTAACAAGGGGAGAGAAATACAGAAAGCATGATATCTCTAAAGAAATTCCTTTTCAGTAACTGCCATGAGGTGGCAGTGGGTCTTTAAGACTACCTTACTTTTCACACAAACACAGTAGGAAACTATCACATGAGTTTCAGCATCTGAAACTGTTTAAGTCAAATTTCTTCATCAAGGAAACTTGACCATACAACTCGGGGCTGAAATGATTAACATCAGAGACACTGACAGAGAAAAGGCCAATGAGCTCTATCCTGAAAGCTATTAATACAGCCCACATCAGAACCAATGAAAATCAAAACCTTGCTTTTACATGCATTGTTACAATGCACTTCATTTCACATTCACATTTGCTTTTCTCATGAATTTATCCACCACCACTAACAAGCCAACGCTTCTTACTAATTAGAAATTCTATACATCCAAGTCTAAGGCATACACCTCAGCTTCTAGACAGACTTTATCAAAGCATTTTAAATTGGTCAAAAAGTTGCTACCAAGTTGCTGCATTAAACAAGTTATTTAATGACTTGATCCTGCTTTTCTTCTGCTCTCACAGTTCACTGAAGGCAATGGGTGTGTTGGATGTTCAACAAATGCAGGACTGGGCAATAAATATGCAAGTTAACTTAGGTAATAAACTGACTCAACAAGCAGATTGACTTTATGTAAGACAGTCATCTGGGACTGAGCAGTAAAATGAAAACCTGCAAGTTTTGATCTTAACCAACCACACGCTGAACTATGATATGTAGAGCAACAAGATTATCCCAAAGAACCAATCTGTTACTTGACGCAGACTAAAGACAGACTGTACATCAGAGAGACTTCTATTAACGAGAGAGAAGCAAAATACACCAACTTTAAGGCCATGCTCCTGTTTTTACAAATGTCCCAAATAGTCATTTGAAATCGCTTTCTAAAGACATGTTGATATGAATTTGATCACCCAAGAAAATGTTCCCCATGGGATCTATCCACCACCTTAGCATTCATTCTGTAATCACCAATCTCTCGCCTTTCTCCACACAGTCAAATCCTCCTTACACCTCCCTAAGACAAACATTGACAGCCAATGCAAATGTTTTATTGGCAGTTTACCATGCAGCTTGCTAGTACAACTGAAGCCAGTCACTTCATACAGCACATATCTGCTAGTACATAGTTATAAAATCCAGGGAAGAAGCTGGCAACTGCATACCCAGTGCAAAAGCCCAATCAATGCAGGTTACAGCTTCTTGCTCTTTACCTCGAAATTTACTCACCAACATACTAAACCATTGTTTGCTCCAGGCTGACTACTTACATAAAATACATCCCCATTCCCCTCTCCCCCCCCAACACACACACTTCTTGCAAAATTAGGAAGACAACTGACTTGGCACGTTTTATTTTGTTATTTTGTTTGGTATTGAGATGAAAAAGAAAGATGGATGTTTTACATTCTTTCGCATTCCCACAACCCCCAACAGATTTGGATTTAAACTGTAATGCACATCTGTCCATTTTGCGTGTTAAAATTAACAACAGTTAACAACCGAGTACGCGGGATCATAGTATAATCACATGTTCTCCAATATGAAGGCACAAGCAAACAAGCCCAAAGCCTTTGCTGCCAGACCTGTCTCTGAGCGGCTTGCCTGTTGTTACTTCATGTCATAACCCTAACATCAGACAGGTTCTTTCTTTATATAGGTTTGCAAGTCAGTAAAGGTTATTATTTTAAAATCCTCCAGACAGATCAGCAGG
>NW_005842392.1:869522-881319 GCF_000455745.1 Alligator sinensis
GCAGTTTGGAGTCATCTCGTGTCAGTGCTTAACTATGCTGCTTTTGAATCAATTCCAACACTTTACTTCAAGAACCATTTTATCTGGCCTGTTTACTCCCAAGTCTGAATCCCAACGGGAGCCCCATGGCATGTGAATGAAATTTCCAGAATTCCCCTACCTCTGCTTCAGTCTGAAGACAGCTGCTGTTTCCTCCCAGATCCTGACTTCAGGCCTATAACTCCTTCAGCCACAAATCCATCTCACTCTATGGGTGCAGCTTCAACCCAGGAGCATGCTCAGTAAAGGCTGATCTTCAGCCATTTCAGAGCTTTAATGAAATGTAAGCATAAGGAAGTGTCATTAGCAAAAGAAAAAAAAAAAGTGCAGAATTCATCATGATCCAGCCAACCTCACTGTTTCCATCCACTGTCATCCAGGTGAATCTTTCAATATGTAGAATGCAGACATTATTTCAGACCAAAAGCAAGGAGAACAATTTTTTTTATTCTCTGGAAAACCTTGTGCAAAAAGGAGCATTTACTAGTGACACCAGAACTAGCATACTTTCACCCTAGGCCTTCTACAAATGAGAAGATTTTCATCAAATGTCATTAAAAAATGTATTTACAGAAGACTTCAACTGATACTTTTAGTGGCCTATGCAAATAGTGCTTTCCATCCCTCTTAAAACTAACCCTACATTCATTTATTCTAAATGAGCTACAAAAATATACCTACTCAATTCACAAGAAAGTTAGAAAGACTGACATGGGGAAAAAAGGACTTACAGTATACTTTGAATTATTTAAGACAACGAAGAAAAAACAAAGAAAAAAAATACTTGGGTTTTTTTTAATCCATTCTGCTATAAATTCCTTCTGTTGTTAAATGCTTGCTTTCTTTAAAAGAGGAAAACCAGTCCAGAAAACAGTTTTGTTTTCCCCTCTACAGTGCTTTTTGGTGTTTTCTAACAAATGACAAAATATGCACAAAGAATGCTGACGTCCATTGGGCATTTTCACAAGCAGAGATTATATACAAGCATCTTCTAAATTATGCTTCTTGTGATAACTGATTAAAAAATTCCTGGAAACCCTCTCTCATGTAACCACCCATTAGCCATGTCAGGAGTCACCCTGGTTCACAATACAACTCACATAAGGATTAGTTATGCAAGCAAAAAATTGTAAGAATGAGCATAAGGGTAGCCAGTAGGCCCAAAAAATTTTATTTTACACCTAATCTACGTATAGGTATAGGGTCTTATCAGAAAAGCTCTAGGCATTCATATCCAATAACTGTCCACAGGCTGCACAGTTTGATACTTTTTTTTTTCCTGTACGTCCCATGACTAATGCTTCTTGAGTTCATGGACAGTTTCTACTTTAATGCAAATATGTTGATCCCTCAAAAACAAAAAAAAATCAGATATTCACTGCATAGCATTTCAAGAAAACTCTGAAGTAGTTGACAGATAGTATAAAAAGATGTGTGTTTATGACCTAAGTAGGAGACAATTGTATCCCTCTAAATGATAAAAATTGAATTTAAATATATTTAATGTAAAAAAGCAAGATATAGTCAGTGTTGACATCAATCTAGAGTAACTATCAAGTGACACATTTTTCACAGGAAGTTTATACCTTGTATGCAAGAAACTCACAAATTTGCACTTTCATGCATTCTCTTTCCATAGACGGATAACCATAAATTTAAGACGATACTGGAAATCCCATTACTGATTTTTTTAAGCAAATTATCAGAGGTTTTAAAGAGCTGCCAATGACTTCCCAAAAAATAACGACATTCACATTTAACTTCTGAATACCATATTTTTCAGCACAGAATCAGTGAGGTGTATTTCACAGGAGGATTTTATGGAACATAAAACATTTGATAACATGACCCATGACAAAGCATGATAAATATGCCATGTAAAAATAATAGGGTGATGGTGTCTACTCAAGCCTTACATGACATCACCAGTAGTCACAAACTGAAGTAGCCACTTGGCCCCGTAGCACTTTCTCTGTGGGAATATTTAGTAGGTTTGTCCACTTTTCCGTGCAGGACTCTATTCTCTCTACATCACATTAGGAAACCTAATATACTAAACTGGTTTTCACAAAGCACAGATTGGTAAACCCTGCCAACAAACTCAAGCCCCCTCCCTCTTCTCATGCCTTTCAATCAAAAGGCAGTTTAAAAATAATATTCAGACCATATAATCATGAGGTGCGTCTGCTGAATGTAATGTTTGCAACTAGCACAGCTCAAGCATGTCAAGTTTGTTACCTTGGAAACAAAGACCCATTTGTAAGCATTGCTGCTTCTTTTTCTTTTTTTTCTTTTTCTTTTTTTTCCTAACATAACAAAGATGAACCTGGAACTCTTGTTGATACGAAGGACTTAAAACCATTTCACATATCATCAGGATTGTTGCACAAGTATTAGCATATTCTGATAGTGCAGCAAACCAATTCATTAAGAGGAAAGACTTGCCCCTACATAAAAATCTCCTTTTCAGTAGATACAGGCTAAAGGCAAATGGTATTTGCTTTGCTTCCTTGGGGAGGAGAAAGGAAAGAAAGGAAATCAAGATTTAATTGCTTACCCTAAACTAAGTACTCTGTTTCCAGTGGATGAGCAGGCTAAGTGGAAAGCCATGTATTGTCCTTTACTACATAGCGCCAAAAGATATGTTAACGCAGTTCAAAATATACCTGCCACCAATACAGTCTAAGGAGCAGATATGCACCCAGTAAAAAGCAATAACCTTTCCCAGGTTTGTTTCCAATTTTATCTACAAAAATTTTTAGTCAAGGGTATGCATTAGGGTTTACAAGCACAGGCAGCTTTTATATGCAATCATAATTCTTCTCAGAGGGTTTGCTCACACTGAAAGGTCCTCGAGCTGAAGACTATAAATCCTCTGGTGATGACACATAACCTCTTTGTGTGGACAAGACAGATAGGGAGGGCAAGGAGGGAGAAATGGTAAGTGTCAGGGCTGAGTCATGTGGAGTCTGATTTGCAGAAATACTCAGGACCTGCAGCTCCCACTCGCCTCCTCTAGAGTTAGAAGTACTCAGCACCTCTGTGATCTGTACATGTTGGGGGTGGGGGATATGGACATATATAAAAATAGCAAATAAAGTGATGGGTCCTTATATATATTCTTCTGACAACTGGCTCAGCACAGAATTCACCTTCCAACAAGCCTGGACTTAAGGACAGGTTGCAATCTCAGTTAAAGTGGATTATCTTTATATCAACCAGATGTGGGCCCGATTCTTCTCTCACTCACACCTGGGTCCCTCCACAAGGACAACAATTAAATCAATGCAGCTTTATGTCAGCCGATGTAAGTGAAAGGAGCATCAGTGTCCATGTACATTTAGTTATCCTGAATACAGCAATATACAGAGTATTCTAGGTACTCTTTCCAAACAAAGGAGGAAACATGGGTCTTAGAAAATACAGAAACTGAAGAGAAAGGGGAATGGGATTTCAACATACAAACCTTTATTCTATTTTAAAACCGCTCAGTATTAAAGTTAAGCATCAAAACGGTTCTTGGTTTAAAATACCAAAATAAACCACCTTTAAAGTTCTCATTCTGTCCAATTTACTATTATGTAGATTATGGACCCTCAGGTCATGGCCATTATCCATCAACCAAATCCAGCAAAACCATATTTACTTGTTGCAAATTAACAGTAAGATATTGTGTCCTCCTGTCCACTGAGAGTCTGGTTTTTACCAGTGCTGTTTGGCCTCAGCTCCAAGGAAGTTAACATGCAATGAGGATTTTTGGCACTTTTGAAAAGTCAGACCCATAGCTCTTGCACGTCAGGTCTCCCCAAGGGCTTTGGACAAAGCCCTCTACTTGCAAATGCCAGTTTACTGCTAGAATAACCTTGCAACCCACTGGAATGTGCTTACAGTAGAACCAAGACAATAGCCTGGAGGGTAAACTTAAAATTAAAAACCTGCATGTGTCAAGCATAACTGCCTTGAGGGGACTTGCCCTAGAGCCTGAAGGCCTATCTCAAAAGTGAATCCATTTGCAGTACATTGACTTCTCAACTGATAGCAAATGGCATTTTCCTGGAGTTGTGGCTTTCCACTGGTTGTCCAGTACTGTGATCTCAAAGGCAAATTCCCCAGACAAGTCCCTGCATATGTGCATCCTCACCTCCTGTGGCTCATTCTCACGATGCTAGTTTTATCCAAACTGATATTATGTTTTTTAGATATTTTGACTTTTTTCCAGACATAATGAACTGTGGGGAAAGATCAAGGGAGAACAACCCATTCTGTTTCAACCAAACAGGGCTGATTTACTGCCCAAACCCCCATTTTAAAAAACCCCAAAAAAACACCTAAAGATAGGCGTCACTACAGTCTGCTTAAATAAATCCCAACAATAAATGGTCAAAGTCCTTCACACTTTTCACTCCTAAGTGCTAAAGTGCTTCAAGATGGATGGAAAAGTATCCCTTCCCATTTTACAGATGGAACGACTGAGGCATGGTGTATGAAGGCGAAAAGTTCCAAGAGTGGCTTTTGTTTATTGTACTGAGTACTTCACTCATGGGACTCGCTATAGACTCTGCTACCGATTCATTCCATCACCACAGGCAAATCAGTTAAGCCAAAATTAATAAAATATGGTGCCCAGTTTGAGATCCCTTGGGCCTGTCATCAAAGTTGAACAGGACTGGGCACCAAACTCATTTGAAAATTCCATCCTTAATTATTTAGAAAAATAATAAAAATTCACAAGGAGAAGTAGCAACTATCTATCTTTTTTTTTTAGTTTATATTATATGGACTTAAATATTCTCCCCCTCTCCCCCACCCAAAAATATTTTAGTGAGAGGGGAAGACAGAATTAAACTGGCATATTTTCACAATCACTGTGCTTCTTTTAACAGTAGTGTCAAAGCAGCACTTAACATAGCAGGATACCTAACCTCACAGGAACCTGGTAGGTTAGCATACAATCCAGCCAGTGTCACAAAAGGTCATTTTTCTGTAAACTGACCACCAATGGCAGTAGCCTCAAAAGTAGAAATGCCATTTTTAAAGTGAAAAAGATTTCTCTGTTGGAAGGGCAGGGATACAGTTCCCAAAGGGTCAGGTAAGGATAATCAAACTGTTACTTTGTAATGCTGGTGAAGATTTAACAAAATGAAATGACACATGTTTAAGTAACAATGTAATATTGCAGAAATGTAGTGAGATTATATTGCTTATTAACAGGTTTAACAATTGCCTCCCATTGTCCTTTCTTTCCTTCTACCCTTGCTAGTGCCCCGCTGTGTGCTGCTTATAAATACCTAAGTGACAAAGAATGCAGGCTTGGGGCCACTTGTGTTCCTAGAGGCTTCTGTGCATTATTTCAAAAGGGGGGAGGTAGTCATGGCATTTGGTTTACTGGCCAAATCATAAAACCTTTCTATTAAAAATATTCCATAGTTTACAATGACAAAGATTTATTCCATCACCACCTCTCAACTCAAATCTAGGTTCTGTTCCTAATTCTGGCAGGGGCTAATGTGCAAATTTTCAGAAGTACTCACTGATCTTGGGTGTCCAGCATCAGATGCTAATGGAAGCTGTGCCTGCTGTATACCCCTAACAATCAGGCCCTGAAAAATTCAGGTTGTGCTTCCAAAAGATAGATGCCCCAAATTAGGCCGCTACTTTTGAAAGTGGCCTTGCCAACAGTTGGAGCTGCCTTCACACTGCTCTTATTTTTCTCAGCTCCTGGCTCCCCCGCTGGAACATGAGCCCAACTTCCAGCCAGAAGGGAGCTGTGTTGAAGCAGTAATACTGCCCAGCCTCGTCTCCCTGCCACCTCCCACTCCCAGCTGTAGCACAGGTGCAACTAGAAACTACCCAGCTCAGCTCAGTTCTCCACAGCTGGGTCCCAGCACAGGCTCAGGCATAGGCAAAGCCTTCCAGCTCCAGATCCAGTCCTCAGGACATACATAGCTGCACCCTGTATTAAAGAAGTTAAAGCCACTTCACAATCCCTTCTGTAATCATACAATTCCCTATGAGCAACTCAAGTTTGAGATGAATTTGTGTTTACATCAGATGTCTGCTGATCACTCAAGCCTTGACCCTGCAGAGAGAACCATGTGGGCTACCATCTTTGAGGAACCCCATTGACTTTAATAGTGCTCCAGGTTGATGTGGAGCTTAATCTGTAAAGACCTTCAGACACCTAGCAACTGTAGAGATTTTCAGACCTTAAGGTAAAAGGTGCTAGATAAATACAAGGTATTAATACTATTACGAGCAACTTCCAAATTGCTCGTCTGGACCAAGTAGGCCACTTTTCTTGCAAGAAGGTTAAATTTAAGTAATTCAGCAAACAGCCTCTCTGTCATTCTCCTTTCACTCATAATGGCCCAAATCAGTTCTTGATGTAAATGCAGTTAAGTCAAGAGATAGACTGGGAACAGCTTAGCCCAGAGAAAGAAACTATCCTATCTATCCTAGAAAATGCTGTCCTATTTTCATGCGTCCAGAAAAGTGCAAAAGCAGAGAGCTTGACATTTCAGATTTTTATACAAGGCTCAGACTAGCTTCCCAAGTGCTGAGCTTTACAACTCATTGGGCACATCTACACAAGACATTTTGAGCACAGTAGACTAATTCTACTGCACATTAGTGTGGCAGGCAAAACCTGTGCTAACACACAGCATAATTAGTCTACTACGCATTAGCATCGCCAAAAAAGCATGCTCTGCGACTAATGCACAGTAACGCCAATTATGGCGCATTACAGTAGTACCTGCAATTATTACAGGTACTAACTAACCTTATGGTACCATAATTGGCGCACATTAATGAATGTGTAGATGTGCCCATTAGTGATGTACAAGCCTGCATCAAGGGCGCCAAGGGGTCTGATTCCCTGCTTCCCTAAGTATTGAGAAGCACTTTATACTTATGCCAGAGTAAAGATGTAAAATGTGACCATTCTAATTAGAGAAAGTATATGCCCACTGTGCCATGGGTATGACCCCAGAAAGTGCCTGGGCAATAAAAAAAAAAAGTTCCAAGATACTTTAAGACAAGAAACCAAACTTCAGTTTTTCAGTTGGCATCAACAGCTTGCTCACTCCAGCTTCAGCTAAACAAAATCAAGAACTGAATAAGTCATCTTACTTTCCTCCCACAGCTGTGTAACACACCCTATTTGTGGAGTGAAAACTCTAGTTTTCCAGGCGGCTTAATAGTAGTCAGATCATTCTTGTCACATGGTGCCCTGCTCTTGACTAAAAACAAAACAAAACAAAACAAAAAAAAACAAAGAAAAAAAAAACACCCCAGTATTAGTCTTAGCTAGGACATTTCTGACTCAGCTCACCACTGAACAGCTTGCCAATTTATATCTGCAGGCCTTGGATCCAATTGCTTCATGTTGTACTTGAAGTTAAATTTTAGCATTACATGGTCTGTAAGCAAGGACAGAACAATTACTAAGGGCAGGATTTGGCCCAGTAAGAAAGATAGCAAGGAAAAGTCACCCTCTTAGCAGTCAGCAACAGAGAACATGCAAACCAGACACATCTTCAAGGAAGTGCGATGAGAACGTTACCACCGCACAATCATTAAGGCTTAGCATAGTCTGCAGAGTGATTGATCATTTTCCCCAGACAGGTTACTGTTGAGCTAAATAGTGGTAGATCACCTTGCAAACATAACTTAGTTCTTTTATTGTATCCCTGGTGTCTTTAGGTCTCACCAGAAACCAACATCTGCAAGGGAACCACCTCTCTGGGTTCTGAAGCTCACTGCAGCCTCCTCCGCTATGCAGTCCCACTGAAATCTACAGGACTACTTCAAACTAAGAAGCTACTTGGTAGAAGCCTTGCAGCATGCAGTTCATAGAGAACTGAACCCCTCCTTATTCTTTTCTGTACATACAAGCTTTGCCCCAATTGTGGGAGCACTCCACCTTCATGAGCACTTAACAGTACAAACTTTCAATGAGGTCCTGATCCTGCAAGAAGATCAACATAAGTAGGCCTCTAACCAGCCTAGAGCACTACCGAAGTCAATGGGGCTGCTCAATGCCTGCATGGATTTTTCTGCAGGGTCAGGGCTTCAGTGATCAGCAGACATCTGATGTAAATGTAAATGCATCTTAAACCTCAACTGCTCATAGGGAATTGTTGTGCAATTACAGGAGGGATTGTGAAGTGGTTTTATGCCTTTCTCCCTTTTCAGGAAAAAAAAAGCCCACTCAGGCAGGTCATGATAATAACTATATTAGCTCAGATGGTTATAATAATAAAAAAAAACCCTTGGGCATTGTCATTACTTTAGCAAGACTTGTGATATTCCCCCTTCCTGACATGTCTCAGATATTGGTGTGAAACCCACAAGGGCAAATATTTACAGGTCAATAAACTGACATGCCTGAAGCTCCATGTTTTTTAATCCCTCTTTGGAAATAATAGTCTGAAAGATCAGTTTTGAAGCAACTCAAGATGCCTGCTATTAAAAAAATAAATAAATAAAAGGTAACATTCTTCACCCATTCTGGAGTGAATAAAGCATTGCAGAAGTGTCTATTAAGTGCTGTATATTACATAAATAACCTAAATATGCACCATTCCTAAGGAGATTGGAATGGATGTCATGAATCAATGTTTAAGTTGAAACTATATGAAAAAAGCAATCCCCCTATCCATCCCATACATCAGAGACAGAGCTCAAAATATATTTTATATTTATCCCTACAACAACATGATTCATATGCATCAGTCTGTAAAGTAATGTGAATGCTACATGTTTATAAAGCAAAGCTCACTCTGCAGTTAGGGGAGCTCATAAATCAGATGTTCCACTCAGATCTAAATGGTGGACCGAGTACACTCATGTGCATGCTAACCAGCTGAGACAGGCCAGTAGCTTTTTTCCTTCAATTGTTTATTTCTAGAACATTTTTGTGTTACAGCCATTTCTTTTCACCCTTGCAGTGCTGCTACTCACTTCAATTAGGAAGGAGTCTCTTATTGTACTTGAGGAAAAGGAAGGGGGAGCAGCTGCTGTCACTTTGCTTATGTACATTCAATTGGACTGTGTCCATGGCAATGCTACATCAAGAATATTATGGATTTAAAGTTAGTCTGCCCAATGATATTCCACATCCTGTCATGCAAAATACTAAGCCAGGTGCTTTGTCTGATTTATAGAATGTGCTTGGAAGGGTGGAAGTCAAACTGTTCATTACAGAGATTGCTTCATTTTGTACCAGCACTAGCAGGCATTTTCAGTGTATCATGCCACAGCCTACCTCAAAATGCCTATCAATGTCAAATTTCTCTAACTCTCGTACTGCATGGGTCACAAAATCCTCTGTAAATGTTCCACTCACTGATATCAGGAGCACCTCTTCAGGAGAAAGGTTATAAAATCAGGTCCATCTTCACAGCAAGAATCAAGGGTGTTTTTATACCAAGACAGCTAATGGAAGCTAGCCGTCTCAAAACTATACGGCGACAATACAACGTTATGCCTCAGTGTGGTTAACTGAAGCAAACACCTGGACAGAGGATAGCATTGATCTAGACCGGCTACATCAAGGTTGGAAGGGTGTATGCACTGCATCTCCTCCACGCTACTTTATGTTGAGATAGTTTAGCTGAAATAGCTATCTTGATTTAAACATGCACCTCTTTTAGCAGTGAAGATAGCTTAAGACTGATACAGTCTTTTCATAGGGTTAGAGAAAAACAAGCTCATTACCATACACTGGGAAGACATGAATTATGCAGCCTTTTTATCCATGAGCCCACAGTGTAACCCTGCAAATCTATCTGCATGCCCGCTCACACGTGTTGTTCAAGATCCTCTTCTTGGGGTGATGACTGGAAGACAAACCTGTCCACATGCCAAATGCAGGTGAGGACGGGGTTCTGGAGGGAGTGTGGATGATAGAAGTTCATATGCAGAGGCTGCCTTCCACAAGTGTGTGACCTTGAAAACTGAAAAAAAAAATCCCTGTCTCAAAAAAGAAAAAAAGAAAAACCAAAAGAAAAAGAAAATTCCACAATTGCCATTGAATGAATGCAGACACGCTCCTTCCAGCCAGCTGCTGATTAGGCCCAAACTCATTTTATGTGCAAGATTCCCTGTTAAGTGTCAAAATAGAAGCCTATGCATGTGTGCATGCACATATATGCGCGGTACACCGCAGGTGGGCACATGCACACACAAAGGTAGCGCTCCTGCCCCAGAAGCCTTTTGTAAAATTGGTCCCTTTTATATTATATTCTCTGGATCGTCTGATTCCAACAAAGCACTCTAAGCGTATGGGTAGACCTACTTGAGAGTGGGCATCTCTAAAGTATTTTGAAGGACTGGAACCAAAAAGAAAAAGCATCATGCAGGTCCGAGCTTGATGTCTTGGGGGGCTCTACATTGGCATTTGGATGCAGTGACCACTACTCCCACATCAGGGTGTAAGAGGTGTATGATCCCTTATCAATCCAGACTTCATGTTGAGTGGATGGGTTTGTTCCACCATCCCCAACCTCAGCAAAATTCCTTACACAAAGCTTGGTTGTGTTTTTGTATGGTGTGAAGAAGGAAAAGTGAAAAGGCTGGGAGAAATGATTTCAGCCAGCCCCCCTGCTCCAGTGACAAGAAACCACCAGTGCTAAAAAGCAAGCTCACAAGGTGCATTTCACAGCCCTAAAGCTGACCCTTTGAAAGGTTGAGGCCTGCTTCCTTCTGAAGGTGACTCCCTGACTCTCCTTCACAGTACACGGGTTTGTTGTTGCTGTATAGTTTATAAGAAAAAAAAATTCCTTGATGCCATGCATTGCCAGGTACCATTACCATTTAAAAAAATCCCAAAAAACCCTAATTGATTTTTAAGCATTATCACTAAGCACCCTGATTTGCTCATGAGAGCTAGGCTACTAATACAAGTGTTTTAATTAAAAAAAGGAACTGCACCGAAACTCTTTTTTTTAATCCAATAGAAAAAAAAAAAACCGCACAGACTTTTCAGAAAGAGGTTGAGAAAAAATCCAGCTGAATTTTGGGCCTCCCAACCAATGCCCCTTTTAAGGCTGAGGGAACGGGCAAGCAACTGAAGGGGCGTGAATGTTATAAAGTCACAGGGGAGGTACTGGCAACACAAGGTTGTTTAGTAACATTTCTCTGCACCCATGCAGTTGAAAACCTGCAGACTCTTCAGCTAGGTGCTCGTTTTAAAACAATGTAACCTGAAAAAAAAAATCAAGGTAAAAAGCTAAGACAAAATTTAAAAATTTTTTTTTTTAAATAGGTTTATCTACTTGCTGACTGTCGACGGCTATCTTTAAAAAAACAAAACAAAACAAAAAATCCAAAATGAGATAGAAAACTGTTTCTGAACTCTGAAAAATATAACAGACAAAGTGCACAGTCCCCAAAATGCCATGCAACAAATCCACTCAGCACTAATCTTTTCTCCCTATTATACATGATGAATGTATCCCACGGCACTGTGGTTTGCAAGCTGCATTTCATGGCTCCTTTTGCCTACCTAGTTTGACATTCAAAACAACAAGGCATTTCCTTAAATACTGCCACGCTTGAGAGAGAGAAGCTTGATGGGACTTTGCACAGGCAATTAATGAATGAATAAATAAATAAATAAAGGAAACATCAGCGGACTCTGCAATCTGTGGCCTTACCTGTTCTGAAGTGACACATGAAAAAGGAAACATTTCCAACGGCAGCAGTGTGCAAGCAAGAGGCAGCACCTTCGAAATGGCACTTTACACAGCAGGAA
>NW_005842392.1:881350-882092 GCF_000455745.1 Alligator sinensis
TTCAGCAGAGGAGATAAAACATCTACCAACTACTGATACGTGCTGCTAAGCCATTTAAGTTTAGGGAGGCATTTTCTCTAAGGCAGTCTTTAGGAAACCCCAAAAGGCTAAAGAATCAGCAGTAAAAACCTCTTAAATAAAACCCGACATGATCCATACCTCTATTTGGCTGTGCTGGTTTTACAGATTCTCATGGAGGATTTCAGAGGCCTACACTGGTCTGTCCATGAGTCCCAAGCCCACGGTAGGTGCTGAGGAGCATGCTCAGTGGGAGCTTTCTTACAATGCTCCACAGCTTCATTCAGATCATGGCACTGCAGTTGTGCTCCCTAGCTCAAGAGGAAGTGAATGGAAGCAAGGTGCAGGAGATACGGTGTCAGACTCTGGGTTTTGCAGGGCAAAGGAAGGAAATGTTTCCCTGAAGAACAGACCTGGAGAATGCTCTGAATGCCCTAAGATCATTTTCTGGACTAAAATAAAAAAAAAAACATGATGTGATTAAAATGTGCAAACATTTTGCTTGATGATCAGACTGTCACATTTTCTATTTCAAGCAACATCCAGGCCAATATTATTGCTTAATTTAACATAACTGGATCCTGAATGCATTTCTAACAGATTAAACCACAGAAGTATCCACGTGTTTTAATGAGGATTTGGCACGATTCAAAGCCAAACAGATTTTAGCAATATTTGTGGACCATAAATTCTTTCAAAAGAAGTGCTGGGAAGTGTGGGGGGG
>NW_005842392.1:882102-938157 GCF_000455745.1 Alligator sinensis
CCAGTGGTAATGTAGTTGTATTCCCTACATTAGGGCTTTTTTCAAATTTTAAGTGCAAATTAAAAAAACCTAAATATCTAGTGCCATTTTAATTCCACCAACATCTGGACAACTCTGTGCCTTGATAAAGATTTTACCCAGCTTTTTCTGAGGCTCAGTCTATGTGGTTCACACAGAAAAGCTCCTTTTACATTTGCATGCTTCAATCAGATTCTGTAGTTTCTATGCCAACATGCATTTGTAATTCCTTAAAAAGCACATTTTTGGGAAAGAAGGGGGAAGAGTCTGAAACATTACCGGTTGTTTCCCCCATCCAGAAAATCCATTCCCTACCCCCTCTACACCCCCCACCCCCAGCTTTAGTAGCCTGAAAAAGGCCAGAAAGCCATGATCCTAGCCATTCCAATTTTTCCACCTGCTTTAAAATGCAGTGAAGATTCAAGCAAAGGAAAGCCTTTTCGGTCAGTCTGAGGGTGATATTTTTTTTAATGATTATTCTAGCTCACTGCCCTAGATTTTGGAACAGAAAAGAAAATGAAAATCTTCAGGCAGTATCTTGGCATTAAGAATGACTGCGGTCACCAACCTGTAAAGCAAGCCATATGGGCAGGTCCCAGCCCTGTGCCACAGGCCCACTCAAGAGTCCCAGCAAAGTCAATCAGCCCAGAGAAGATTGCAGAATCAAGGGCATATGCAAGCCACCAAACTCAAAAGTCAAAGTACTGAGAGGCAAACAGCTGTCACTCAAATGCTACTGGGATACAGAGCAGTTTGATTTTTAACCGGCTGTCAGCAACACCCCATACCATATTTTTCACTGGCTCCAACTCTATAGCTAGTCCTTCCATGATCAGAACTGTGAGGCATACATGCACACAGAGCCACAACCAGGAAAAAAAAGAAAAAAGCAATCAACACAATTTATGAAAATCATGGGGATGCATATTACCACACCAGGGGAAAAAACTGTCTAACACTGTCACTTTCTGCATCATCTGAAGTTTGTGATAATGTCTTAGAATGTATTAATTCTTATAACACAGGAGCTCATTAAGAAGGTACATAGCAGAAGAATTTTCTGGCCTGACTACCAAGCTTGAAATGGGCCTTATACAAACGCAGAACTGACTACCTTAAGAAAGGGATGTCTCATTGCTCACCAAAAAGATGAACTGCTAAGACTGCAGTGACAAATGTCTCTCTCTGTGGAGATGCCTGATCATTTTCTCATCTGTGGGGTGTAGAGGGAGACAGAACAGAACACATTTACAGGATCCTAGTTGTCAGGGATGGAAAGTATCTATTAGATCCTGAACATCATCTCCTCCACATGAGCAAAATATGGTCCCCTAGCCCAAGAGGTGTCAAGACTGTAAACAGAAGAAACAATTTCATCTCTGTCTCATGTTGTATTATCTTTGATCCTAGATGAAGCATGCAGGCCCCTTCTGTTACCCTGGGATTCACACCAACACAACTCCATAATATCAGTGGACTGACTCCAGATTTAGACCGGTGCATATGAGAGGAGAACCAGACCCTTCAGTTTGCCAACCAAAACAACAGCCATGTTCTGCTCCTGCCATGAATCTAAGTTCAATACAGGACAGAATGACTCATGAGCTCTAACCATAAGACCAAGAGGAAGTACTTATGAGCACACAGCAATGGTTAACCTCTCTCATATCAGCTAGAATTTAGCATGTGCAAAAGCATTAAAAATGAGTCCTCTGAATGTGGATGGCAGGGGAGCTAGAAAGAATGAGAACTGTCGATTGAGTATGGAACAGACATTAAGCCAGAGGATTTGAAATGTCATAAGGCAGCCATGTTAGCATACAGGGCTACCATTTCTCCAGCACACTAGTAATGTGTCCCAGCTGCCTCAAATAGATACAGCAGTGATGTACCATCAAAAATTCAGGGTAAAGAGAGAGAGACACCTGTAAAACACTGGGCTCCAGATGACTGAAAGAGACATAAGCCAACATCCTGGGATGGCCTACAGCACCTTGCAAACCTTTGTGCCTGCCACCTATTCTCTCCCCCTTCTTTATTGGGAAGATGCCCAAATAATCCTATCATGGTCCTTAAAGAGCATTTCACAACCTTGGACATTTCATCCGGTCATGATCCTCCTTAAAAGACCAATTATTCAAGTGCACTTTTGGGCAGCAACCTAGAAAGAACAGATATACTTAAAACCCTGCATGGCTCCTAGATTTAGATTTCTCTCAATTTGCCATGCATGTACGGGTGCACCAATATATCAGCTGGCTATCAAATCAGCACCAATAAAAGGAGGAATGACGTTATCAGCAATCAGCTTGTCTTGGTCATTGTAGCCGAATAAATATGGCTGCATGACCAGAGCAACCTGGCAAGTGTAGTCCAGTCCCCATGCCCTGCCACTGGCCCAAACCCATAGCAGAGTACAGGTCCTGTCAAGCAGCGGTAGTGGGCACCAGGGACCTCCAAACTCATGCGACACTGCTACCTATACAAGGGTCCACCCCGCCTGGCAGCATGGGGAGCAGAGCTGTGGGTAGGGAGCTACAGGCAAGAGGGCAACATGCATGGGAATAAGGCAGTTGACACCTTCCACATCGAGGGCAGGCAGGAGGTAGGGGTGTGTGAGTGTGTAAGAGAGAGAGAGAGAGAGAGAGAGAAATGCAAAACAAACAAATAAAAAAGGTTTATGTCAGTAGTTTAAAATGCCTTGCACTATTACTAAATATCAGTTATTGGATCGGCATCAGCCAATATGGTTGGTTAATCATCAACTATCGGTATTGGCCAAGAAAATGTTTATTGGTATACCCCTACATGCATGTCTGGAATGTAGTGTGCATGGGTCAGATTATCAGAGAATGTAAATTAGTATAGCCCCATTAACTCCAAAAGAACTACACTGAGTTACTGTAATTATGAATCTTGCCCTACATTTAATGAAGGGACTGATCCTAAAACACTGAAGTCAATGGGAGATTTTCTGCTGAAATCAAAGGGAATAGGAACAGGCCACCAGACTGCAAGTTCATTAGAGCTCGGAGAATATCCTCCTGGATGCATGTGAAATGCCAAGCACATCATCAACAAGTAATAATAATCATAATCTACAGCAGAAACAGAATAAACATAATTGGACAGTTTTATGCTACAGGGGAGTCCTTGGAAGTCCTCTGAGGCCTTCAGAGTGGGAAAGAAAGAGCATTCCATTGTAACATGCAATGGAGATTGATTTTAAATAGCTCCTTGGCAAAACAGAAGTCTACTAGGAGGCTCATAAGTGAACTGTCTTGCCAGTTTTATGGTGCTTAAATAAAACTAAAAGACCACTCTAAGATCAATGCTGGAAGAAGTGGGTGGAGATTTACTCTCCTAGAAGGGGAGTCAGTGCCAAACTCTAGATGGCAACAGAAACAATTATCACCTGTGCTGTTGGGCTGATGGAAATACACTTGGGTCCTTGATCCTTTGTGCAGAGCTTGTTTCCAGTGGGTGCCTTATGGGACTATTGCACCTGGCAAGTAAGACAATTACTACTAGCTGGACTAAGCGCTATGGAAAGATCAAGAAATTGAATTAACTCCTACCCCTCTCGTTCCTGTGATGGATTATTCCAGCACTTTTGGGACACCCTGGCAATAAGGGAAGGGGAAAACACACACAACAGATACTGGTGATTTATTGCCAAATGGTTTCTTGCTAACCTTCTGTGTTGAAACACTGCCTTGGAACTGCCAAGAACCTGTCCTTAATGCTTTCTGGTCATGCAATAAGATGAGGAAGGAGATAAACAAGTATATTTCTACTAAATAAGTGGAGATGCATCCACCTATACCAGGTCTGAATTGGCTCACTACATGCCAAGCTGATAGAGTAAAGGACCTGGGACAAAAAGACTCCCGCTCATTGCTCAGGAAGATGCCTGGGTATAGCACATCTTGCATTCTTCCCTTCTGCCCACACGATAATCATGCTTTGGGCTTGCCTGTATTCACGATTTGAAACTTTTTTGTAATCCCCAAAGCTCACTGCAATTCGAATTGTGCAGAACTCCTGAATGTATAATAGGATCAGCACTGGAACTGGAATACAAGCTAAAACATTCATGACCTGTGTACAGGACAACATAGGCTTGAGCACTTAGCATTTGTGGTGGGCAGGAGATTGATCATATCAGCCACAAGAAGCCACGTCCGCCAGTTAGTAGTGGAGCTGTTTGTTCAGCTCATAAGCCATTTTGTCCTGTGTTGAACTTAGATTCGTGGCAGAAGCATGAGGGAAACATGGCTGTTGTAGTTTGGCAGGGAAACCGAAGGGGCTGGTTCTTGTCTCAGATGCACCAGTCTAAATCTGGAGTCAGTCCACTGATGTTAAGGAGTTGTGTTGGTGTAAATCCCAGGGTAAACAGAATGGGCCTAAATGCTTCATCTAGGATCAAAGATAATACAACATGAGACAGAGATGAACTTGTCTCTTCACCAGGCACATACATGCTGACCTGTCTCTCTCTCTCCAATACCTCCTGTCATCACCAAATACGAAATTGTGAAAAAGCCATCCAGCATTTGCTGTATTAACCAAGTAACACTCCCTGGGTACAAAAAATAAAATCAAGTGACATTTAGCAATCTAAACAGCCAGGTGCAATATGCAATAAGAGTCTCATAGTCCCATCACAGCTGCACTGAAACAGATCTTTAACCATTTTCAGGCAGTTTAAGACAGCTAACCAACTTGCTGGCAAACACATACAATGTGCAAGGACAATGTTCCTCATTTAAAAAACGTTTTGTATTTGATGCTGTGTAATTTTGTGGACTTCAATTCCAGCCCGTCCATATTGCTAGCAAAATCCTGCATAAGACACGCTATCTACCACAACAGGCATAACCCCATTTTTAATATGTAGAAGGAAAAAAACCCTCATAATCCTACAGAACACAGAGCAAATGGTACTCTCTGGGGCTACTTGAATACCAGCCTATTAAAATCCAAACCCTCTCCTATAGCAGCTCAATGATTTTAAACAATCAGACATCTTTTCAGCCCAGGTTTTAAGCACTTTGCCTGGCAACTCTGTCTGAAGGGCAAATCATTATGGAAATAGACAGACAATTAATTTTCTTTTATTCTGGAAGAGAGGATTATTAGAATAAATAAAATAATCAGCTTAGACAAGAGCACAATTTGCAACATGGAAAACAACAGGATGTTTGCATTTTTCATTCCTATGAAAAGATTCTTGGATTTCTTGGTTTTCAAGATCACTACAGAACTTTCGGCGGTAAATAACCTTGGAGAGCTAACTCCTGCCATTCCCCTATTGGTGATCATCTGGAGGAAGGGAGAAAAGACGACTGCCATTTCAGACTCTATTATTACCATTTTATAAGCAGCTATTTAGAAAGAAAAGAAAAGAAAAGAAAAGAAAAGAAAAGAAAAGATCCTGATCTCATTTTGTACCAGTGTAAATCTGGAGTAACTTCCCAGAACCAAGGGACAAAATTTATACTAGTGTGGATGAGTTCTGAATCTGCCCCTAAATTAAGTGTAGGAGGAAAGTTACACAGACAATGCTTGCTGGCGAATGCAGAGAAGAAAGTTGCTGCTCTTTGTTCAATTTAAATATCTAATGGTAGTTCATACTACTTGGATCTCGTTTTTGGAATGGATCAAGTTAGTAGGTTGTTTCAAATACTTTGGATAGTCAATTCACATATAAGTACTTGTTAAATACCTGGCATTTAACTCCCCATCTCCAATGGGGAAAGAAGGAGACATAAATGGGGACTATGCTTTATACCAGGAAGAAAGAAGAAATTGACTTACTCAGGCTGACCTGGTAAGAAGTCTATAAGCATTACTGAAATATTCATCTTATAAACTGCCTGTATGTTAAAAAAAGTTTAGGAACTTTTGTTCACAGTTCCTAAGGACCCGAGAAAAAACCCAAAGACACTAAGATAATAACTGATGGACACAAAAAGTCCAAGGAACACTAAGGACTGTAAAAGCACAGAGAAATTAAATTGATGATTTGGAAAATAAGATAAGATTAAGAGTTATCAAGCTAGTGGAAGATCCTGAAGGAGCAGAGGCAGGAGAAACAGACTTTTGGTTTGCAGCAGATTATGAAGGAGGTTAGGGATGAATAATTGCTAATGCTTGTAACGTTTCTTGGTGAGCTGTACCCCCAGGCAGATCAATTAGGTGACACACTGTGTCGTTCTCAGGGAACAAGCAACCCTTGCGTGTAAGGGACTCGTGTACTGAAGCTGGTACATAAATCTGAGCCTGCTCTCAGGATTTCAGTGCTGTCCTCCACTATCATGATTCATAACACCAGGAAGAAACATGTGGCGCTGGGTTTATTCTTCTACTTTTCTCCTGAGGGTTCTCTGTAAATTCCAGATGTCTGGTCTCATCCTTTCCCCTTAAAGATGATGCAGCACTGGTGAAGAAGGACGCTGACTGCTAAAGAATTCTTAGTCTAAAAACAGATGTTGCAGTTGTCCTGGTGCAAGCGTCCTGTGATGAAGACTGGCATGTCCATGTCATCTTTCGAAGTGAGTTTAAAGAGGAGGTGCCTGTGTGGTAAGCTGACAATCAGCTGACTGGTGACTCCAGCAGGGACAACCCTGGGTCTGGCCAGGGCATGGAGTATTAAAAGCTTCTTGCACAGGGAGACCCAAAGGACTTCCCATTCTGGGGACTTTAAACTCAGCCAGAAGCCTCTGATCCTTTGCAACCCAGCCAGAACTGCTGAGTGCAGGGTTTAAAGTCCCCAGGAGGAGCGGAAGCTTTTCGGCTCTGGCTCCCCTCACCCCCACCCTATCCCCCACCCCTACCCCAAATAGCAGCTGATTGCTGACCCCACTCCAATGCACTGGGACTTAAAAAAAAAACCCATGTGCAACCCAACTACAAATGCTGTTTTCTGATATCACTGGTGCATGAGAACCCCAGGATCTCCCTCCCTGCGATGCTGCACATGCAGCTTTTAACAGTTCTGACACACGGACTAGGAACAGACATTACACATAAACTGGTTTAAGTGATCAGAAACTAGTTTAAACCTGTAACAGAAGAGATGTTCAGTGCACATAAACTAGTTTGAGAATGGCTGAAACCAGTTTGAGATAAACCTGGTTGAATGTAATATCAGATTTAACTAATTTGGGTCAAACCGGTTTATGCAACGTCTGTCCTAGACCCCTTGCTGGTTTAAGATAAACCAGACTCCCCCAGCATGCTTTCTGGGCTGGGCGGGGCTCTCTGCTCCACAGCAGGGCTGGCCCCTCCTCTCTGCTTCCAGGCTGCAGTTCCGGCAGAGACTGGAGGCATCTGCCTGGCTTCTCCCTGTTAAACAGGGATTATTCCCCCCACCCCTCTGCCTTACACCTCTCAGCATTAACTAGCACACCACATGCTGGCTACAGTCTGTGCTGTAGGAGATGGCAAAGGCAGACAGGCTTTTTGGAGCTAATCAACAGGTAGCTGATAAAGTCTTTCCTTGGAAAAGCTGTTTAAGAAGAGTTTGAACTAATGGAGAGAGGCTTTGTTTTCTTAATGGGTTGATAAACACTGAGTTAGGGGTGATAAACATTCCCTGCTGGGCTGCTGGGAGAAGAGAGGGGTGGAACAGAGCATCCTGCCTGGGCCTGGCCATGCCCCCCTCAGCTCATCCCCGTGGAAGGGAAGGGATGGCTGCTCTAGCACGCTCCCCCACCCTGGTTTCTAGCCTGAGCCACTGCAGGCATATGCCTGAATTTTTTCAGTCCAAAGGGGATGTCTGTGCAGTTAGAAACCGGTTTAGCCTAGCCAACTTAGACTAACCTGCAAAGATTGAATAAATTCAGGCTCAGGCTTTTTGAATGTCTGTCCCTAGCCATGAGGGCTGGGGCAGACAATCAGCTGATTGTTGATTATGCACTGGGACCTTTAAAAACCATGTGTGCAGGCCAGGAGGGCTGCATGCACAGATTTTAGACATCCCCAGCATGCAGAGTCCCCAGGATCAGGGACTGGCTCTCTAATCCAGGGATGCGTGCACCACAGACATAGGATGCACTGCCACCTATCAACGAACAATGAATTCAGTTAATGCACCATAACCATATAGACTTCCCCAGTGATAAAGAAGAGCAAACTGTTAAGAGGTACTGTTGCACAAACAGTTTTGGGCATTTGTGGTATGACAAGCAGCAAGGATGCCTATGTGCTTGTGTTTTGTCCTGCCATAAAAACTTCTTGTGTAGCCACAAGAGTGAGGTCTGTTCACAGCCTTATGCATACAGGGATCTATGGTTTCTAAGGAGAATTCCAGTTTCTTTTGTTTCCCTTTCTAATTGTAAACCACTGATGGCAGGCAGGTCAGGAACCAAATCATGCTTTAAGAATGGTCTGAAGCTCACTTCCTCCTTTTCATGAGCTACATTACTTCCTGCCTTTAAATATTACCTTAAAAACCTTCCTGCTTTTGATTCAAAACCCTACACATCTTTCCTATCTCCTGTACTCCACTGTTGCCTCCTTGTAAGCAGTATGCTCACAATTTCAGCATTTACATTTCCACTTTTTTCTTCTGATGCTTCATTTATTCTTCCCCTGAAAGTTGTTACATCCATATCTAAAGTGCTCTCACTCCCCCTCTCCTCCCTTTCACTGTATACTGCTTTCAAAGATAACTTATGGACAATCGCAACACCTTGTTCCCCTGTAATACCTTTTCACCAGGAATGTGAACACACTTTATCTATGTCAATTAATTAATTAAGCTTCCTCCTCCACTGTGATGCCTTTATCCTCATTGCAAGAAGGGTTAAAAAAAACAAAACACCTCCTCAGAGTACAGGTCTCTTCATCTATCTGCTTTGACAAGACCAGGTGATGCTCCTTTTAAGCCACTGTAGTCCCTGTTCCCTCCACTTCTAGGGGTGGAGTTATACCAGGAGGGCGAGTGTGCTCCCCTCCTGTCCCCCCAGGCCAAAACTCTGCTGGCAGATTACAATACAGCACAGGGCCTTTTAGCCCATCACCCCAGGATATTCTATGCTCCCTTCCATGCTGACAGAAGGTGAGGAAGTGATTCGTACCAGGCGACACAAGTAAAACAGCAGGACCTGAATGGCAGTGAGCAATGCTGCAGGAGCATGGAGAGTTGAAGCAGCTAGGAGCCAAAAGCAGTTTTGAGAAGTCAACGTGCAGTCAGGAACCGACTTCCAAAGTGGCTAGCAATCCAGGACATGCGTCTGGAAACACTGGGACACAATTCTGCTTCTTAAGCAAGGTTCAATGAGGCACAAACACAGACAGGCTCTATGTGTTTCAAAAAAACCCCTTGCACATGGCTTCTCAGACAAAAAAAAAAAAAAAAGGATTCAAAGTGCATAATTACAATGCTTAAGCCATAATGTCTGATTGTAAGGTCTTTACCAATTGGTTAATGACTGCCTGAAGGAGTTAAGGCACTGAAGCAAAGGCAATGGGTCTCTTATGGACATTATTTGACTAGGAAAGACTGAAGAGGGTTTGCCATGTATTCTACTTTTTCCTTTACATAGTTGCTATGGCCCAATACCATTTTTGAGAACCAGCTCAGTGGATGGTCAAGTCCATTTTCTTCTGCTTTGAATATACTCAACTGGCTGATGTCCTGACACAGACAAGACCAGCCCACAATTTTCTGGGGCCCCCTGCAAGATATAGTTTTGGGGGCCCCTGACTTGGCACCTAATTTCCTTAGATTCCACTGAAAATTCCAGAGTGGGTGACTAGTTAAGGACATCAAGGTCTTGTCTATGCTGTATTTTAGCAGTTTCCCAAAACTTTCTTCCCCACCAATGAGAGAACTGCTTCTAGACCACCTGCCAGTGTTTAAATCATGTCATCTAATCTTGCTCGGAGGGTAGAGATAGCTTTGTGGCTAAAACGCTTCTGGCAGTCTGCCTCTCGTAACAGTACTGACAGCACAGCTACTCTGAAGGCCTAAGCTTCACTTCACATCTTAAAATCCTCACTGCTTTGTCCACACTAGGCTTCACAGATTGGGTTCACTAGGATGTGATAGCCAATGCTTCTAGAACATGTCTTTGAATCCTAGTCCAGATGAAACCTAAATTAGACTGGGATGCGATTAATCCCTGGTTCCAGGATTTCTGCCCGTCATGCAGAAGCTGCCCCACCGTCTTACTGAGAAACCAAGTGTCCTTCATAGATGGGGAAGTAGCTCTCTTAGGATGAAGTCCTCCAGGATGAAGCCAGGCCAAGCTTTGACCAGAAGGCACAAAGACCATGGAAAGCTAACTGCTTAGTGACACCAAAGGACAGGACTTCCTACTGAAAGCTCTCAGAAACTGTTTAGTTTCTCCTTTTCATTTGAACTTAAAAGCTGAGAAAGCTTAAATTCCACTACTGCATGGGCCAGCCATAGCAGAGGTCCTGAGCCAAAAGGCAGGTGCACTAAGGAGGCAGTACAGTGTTTCTCCTTTTCTTGACTCTTCTCCTTTTTTCCAGTTACAGATTTGACAGGCCACCTACAAAAGAAAGGGGGGCCCAGACTGGAGACTGGAGGGTGTCTTGAGATGAACATCTGGATTTCTTTTAATGAAGAGCTTAATTATTGCGCAAGAGAAGGCTGGAGAAGGCTGAGATAAATGAAGGAGCAAAAGACCCTGGTCCAGAGTCTGTAAAATCTCCTTCAGCAAAAAAGAAGAAATAACTGTTTGCTCTTTTGGAGAGTCCCAGGGACAGTATGGATCACACAATAAACTCTTTCATAGGACAGTCCACAGCATTGGTACCATGGTACCTATAAATACTATACTTGCAAGATGTCTTAGCATTTGCCTATGGTAGATTAATGCTGGATGGCTGTTCTACCCACAAAAAATATACATTTTTAAGTTATGCTTTTGTTTTCTTGCTTACATTTGCTTTTTGTTTTTTAAAACCAAACTCAGACCTTTTCGTGAGCCAGCTGCACGTGCACTGGAGTTGCAGTGGTTCTCACAATGAAACTCCTTCTAATGTCTGCAGATCCTTCACTGGCATCAGACATCAAATAAAAAATTCCATGTTAGGAGATACACATACACATTGATAAATATGCAGAACTGTTGGATCCCAGCAGAACTATCGTTCTTCCAAGATGACAAATAAGTCTTTGTTCTTTCACATTTGAAAACGGATTCTGAAATGAATGCTCATCCCCATATATATATATATATATATATATCTTTCCTCAAGCCCAAAAAAAATGAAGACATAATCAAACCGACCTCATAAACATTACAACCATATTTTAAACAGTAAGAAGCAATCCATTTGCATTTTGTAGCTAATTATACTCCCTATGCACACACCCATCAGTATTTCCTAAAAATGTCCACAGAACGCTTGCAATCTGTGCTAGGCAGAGCTTTTGGAAAGGAGGGAAGGAAGGAGGACAAAGCAAAAAATAAACCAAGGAAACTCAATGCAGGTCTGGCAAAATCTTCTATAAAAATACATCTCCAGCTCAGTACAGTCTGCAGTAGTGATGTCCTTTTGAACTCATCTGACAGTATTAGTGTTCACCCATGTATTGTGTATAAACTGACAGCAATCACAGGAAGAATCTAGTAGAAGCCAATGAAATTTGCATACCCATTAAAGCACTATCCCCTTCTTCTCACCACCACCAAGGAAATAAGTAGTCATTTTCCACATACACAGCACTGAAAACACACACTGCTGCTGTTGGAAATACATTAACAATGGGTCATGCCAGGTCTAACATTATAGTTATCCAACACGGCTTCTCAGTGACATAGGCAGTACAAAAAACGATGCATATTGTTCAATCTTCATCATCAAATTTCAAGACACTTCAGCTTCCCCACACCCTCCCCCAAAAAAGGAGGGGTGTACTGCTTTAACCTATTGTTCCAGAAATACAGCCTTGAAACAAGACATAGTAGGCAGCACTCGGTAAAAAATCTTGCTACTTTAGGCAAGTGAATTATTATTAGTTATGTAATAATCAATGCTAGTCACCCACCCAACCCCTCCAAAAAAAATCCCCCACCATGCTTCACTCACAACCAATTCACTTCAGTTTTATCATCCTCCATAAAGATTAGTTTGAAGTTTTAAATGGCAAAGACCCAAGCTGTGGGTTACTGAGCTCTGCCTATCCCAGCTCTCACGCACGGTGCTAAAGCAGCCTCAGAAATAAATTAAACTGGGTTAGAGTTTGACTTCAATGGAGTTACAACAGGGCCCAATCTAGCCATTGTTCTACAGTCTTAAGCTTCTTGTCGATTATATTGTTAATCAAGACATCAAAGGTGGTAAATAAGGTTCTTCTTCATCCATGCTTTCTGGGGAGTAGTAGGTACAATGCCTTTCTTCCACTGACAAGGAGTCTGCACTCTTCCAGCCGGCACCCACAAAATGGCAATTGAAAAAAATTACATAAAATGGCCTGGTCACCTTGACACAGCCCTCATGCACACAACACTTACCTTGCTAACAAGGCACTCTCCCCTCAGCATGTAAAAGTGATTGCCCTTTAAACCAAAGCTAAAATATCTCACTGATCTTTTCCCATCTGCTACAACAGCTTTGCAGGTCTCAATGCATTTGAAAAAAAGAATTTAAGAGAGAATTATTCTGTAAGCAATCAAAGCTAATCACTCTATCATTGTTCTTTTCGATAGATTCATGATATCTAAAAATTTAAAAAAAGTTGCACTGGGTTATGATCACAACTGAAAAGTGCTAGGGGTTATCAGCTCCCTGCTGCCAACACAGCTCAGTGTGCAGCAGGCCTCAACTGGTATATTCATTTAGCTCAACATGTAGGAAAAAATGGTGCTCTATCCCACTTCTACACAGTAAACCAGCACCTCAGCATGGCCTTGCACTGAAATAGGATTACATTGGCCTAGAGGAAAAAAAAAAGAACCCACAACATGAAGGTCACCCATAAAATCATAACAAAGATCCCTCTTCCCCAGATCTCTACAGAGAAAACCATCATCAAACCCTCTAGGTTAAAGTACAAATACAAAAAGATATGTACATTAGTCCCATGTACCTCCGTCAATTTTTTTTCCTCGTGTCTTTAGAGCAGTTGTTTACTGCAGCCAACTGCAGAGAAATTACAGTAGCTTAACTCTCCAACTCCCTCTAAAGGATTAATCTTCCAGTGAGCATGCTCACGCGAGATCTTTTTTCAGCAGTTGCATCCATTTCATGAAATGAGGGCTGCTGCAGACATGAGGAAATGCCATTTCAGGACTACATGCAAAGTTGAACAGCCCCATAAACAAGTGCTAATGCCTTTCTAAAGTCCTAGCAAGGGTCTCTGTCCAACTCCTTACCTTCTATGACTTTAACAGCCTTCAGACTAACATGCATTTTCAGAGATTTTTTTTTTTTAATGGTTTCACTCTGAGACACATAGGTTTAAATGTCTTCCCTTGGCTTTCTCTTTACAGGGTGGTGGACAGGTTCTTCACTGAAGCTTTAATCAAACCAGTGGCAAGATTTTTCCTTTGTACCACTTCTTGGCTCACCTCTGCTTTCAGAAAAAAATCTGGGCGGAAGATCTGAGGGGGTGGAAAGGCTTGCATTCAAAGGTAACAGCTTAAAAATTGAGTTCTCAATATTGCAGCACAGTAGGCAACAGATGCTTTTAACTCTACAGATTAAGGGCCCATGCAAATGAGGATTTGCTAATAGACAACAAATCCAATATCTAAACATGACTGAAACAACCGAGTCCAGGCCCTTGCACATTATATCTTAAAGAGAGCAACTTCAGTCTTGCTCCCTCACCTCAACACGGTGCCTCTCTGGTGAGAATGAACACCAAGCTTTATGCTCTGAAAAATACATTCTCTTGACTTCTCCCATTTTCATCTTCTCGTATTACCATCGGAAAAAACATTCCCTCCCTTTTCCTCTGATCTATTTTATGGCCTGTTACTTAATTACTCTTCACAGCTGATAGGAATCCAAGCCTCCCCCCTCCCCCATAAATGCTCATATTTCAGGGCTGTGACTGCTGCTTCGGTCTAGAAGATTTAGGGGCCAAGGTCTGGGTCTCTGAACTCTGATGTAAATCTGGGCTAAGCTGAGGCTAGAGGTGCGAGCTCAGAATCCAACCTTCGCTCCTCCCCGCCTAATCCCAAATATCTGAGTGCTTTGGAGAATCTTGTACTTCTACAGCATCACAAACCCTGCTTCAGACTGCGTGCACAACACGGCACTAAAGCAGCAATGTGCCATGAGAGTGTTAAATAAGGGTGATGCCTGCTTTGTGAAATGAACACTAACCATAGTGACAGTATCCATAAGGAATGATAAAGCGTATGGTGACATTGGATATTTTCTTCTGTTGTCACCTAAACAGACTCACCCACTGAAAGGCAATCTCTGTTACCAGGCATTAAAATAGAGATTTTGTTTTATTTATAAAGCATCCAAACTGGTTGGTTTGGATGTGTCATAGCACAGGCTGTTCACCCACCCCTCCTTCTTCTATGCTTTTGCAATTTATTAAAATCGGGGCTGTGTTCATCCTGTTCACTGCTGAGCACCCTTGACCACCCGTGATTGCCAAGAGTTGAGGGTGCTTTGCATCTTGCAGGAGGGATTAGAACTGTCCACGATCTAGCCCTGAAACAGAAGGGAAATCCCAGGCATTAATGTAGGCAGTTGTGAAAGCCTCGGTGCAGGAAGAGCTTGTGTTGTGCTTCTTCCTTCACAGGAGGATTACACCCAAATATGAAGTGGAGATGTCAGATACAGAATCATCCTGACCTGTCACTCCCAATTTGGAAAGGACTCCTATTCCTTGAAAGTTTAGGCTTTGAAGATTGATTGCTATTGATTTTTCTTCAAGCAAACAGCCCAAGCTGGCAATCAGTCAATAATAAGCAATTATTCTACAGGCTTTTATCTCCAGATGCCAGCCCAGACAACTGGATTCACAGATCTTGCTGACTGTTGCTCACCATTTTAACCATAATTTACAAAAACACCCACCCTGAAACCTGTCTGAAAGGAATCAGGGAGCCAGCAACATTTCAGGAAAGGAGAAAGCTGACATATTACTCATTTGCCAAATTGAGTTGGTTATAGACAATGAAATATATCTTATTCAGATGGGATGTACTAGTCTATCCTTGTGGCAGGGGAAGAACCATGTATCGGGTCCATGAAGACGGTTTTCCTTAAGCACTCGGGGGATAACTGTTCTTCTGGCGTGGTTTAGTACCCCTCAACGTGTTGGGGCTTAAAGCCCACTTTATGGAAATGGGAGGCTCCCCCTAGCTTGCTCCTGCAGCCATATGGCTGAGGGCAGGCGAAACTAGGGAGCATCTGCATGTAGGATGCCTGCCAAAAGACCTTGGAAATATCTGGAGGGGGGTAGAGGATGTTTGCCAGTTGTAGGGCCACTTATGGTTCCGGCCTGACTCGTGGATTTGAATTTGATTTGGCTTGGAACACAAAAAAAATTCTATTAAAAAAAAAAAAGATTATAGACAATGAAATCCACCTGGGACACTTATCTTTTATTAGTACCATGAAGGTTTCAGTTGGGTGGGAAAAGAGAGAGAGAGGGAAACCAAATGCTTCTTCTTGAAATAGGTAGTTATAGGGCAAGAGCAGAATGGAGCAGCCTTGTCAAATGTCTGGATTGCTCTGATTTCTTTAACCCTTCAGGAGGCAAGGGGTTGGATTTGATGATCTGTTGAGGTCCCTTCCAACCCTAGTATCTATGAATCTATGACACGCAAATCAACTCTTTGGGGTGTGTTTACTAGCAGCAAGGCGGCAAAAATAAGATCCTTTTCCTTCTTAAAATTCTTCAATAGATTTAAATACCATTTACACCCAGCGAATTCAATACTCCTGCTCATCTGATGGAAACACACTTCTCTGTTCTTCCATGGGCTTTATATAAAAGAAATATGAACACCATGGACTCCTCTCACTTGCTCCAATGAAAATCAGAAGTGAGGTCGCTGAAGTCAATGGAATGACACTGATGCCAACATAGTACAAGCAAAGGGAGAAACAGCCCACTCCAAAGATTCAGAAGTACCTGTTATGCTATTAAAATGCAGACACCTTTCAAAAGACTTCTTCAAAGAACAAAGGCAAGGAAAGGTCTGTATGACTTGCAACGCACTAAGCCACTGGAAAGGGCACAATGATGCCCTAATTCCTGACTGAGGTTGCTAGGTACTACTTAAGTATAAATATTAATAATGTGTTTGTATAGTACCTACTATAATCCATGATTAAGGCCAAAAGGTGGTATTGCAATAGAAACAATAATACCGTAACAGATCCTCAATTACCCCTTTTCTGCCCTTGCTGCTGAAGGAAACGACACCGTCTGACAAGCTGCTGTCTGCTGTGCCCAGTTCTACTGCTGGAGAGGAAGAGGGGAAGAGGGCCTGTGAGTTTTAGGGGTGGCACAAAACCTGGGAGTTCCAGAATAACAGAGCCCAAGAAAGCTTTTTCCTTCACTTGTGCTTCCTCTCAACAAGGAATGTTTTTGTAATGTTAAGGGCTAAATCAGGCTGGTTGAATCATGACAGCCCCAGGGGCTTCAATGGACGAAGATGAAGAGCAAGAGTTGGGGCTTGTGAATGTGGAGGCAGGATTGATCCCTCTGGCAGCATCCAAACTCATGCGGCCATGCAGTATGTGGCGCAGCAGACAGGTCTGTCGCACCACATACCACACAATCAGCTGTTCTCCACGCTGCAAGGTAACAGCACGGGAGGTTTTTTTGACCCTGGAAGATCCCGAGGTCAAAAAACCCATCCACAAAAAAAAAGTGGGCGGCACATGCAGCAACAGCACATGCCACCCAAAACCACAGCCTGGCCACCCAGAGCCATGCTCCAGCTGCCAGCCAGGCTCCAAGTGGCAGGATCACTACTGCTGTAGCCCCAAAAGACTCCCCAGGATTTCACGTAAGGCTGCTGGGGCCAGCCTCCCCTACACCAACTGGGGTAACCTGCCATGCACCAGAGGGCATGTGCCCAAGGACAAGCAACAGCAGCACAAGGTGTGCCACTGCTTCTTGTCCCCGGGGAAACAAATGGCCATACTCGTGTGGACGCAGCCACTGTGTCCTTATTATAACCCATACTTTATTCTGGCCTCTTTACTCAATGAAACATCAGGATCAGTCATCCAACGAAATGCAAGCATTTAATGGTGTGCGTTATACCTTGCAGTCTCAGTTTTAAGTGACTTGCATATTTGTGGGAAGAATGTCCAGATGCACAAAAGCAGATGATGATTGCATCACGCTCCACAAACACCCCTGAGAGTTGGATCATCCTATGTGAAACCGTTACAACCAGTCGCTGCAAAGCTGAACTTACTAAATCTTCATCACTATTACATGCAATGCTTTTGGTTCTGTGTTTTGGCATGGCCTGGGATAACAGGAAACTGTGGGGATGCATGCCAAAATCTGCAAGGATTTCTCTTCTTCCTTTTACCCACAGAACTTTTGCAGTGGCATCTATCCAGCCTGACCCTGCCCTTTCACTTTAACACACCATAGCACAGGAGCACTCAGAAAAAAAGCCAAAACATTCACTTACAGTATTGAGCTGCTGCCACCTTTTACAGCAAACCCACAAAATGCCAAACCAGATGACAGATTCCCACAAACCACACTACACAACAGTAGCAAGCTCCTTGGTTATGCGACCAATCCACAGAATATCTGCTGCTTTTCTGATGTAAAACTCTCTACTTTTTTCCAATAAAAGGTCAAGTGAATGACAACTCAAGGCTGTGACAGTTATCTCCAAACTATCTGGATAAGGGCTTTCACTGGATGTGGAACTGGAAAAAGTGATTCACAAAGATGTTAATCCTCTTACCAAGTGCTGGCTCCAATTGGTCAGCTGCAAGGCCTCAGTCATATTGGGTTGTCTGCCACAGAAATTTGGGTCCCACTCACAGCTGGGTTTTAACACCAAAGTACTTGTTATAGCCCTTCTTCAGCTCAAAAGCCCAGGAGGTGGAATACCCGATATTTTCTTCTAATCTGACTGCACGGCACTTCCCTAAGGGTGTTCTTGCCCCTACAGTATTTTGCTTTCTTTCTTTTAGATCAACCACTTCCAACACCATTGAGAGCCAATCCTCTCTCTGTCTGACCAGGCAATCCCAAAATTGATCTCTAAACAAAGGAAGTGGTGAATAAAAGGGAAAAAGCTCCTGGCTGAGCACTGCAGTGGGCTTGCAGAGAATGTACGGAGACGACATCAGGAACTTTAAATAGGGAACAGTCATTCCCTTCAGAGCAAGATAAAGTCACTGTGCACTACAGTAAAAATTATGTGTTGGAAGGTTTGGGTAGGACTCGTGAACCCAACTCCCCACTGCCTTTAAATTTGGGCAGTCATTTAAAGCGCAAAGAAGATGCAAAACATTTCCATGGGCACATGCAAAGTGAACAACTCAGACGTGGCAATGATTTACATCCACTCTGCCCAGACCTAACACCTTTACTTTTCCATGGAAAGGGCCCATCCATCAGTCATGATGGATTTGCTGGTGGTGATGACAATCCTGATACAGCTGATAAAGACAGGAAGCACATCATCTAGGACAGAGCTGTCCAACTGGCAGCCTGCAGGCTTCTAGTTAGTTTACAGTCCCCAGGCCTGTAAACCTGGCCACAGCTCCCCTCATTACTCTGGCTGCCATACCAGGAAAGCCCATGGGGTGGGATGCCAGCACAGCACAGCAAAGGAGCCTGCACCCAGGGAGCTAAAGGTAGAGCAGAGGCACCTGCACCCATGTGCACAGTACAGCAGCAGTGGGGGAAAAAGGGGAGCACATGTCCACTGCAACAGGGAAGAGCCAGGGAGCCCACGGCCTACACTGGTGTGGCCCCCACAACATGCAGCCCCTGTTGGTGCAGTCCACGTGGCGTACAATGCCAAAATGCTAAGAACTTTAACAGCTCTAACCTAGGAGATATGAAATCGTGGCAGCATAGTGTGCCAGTGCACCTTTGGTGCCTGCCACTTTAAGGGCTTGAGCAGGTAGCAAGGCAGCCTGCAGGTGACTGCAGTGGCAATCAGGGAGGGTCACATGGCCATCAGAAGACTGCCTGACTGGAGCAGGGCTATGCAACTGCAGGATAAGAACAGGCCCTGAGCAGTAGAGCAGCAGTTGCTGCAGGGATGCTGCTGAGTTAACATTGCCCAGCTGGAGCTCCTCTGCTCCCAGGTGCATCTGGAGGAACTATGGGGATAGAGGAGGTTCCTAGGGACCCAGCAGGGTCCCAAGCCCCTGAAGATAAGGTTTTTGGCCCCAAGGACAAGCTAAGCCAGCCTAGGAAGGGGCTTATAGCGAGGCAAGTCCCCGATTAGAACCGGCAGGGACTCAGATGAGCCCCGTTGAGTGAAAAGCTACCTTATATAAGACCTCTGAGGCACCAGGCTAGTCAATCAAAGGATGCCAGGGAATCCTGGCTGGTCAAAGCAAGGGGGCCATGGCTGAAAGGCTGAAGGGCAAGTAAGACCACCATGAGGGGTAGGCCACAGCTACAGAGAGCTATCTGGCACCCTGACTCGCCTGGAGGCAGACCCAGAGCCTAAAGGGGCTGCAGGTCCCTTTCATGGTGGGGACATCACTGCCAAAGGAAAGACAGGCTTAGCAGGATGGCAAGCTGTGACAAAGGAGGCTGACACAGCCTCTGGATAGGAGGTACCTGCTAAGGCAGGGTTTTTCAACCTTTTTTAAGCGAGTACCCTTTCTGGTGGGTACCTCTCCTGATGGGTACCCCCTTCCAGACATGGAGTGGGGGGGGGGTCCCCCAGTGGCCAAACATGAACCGGTGGCACCACAGCAGTGGCTCAGCAGTGCGTAGGTGCTTTCCAAGTACCCCCGCTTCTCCGTGCTGCCGCTGTGTATGCCCTGGGACCTTCCCAAGTACCCCCAGAGGAGGTATGCCTACCCCCGGTTGACAACCCTGAGTTAAGGGGTCAGAGAGAGATGGGCCACAGGAGGAGTGCTATTATAAGAGGGAGGCTGCGATAGAGTGTCGGAGTGAGCAGCTCAGGGAGAACACCCAGGAGCCCATAGGGGCAAAGAAAGACCAGGGCAAGTAGGCCTGCTTTGGTCCTGGGGAATGACCTACAACTACACCCGGCTGGGGTTGGGGTTGGGGCTGCTTGTGGCAGGGCAGCTTCCAGGAAATGCCACACCTGTGCCTCCCTAATGAAGGGCAAGTATGGGGCACCAGAAAGCTTCAGCCCCCACTGCCTTCTAGGTACCCCTTGGAGAGGAAAGGCTAGAGGAGCACACTCCAACAGAAAAGCACAGGGGCCCAGGCCCATTGAGTGGGGCCAGAGGCAAGGTCCAGATATGTCGACAGACACCTGAGGCCTACAGGGTATAAGGCCATGCAGCCCCAGTGAGGGGGTGAAGTTGTGACCCCAGAGAGGGGTAGACTGTAAGGGGTTAGAAGCCTGTAGAGAGGCACAGAGACCAGAACATGAGTTGAGGGCCCCAGTGGCCAAGGTAAGTCTCCGGATGCCTGAGGCCAAGTTTGGACCAGAGGCCAAGTGCAGCCCAGCAATGGGGCCGGGAGAGTTCGGAGCACTTTGGATGTTATCTGCAAGGCATGGGACACAGTAAAGGAAAGGTCAGAGCCATGTATAATGCCGTTGGCATCAGGACAGAAAATGGGTAGCCTCCCACCTTACAAACAACTACTGATTTTATTACAACAAAGGCGTGGTAGACAAGGCAGGTGGCCAGGCCAATACTGTGACTGGCCCCGGGGACAGCCCCCTGTCATACACAGCTCTGCATCACAAGGGAATTTCTTGCCATTGCTCTGGACTGTTCTGTCCTACATGTTGCACCCTTCTGGGACCCATTTGGATGTGCTAGACCTGGAGAGACTATCATGGCTTGTAACACATAGGGCTGGTAGCATACATGTGCAGATTACTTCCTGGATTTTGTGGGGGTCATCTTTGCAGAGGGCAATTTTGTCAAAGTATCTCTTACAGAAATGCTGTAGCCAGGCCTAAACCAGGGATGGGCAATTATTTTGACTGGAGGGCCACTTAATGAGTCTTGGTGACCTGTCAAGGGCCACATCCATCTCTGTCTCTTTTCTTCTTTCTCTCTCTCTCTCTCCAGAACCTGACTGGAGCTGTAGTTTGCCAGGAACCCCAACACTCAGCTGTGGACCTGAGGGCCAGATCAAATCTTCTGGTAGACCAAATGCAACTTGCAGGCCATATTTTGTCCACCCTTGGCCTAGCTCCACTCAGTGCTTTAGGCAGGGTAGCCAATACTAATATCTCCACAGGTACAACCATATCATGGCCATCTGCCAGGGTTCTTCTTTTAACGGGGTGATCCAATTGCTTGGCACGAATAGGGGCATTTTGTAGAATATTAATCATGCAGGCTGACTCAGGAGTTATGCATTGCTGATACAATCCCTTCCAGTAAGATTAGTCAAGGTGCATTTATGTCTCAACTGGAAAAGTTAGTTATTGGACTGCTTAAGGAGGGGCTGTAATAACAGATCTGTACTATTTGATTACATTTTAAGGTTATGGCCTATGGCTAAAATCAGTCCGTGGTGGCCGAGGTCACTGTGGCATGTTGTCTGTAATAACTGTTTCAGCTCTAGAGAAATTTGGAAGAGCCGAGATGATCCATGGACTTCATAACACACGTGGATTTCCACTCCTCCCCCCCCTACCCTATAATAACAAATGTCCTCACTTTGTTTTCTGACTCTAAAGAGAAACAGCCATAGATTAAGTTGATGGTGCTTCTGAGTGAAAAAGGATTGAAAAACTATATTTTAGAGCAGCATTTTCCTTTGACTTGTGTGAAGTAAGAGGAATGCAAAATAGGTCTCTGGATTACCCCAGTGTAAAAGGAGGGGGAAAAAAGGACAGCACCCTTAAGCATTAGACACATGGTTTATCAGAGCTTGGAGAAAGGAAATTCTCTCACCTAGGCTTGTCAAATGGACTGGTGGCTCACCAAGTGTAGCACTGGGAAGGAAAGTGCTGAAGCTCTGTTCTGAGTTATCCATATCTCACACTAATAACATTACTGAGCAATTAGAGAGTTCTGTCCGTTTTCAAAGCCCTATGTGCATGGTACTAAACCATTACAGACAACGCCAACAGCGAAACAGGCAGACCTTATTACTTTGTCCTACAGTTAATAAAAAGGAACAAAGAGATTAAATAAATTACCTATGGTCTCAGAAACTGACTGACCACTTAACACTGGAAGTGGAAAATGAAAGACCACTTCCTATGGTCTTTAACAGCTGCATCTCCCAATGAACTCCATGGGGATTGGGACCTAAATACTAACTGCAGGATTTGGCGCAAACTTTAAAGACTCTAGAGATCTTCAAAAGGAGACTGGATGCTAGGGCTGTGCAAAGCTTTGGTTGCTGATTCAATTCAGAGGAGATTCGGCCCGATTCAGCAGTCAAATCTGAATCGAATCAGGAGACCAATAAAAAAGGTCCAAATCAATTTGAAGTCTCCAAATAGATTCGGAGAACTTTAGAGAGCTTCGGGTAGTCCCCGCTCACCACCACAGGGAGCTGCACCCAGACTCTGTGCCAGTAAGTAGGGTGTGGAGGGGGACGGGACCCCTGCCAGGCCCCATCCCCTGCCTGCTCCCTCAGCCCCCCCAGGTGCCCCCCAACCCCTGCCCGCTCTCCCAGCCCTGTCAATATATGCCCCACCCGGCCCCAGAGTCTCAGCGCTTTAAAAAAAAAAAAAAAAAAAAAAGCTCTTCAGTCACCAGCTCCTGCAATGGCCATCGGGGCTTCTGGGAACTTGTGGCAGAGCCACACCCCATGCAGTGCAGGGCAGTGGGGTGCAGTAGGGTGCAGCAGGGATCACCCTTTGGCCTGGCAGGAGCCGGTAAGTGCAGGGATTTTTTTTTTTAAGAGCAGGGACACTGGGGGAGGGTGGGCCTGTTTGATTCAGAGATTTGGCCAATTGGCAGCGGCTAAATCTCCAAATCAGATTTGGCTGAATCGATTCGGGACAGTGATTCGAATCACCGAATCAAACCACTGTCCCCTAAATCGGCCAAATCCGAATCCAAAGTGAATACTAGCCTCTTCACACAGGCCTACTGGATGCACACCTTGCTGGGGTTATTTGACCCCAGCAATCTTTCCTGCCCAGAGCAGGGGGCTGGACCCGATGATCTCACGAGGTCCCTTCCAGGTGAATCTGTGTATCTTCTTACCTGGGGCTTAATCCAAAAGCTATCATTGCTTTCAACAGGCTTGGGATCAAGACCCTCAAAAGAATCCACTAATGATAGCAGTAACTGCCCTAGTATCTTTCCTCGTTCATTTAGGTAATGCTGTAAACATGCAAGACGCTGTACAACGGAAAATCAGGGGCAAACAAAGTGCAGGCTAAGTGCTCCTTAAAGCTTACAGTCCAAAGACACCTCCAATGGAGCTCAAGCTTCCTCCATGTTCTGGGAGCTTCCCTCTTTTACTCAACGATAGTACACCCTTCACACAGCATGTAAGGTGAAAAGGCAATGAAATGGGCTCCACCTTCTACATGCTTTTCAAAAAACATTCATCACTATTTCATTGGCAAAAGGAGAAATAAAAAAAAGACCCTGGGCAGGCAGACTGAACTAAAAAGGAAGTCCAATCAGAGTTCAACCTCATTAGATCAGCAGTAGTTTTTACACAGTCTGGTGGGTGGCAAATTGGTTTAGTGGTTGCACCCAGACAGTGGTAGTAGATGGGTCAGTATCGACCTGGAAGGCTGTGGGTTGTGGGGTCCCACACGGTTCGGTCCTTGGACCTGTACTCTTCAATATCTTTTCAGTGACTTGGATGTGGGTGTGAAGTGTACTCTGTCCAAGTCTGCGGATGATACTAAATTGTGGGGTGAAGTGCACACTCCAGAGGGTAGAGAACAATTGCAGGCAGACCTGGACAGGTTAAAAAAGTAGGCAGTACACAACAGGATGCAGTACAACAAGGACAAGTGCAGTGCTGCACCTAGGGTGCAAAAATATCCAGCATACCTACTGGCTAGGGAATGACCCTCTCAGCAGCACAGAAGCGGAAAGGGATCTTGGAGTCATAGTGGACTCCAAGATGATCATGAGTCATCAGTGTGACAAAATGATCAGCAAAGCTAACCGCACTTTATCGTGCATCAGCAGATGCATGACAAATAGATCCAAGGAGGTGATACTTCCCCTCTTTGCGGCATTGGCCAGACCGCAGTTGGAGTACTGCATCCAGTTTTGGGCACTGTATTTCAAGAAGGATGTGGATAGCCTCGAGAGGGTCCAGAGGAGGGCCACTCATATGGTTTGGGGCTTACAAGACAAGTCCTATGAGGAGAGACTGAGGGACCTGGACCTCTTCAACCTCTGCAAGAGAAGGCTGAGAGGTGATCTTGTGGCTGCCTACAAATTCATTAGGGGGATGCAGCAAGGGATCGGAGATGCTCTGTTCACCAGGACGCCTCTTGGGGTAACAACAATGGTCACAAACTGACAGAGAGCAGATTTAGGCTAGATATCAGGAAAAACTTCTTCACGGTAACGGTGGCCAAAATTTGGAATGGGCTTCCAAGGGAGCTCTTTCCTGCCCAGGCAAGGGGTCAGACTCGATGATTTGTTGAGGTCCCTTCTGACCCTAGCATCTATGAATCTCTGAACCTATGAAATGTACCTATTTCAGTGAGGGGGTGGGGCGATTTTATAACAAAAACTTGTATTGGGACAGCCATCTAGCATGGACACAGTTAAGCAAACATATATATGCTTAATGTCAAAATGGCTTATTCCTGTGTATCTAAAGAAAAAAGTTCATCAATTGTAACCCCAGCAGGGGCTATGCAGGTATATTTCTATTAGTTTCTAAACCAATTCAGTTAAATCATAACAAACAACTGTGTGTGAACAAGCCTTCACTTTTAACCTGGTCATAATCCCAGTGCTCGTAAATTTTGAAGTCTGAGCCATGGTGATCATCTACTGTGAACATCTAATCATGGTCTCCAGGGTGCAAACCCAACACTGTGCAGTTGCAAGCCGCCAGGTTGTAGCTGGAAGCATCCCAGAAAGGTCTACATGCGAGGGCGGAAGGGGTGCAAGCTGACCGACAGGGCTGTGCCAGTAGCAGCCTTTTAGTGTCAGTGCAGTCCTGCCATGAAAACTGCTGGTTGATACCATGGGAAGTGGTCCTGTGCCTGCGTAATTCATGAGAAATGGTCCTGTGCCTGCAGAGCTGCAACCAAACTAGAAGCGCTTTCCCAGTGCACTGTACCACACCAGCAAGGTGCTCACTGTGCAGGCACAGACTCCACTACATGGCTAGCTGGGACTTGATCTCATAGCCCCAGGTTTAAGAATCCAGTGCCTCACACTGGCATTACAGTGTTTTGCCAGCAGCTCCTGCTCTGTTTGCAGAGCGACGTGTGCATTCACACGCAGGGCTCTTCCACGGTGGCAGAGCCCTCCTTTCTGCCAGCAAAGTGAATCCCCCTCTGCCAAGTTCAGCAAGGCTATTGCTGCTCAGCTGCCAGCCAAAGAAGGTCTCTTCAGACACTGCAATGCCTTCAGTCAGCTATCGAGGGACCTTCTTTGGCTGGTGACTCCCCAGGATACACTCTGTGCTCCAGCAGCACAGCTGCCAAGTTCAGCCACACAGAGCTGCTGGAGGCAGACGGATGTGTATGCCTTCCAGCAGCTTGTAGTGGCTGCTGTCTGCTACCAGAAGTAGCTTAGCGTAGACATAGCCGTAGCCAATAGGCTGCTGGAGCTTGGAGCTTTCTCCAGTGCTAATCCAATGAATGCTAAAGCACATTACTCACTGTAACTCCGATGACTAAACGCTTGCAAGGTTCAGACCCTAGCTCTCTAGCAATATTTTGGCATGCGAGTTATCCCTTCCCCCCACCCAGTTCTGATTTACAGCGTAGCTTGGTAACAGCTAAGCCAGTTTTATTTCCATTTTTAGCTGTGCTGTCATTAGAAGTCTTTGGCCACTGACAGGCCACATGGCTCAATCATGACGGAGGTACCACGCTGTGCTGATAGCACAGAAGATGGTTTAAAATAAAATGAATTTGGGTTCCCCATTTGAGAAAAACCTGCAGTTTTCACAGAGGGGACACACAAAATCTGCTGCAGAAGGTGTAGGCTATAACTGGTTCTTCAATATGTTACCAACCCACCTTTGGCACCCAGTGAAGAATAGCTTTCTGATTTCAAAGACAGACAATCCTTCCAGCTGCAAAATTAACACCACAATGCAGCTGTGAGCATACAGTACAGTGAAACAACACACGGAATAAGATCTGGGTGAATAAATTAGTTTTGTGATTAGGCTCTGGACAACACCATCCTGAAGTCCACTGGGAGAAAAATATACTTTGACTCCAAATATAATTGTACAGCAGAACTGGGGAAATGATTTACCTCTTAAAATCTGTGTACAGAATGAACACAGGGCTCCCAAAGGTAGCTTGCTTCTGACATTCCTTGGACTGCTATGCTAGAAGCCAATCTGGCTGAAAACCCAAGGACATAACTAATGAATAGATATCAGAGTAACATTAGGATAAGAGGCCCTTTACTTGAGTGATTTAACAAGAGGCATTTACAGTTAAAGGGAATGTATTACTTCACGAAAGGTGGAAACCACCCAGGTGTTCTTGGCCGCAGTAAAGCCTACACATAGGTGACATGAGAATAAGGTTTACATAAATCTTATGTTATATTGGACTCATAATGGTACTCTCCTCATTACTTCACACACACTGAACATGAGGTTATGTAAAGTATAGGTTTGCCATAAATTGAATAAAAGGAAGTACTATGAATTCAGGCCAAAAATATTAAGCCTTTTTTTCCAAGGCTTAGATCAATTAGTAGCACGTCAGCGTTCTTCCAATAGTTTGGTCTTCCGATACAATTGTTATGCTCTTTGAAAGTCACATTTGAAACCTTGACGGTAAGGAAATAACTAATTTAATATTTTTCATTCAAAGTATCATTTTTCAATGCATTGTTTTACAAGCTAATGTAATGAATAATGACAAAATTACAAAGCTAATTCTATGCAAAGAAAGTTTTACTGTTAACGAGAAACATAAAAACAGGCAGTGGGGGCTATGATTGTGGGAAACTGATTAATTACGTATAAATGAAGAAACAAGGAAGAATCGTTAGCCTTAAAGTTCTTTCTTCCTTCAGAGTATTATTAGACAGGGATGTTCATTATCCCCCTGAAAATGAGGGAGATTAAAGTAAATATTTTCAAGAAGGCTCTGATTTTAGGTAGCTCAGATCTTCAGTACTTAAGTTCTGACCCCAAGAACCTATCCTGCACAATACTCAGCATCTGTACCTCCCACTGACCTAGATGCAAGGCAGGGCCACTGATTGCTGTTGGAAAGTCAGGTCTGAGATGCGTCTAATTCAGCAGATAAAATCTGCATCACAAAAAAACCAAAACAAAACAAAATAAAAAATAAGTAACCACATGCTAAAATTCTAGCCTAAATGACTTATCATCAATTACCTAGAAAGGATGATAAGTATGTCACCCTCATGATGCTTCACAGGATCGCCAAGCAATTGATATATATTAATGAATTCTGTCTCACATTCCAAGCAGTGAGTTAGCAGCATTATCACCATTTTCCAGATAGCAAAGTGGGGCAGAGATAACAATTAAATCATTTGCCCAAACTCTGTGACAGATCAGGGAACAGAATTCCACTCTGCACCTGGTGACCATTCCCATGCCTTACCCATGAGGTTATATCTACAGAGATCATGACTCCATCCTCTGTGCATACCTCTGCTTCACATTAATAAAGAAGAGTTCAAGTGGCTTGGTACAAGTCAAAGAGAAGATGCCTGTCAGTGCTCACAGAACTAGAAAAATCACAAGTAGGCCCTGCACACCTGAAAACATATAAACAAATCTAACAATATCCACTGGGTACAGCAGTTACTCAGGAAGATGGCACATCCCTCCCTGATCTACAAATATGCTTGCCACTGTCTGGGCACTGCAGTTCAGACATGCCATCCTTCTGACAGTCAAGAGTGTGTGTATTTACAGATTCACAGAAGTTTAGGGCTGGAAGGGATCTCATGAGATCCGATCCAGTCCCCCAGCTCTGGGCAGGAAACATTGCCGGGGTCAAATAACCCCATAAAGGTGTGCAGCCAGTCTCCTTTTGAAGATCTTCAGGGTAGGTGCCTGCACCAGCCCTGCTGGGTGTCTATTCTGGAGTCTGGTCACATGAACTGTGAAGTTTTCCCTTATATCCAGTCTGAAACCTTCTTCTAGGTGTTTATGACTGTTGCTCCTGGTTTCCCTTGGAGCACTTTGGTGAATAGTTGCTTGCCTAGCCCCTGATGCTCTCCTCTGATATATTGGTAAGCTGCCACCAAATCCCCCCACCACTGAAGTCTTCTAGGCTGAGCTGTCCCATGTCTGGCAGCCTTTCCTCGTACGGCTTGCTCTTCAGGCCTCTAATCATACAAGTGGCTTTTCTCTGCGACAGAGTAAAGCCATTCAATGATGAAGCAAGGCCACTTAGCAGAATTTTGATAATGTTGGATTTAACAAGTCTATTAAGTCATTTTGGACACAGCTGTAGGCAAATTCTAAAGCTCATAATCAGGTTCATCCAACAGATCTCTCAGAAATGTATGAGACCTCTGCAATAGAACTTGAAAAGAGAAAAAGGCCAAACGCTGCTGTAAGCTGTTACATGCTGCATCACAAGAACGCAAAGGGGTCAATCTCACTTCCAATGAAGTCTATGCCAAACCTCCTACTGACTACAGAGCTGAGGGATCAGACATCAAGAACGTGCCACCTGTGCTGGCAAACCCAGGCAGGGTAACCCTCTGCAAGCTCTCCCTGCACATAACTCCAGGTAACTCGCCCCGACAGGCCTGCACAGAGAGAATCTGCAGCTCCTTGTTCTTCTTACATGTCTGCACCCAGCACCACTGGTCAAGCCTGAAGCTGGATATCTACTCATAGAAATAAGGAAAATCTGTTTTTTTTCCTTGATATGTAGGCCAGAAGTTATTTGAGGAAGTGAGCAGAGCCATCTTTACAGTGCTATAGAAATAAGAGGTCAATTAATAATATATTAGGGAGAAAAGTTTCATAAATAGAAGGTGGGGGTGGAAGAGAAGGGAAATTATGTAACTCCTTCGTTGGGCTCCCTGCTTTACAAGCAAGGACAGTACAAGCACTGTCATCCTAGTGCATGGTAAGACACCTGACTCCTCAGAGAAATAACATGGAAACCAAAGGATTGCATATCACAATTTAGGCTTCCCTATAGAAGAAAACATCATTGCACTAGAAGTAATTGGGGGAGGCGGGGTTCAGCGGTTTTAGGCTTCCTGGGACCAGGGGAGCATCTGTCAATTTTTCCAAACATTTAAAGGACCCATGGGTGCTTGGCATATCATGATGTCTCATGATGCTGCCTGTGCCCCTGGCTCTTAGATCACCCCTGCCATTTTGCCACTGGAAATTTGTCAGCTAGGGGCTGCCAACGTTGTTACATCACTGGACTGGTGCATACTTGGCTGCTCTTGCCAGTGTTGAATCCCCATTTTAAAGCACTGTTTTGGCAAAAGACACAGTGCACTATGGGTAGAAGCCCAGCATTTAGAGCTGCCAACGCTGTTTCACCGCTGGAGTGTGTCCACAATGGCATTTTGCCAGTTGCTCTACATTCACTGGGAGTTTGTATCATCAGAGGAGGAGTCTTTATTCAGCAACCAGAAGGGGAGGTTCTTCTGGTCTGCCTTTCTTTTACTCTAGAGGCAAATAACAATGACGATAAAAGGCTTGGAAAATAAGTAGCACCAGGAAAGGCTGAAGTTACAAGGTACAGTACATCTAGTCTGGAAAAAAGAAGATTAAGGCAGGGGGGCATGACAGCAGATTTCAACTGTCTGAAAGACTGCCATAAGGAAAAGAGAGAATAGTTATTTGGCTTTGCCACAAAGCACAGGACACGAGGAAATGGGCTTAAACTGAAACAAAGCAATTTAAATCAAATCTCAAAAAACCCTTCCTAACTATAAGAAGCGTAGCTCCCGAGGGAATCTGTGGAACCTCCTTCATTGGAGCTTTTCAAGAACAGGCTATCGAGGCAGCTGTCTGGGATGGTTTAGGAATAGTATAGCCTGTATTTGTGCAAGGAGGTGAACTAAACAATCCTCCTCTGATTCTATGGGTTGACAAACACATGCAAACATATGGTGATAAAACAGCTTTTTTGACAGAAATCTGTAGTGAAGATGAGACCTTGGTTAAGGTAAAGCAAACCTGTGTTGCCAGCATTGGCCATTTTCAAGAGGCCTGGACCAAGTTTCAGAAGCATGGCTAAAGCAAAAGGCCTCAAAGCCTGCTTCCAAGTGACTGCAGAGTGAACCTTTTTCGCAAACATTACAACTAGCCTGGTCAGCAAAGTAAAGAAAGCAATCAATACATGCAGCTAAACCAGTAAGGAGATCAAATTAAACAGAGCAAAAGGCCTAGAAGGAGACAATACACAGGAGGGCCACCAGAATCTATTTAATCTATTTGATTAAAATAGATCATCCAAATATACCATATCATAACTTTAAAATGTTAGCAGTAGTAATTGAGGTAAGCAAACGTATTAGATGTAATTTTGCTATAGTGCGTATGTGTGTCAGTGATAACCATAAGCCGAGGTGAAGACAGGACAGTGACAAGTAGCGTTCCAAGATGGTAAAGGAAAGAGATAAGACATTCTGCCTTCCAGAATTTTAATTTTCATGAGGACATAAATCCCACTGAATTAACACCTCTGAGCAGGGGGTTGGACTAGATGACCTCCTGAGGTCCCTTCCAACCCTAATTTTCTATGATTCCATCTCCAGAGGCCAGCAAAAAATTGGTTCAGCCTGGTTCCCAAAGTATCAGTTCAACAAAGACATTTAAATAAACCAACCAGAGAATGTTTGTTAGAATAAGTCTTGTAGAAGAGAGGTAAAAATGGGAAAACCCAGCAAATCCAAGAAAACCTGCTGCCAGTCTGTGCACCAGCCTCTTTCCCATTCCTGAGTCCCATCAGAAGGCATAGATAAGAAACTACTAATTAATTGCCCTGTTGTGGGTAGCCAGATGGTCACCGGCATAAGTGTTTGTTCTTCTGTCCTGGATTGTAAGCCATAAAAGGGCAGACTGCTAACCTATGTCTTCTGTCTTTTACCAGTACCTAACCCATCAGGTCACCTGTAAGTCAGGTAACAACTGTAAGCATGCAACCTTTTTCTTTACAACCAGATTGTACTGGTGATAATACAGGACCATAAAGTCATATATTTACACTGCAAACTCTTTGGAATAGGAACCATCTTTATGTTTTAGGTAGTCACTTAGCACAGCAGGTCCTAATCACTGACTGGGGTCTCTGGAAACAACCAACCACAGCACTACTACTACTACCAATATGTAAACCTACTAGTGTGCATTAGTAAACAGCACCTTGATCCTCTGATGACTGGTAAACTTCTGGTCTAATACTTCAGGGTGTATGAGAAAAGTAAAAGGTATCTGTAAACAGCTTTCCTATATTGTTGGTGTAGTAATGGAGACTTTGGAAAGGAATCAGTTCAACGTGTGCTAAAAAGAGCCGTGAAAGCACTCTGCTACCTGCATCATGCTACAACAGAAAGGAGCTCAGACCTGTCAGGTAACTGGCACCAAGAGTACTCTGTGCAGAAGGGAGTGCCATACAAATCCTGGACGAACTAATTCCAACAGTTTGAGGCAGAAAGCACCACTTTTGTACTGCACCAAGAGAAAGCAGATCTGTTGGGGCTGCAGCTGTGATTCAATTCAACTCATAAGTGACAAGGAGCTCTATTGCCAGGGACTGAAGAAAAAACAGAAAAAAAATAAATCCCCTTTCCCCACTACTTCAAATGCTGCAACCTGGACACTGTGTTAACCTCTCCACACACTCTTCACAGCCAAAGCAGAAATGTTTCAGCTAATATACTTAATGCAAGATTGCTTGCAGTGCTGCTGCCTCCTGTTTTAGTTGAAGAAGGAATACAAAGAAATAGAAAACTTGCCCATTCCTCTCTCCTTCCCTACGAGTACACAAACCTCTAGGACACAGGCTTTGCCAGCAAAGGGAAAAGGCTCTAAGGGAGCGCCTTGGTGATACACTGGCAGCATGTTACTATGTCAATGATAATATTCATCTTCATGTGAAGGGACAGAAGGAAAAGCAAAATATTGAACCTAATTTCATACAGATGAAGTCCATTTTTAAATAAGTGTTATTTGTTAACCCTCAGTATTTTGGAGGGAAGTTGAAATATTTGAAGTAAAATTTGAAGTGAAGTCTCCAAATCCTATAAGATACCTTATGAACAACCTGTTTGGACAGTTTTTACTTTTAAAGTGTCTTGTCAGCACCAAACTGAAAGAGAGCAACTTGACTGCATTAAAATGTGTTTCACCTGGTCCTGAGGCCACTAAGCAAGTTTAACATGCAAGTCAGTCATGTTCCTTTAACACTTAAGACATAGTCTGTGTGAATTAGCCTGAGTTTTATTAGCATGCAATTAAAACCTCCTCGCACCATAGTCACCAATTCAGCAGCCTGTCCTGGTGCTCTCTACAAAGCCATTTAGATGTGGATTCAATCTATCAATTATTAACAACGGTCTTCAATTGATACATTATTTATAATTAGCTTTATGTTCTAGTAATCTCAACATCTTTATATAAGAAATAAGAGGACAAGAGAGGTACACAGCAGTCAGGCCTTCAACAATTTAGTCTCCTAGACACTACATACTACTTTAACACCTTTTAAAGACCATTCACACTGGCCGCCTTTGGTGGGTGGAGTATGCAATCTGTTATCTATCCTTTGTACATAAAAGACCCATCAACTTCCTATCCCCAGTTTCCTTTAAGCCTCTCTGATAATCTTAAGGGAGTTGAGCATCCAGCTCCCATCCAGGGTTCATAACAAAGTTAGCATGGGTTCACACCGAGCGTTGCCACAACGGCCCTCCCACTAGCACAAAACCCTCTCAGTCCAACGGTGCTTTCAACCCAGGCTTTCTGGTGAAATTCAGACAGTGACTACAGTCCAGGCTGTGCTTATACTTAGGCTAGTAACTCATCCGCTGTTTGGTAAGGATGGAGGCTAGGTCTACTTGAGCTCTGATGTCCCTCCAATGCCTTCCCATGATCCCACTTTTTCCCCCCACGTGCCCAGAAGGACAATTTATGGAGGACCCAGTAACTTGGGTCTGGGTGTTCACACCCACACTAGGGTAACCCTGGGGCTGATAACTCTACACTGAAGACACACCCTTTAAATCAAAGGGAGTTTGGCACCTCAACCCATTAGGTCATCTGAAAAATCCCAGTTTTGTTTACACATCTTTAGTACTGCCACTGACACGCTTTCAGAAACTTTATCTAGACTGAGATTCAACCTGTTAGCTAAAATGTTGTAATGAATGTGTAGAAACTCTCCTGTAGAAAGGACAATTTCTACAGTGCCAACCCCAAGTATCCTTAATTTCTATGATTCTGTTCCAAAAACCAGGAATCAGTCCCCGTCTGTCCCTGTCCCCCACAACACTCGGCAAATCAGATCATTTTAAAAATAATTAGAGTTTTAAAGGTGTGGTTTTATATGCTTCTGAGGATCATGTTTTCAAGCTCTCTCTCAAACTAGGAAAGCTAGAAATTTACTTTGAAATAAAAGAAGCTGGCAGCTTAGCTTCTTGTGTGACTCCACAAACTCAGGCTTAAAGAAAAAAAATACCAAATACTACAAGAGCTAATCACACCATTAACTGCATTATAACACATTAGCAGAGTAAGGTGAAGCCTAGAGGGAGATTAGGGTTCCTTTCTGACATGTGTTAACGTGCAATTTGCCTTGCACACACCAGTTTTAATTGTGTTAGCTAGAACACAAATGCTACTGTGTTCACGAATATCCTTTATCCCAGCCAAAGCAGGCCCAAAGTACAGAGTATTTCTGAGTTCCCTTAAGTCACAATGAGCTGCTCCCTGAGATGCCCCCATTCCACTCCTGTGTTCCCTAAGCTTCTGGTCCAGCTGAAATTAGAGTAATTCTGGCTACCCACTCCTTTTCATTTTCCTCGCGCAGAAGTCTGGCTGTCCCCTTAATTTTGTTAATCACAGCCTAAACGCTGTTCCAAAGTTTGGCTGTCGAATGTGCCTGTAGATGCCTCTGTTCTGCCCCGAATGCTGTCCTGCTTGTTCTGGCCGTTCTATCCACCATCAACCCCAAATGCACGACCTCTCCATTGCCCTATCTGACCTGAGAAGCCATAATCCCTTTTTGCACCTTTGTTCCTACTTGCATTGTTTTACACTGGTCTACACGGATGGCATAAGCCACTTACCTTACTATAATCCTAGTCATCAAAGTCAATCTGAATTTAATTTAGGAGGAAGGAGAAAACCACTTTCTCAGCCTTTTTCCTCCCCTTTACTGCATGCTGCTTCTTTGAGACTATTACTATGCAGAGACCTAGATCTAAATATACGGGTTTTAACATCCTGGCCCACTGGTCTTCCCCTTCTATCCTAATTTGCCACCATTTGCCCCTGTGCTTGAGAAATACCCTTTGCAAAGGAGATAAAAAACTGAAAGGGGTGGGATTTATTATTTAACAGCTCATCTTCAGCCAGCCCAGTTCCTTAACCATGCAAATACCTGATGCCCCTGCCATACTTGCTCACCTCATGCAGTAGTTGCCATATAGTGTAACACACATTTTCTTGTGCTACAAACCACCCAGTGGAACTAAACCACATTCAAATTTAGACTTGAAGAAAACCACTTGGGGCAGAAGCAGACTGCAGGGTGGCAGGGTCCAGGAGTATTTGTAAGGGTACAAGCAGTCCTTTGAAGGAGTGTTTCTCACTTGATGAGAGGGCACAACAGTCCTTTTTAGGGCTTGTCTCTACTAGAAAGTATTAATTAAAGCAAAAAGCTCCTAGCATGGGCATGGTCATACTAGTATAAAAGTACCCATACTAGTAGTTTATTCTGGCCTTGTCTACACTTAAAGGGTTTGTGCCAGATTTAAACCAGCAAAACCCTCCGAAGGGTGATGTTGCTTATACTTGCAAAATAGTTCTTTTACTAACATAACTTCAGCTGGCTCCCATTCCCTGAATGGAGTAAGTATTCTTTTGCTGGTATAACCATGTTTTCAGTAGGGCTTTTGCTGACAGAGTGATGTCAGTTGTAAGGTGATTTTTTCACATTCCTAGCAGATTTGCTGGCATAGCTGAGTCTGTCAACCGTAGACCAAGCCTCCAGCTTGGGAAGCAGAATAAACTATAGCAGCATTTCACCTCCCTTCTAGTAAAATATGCCTGCACTAGGGCTTTTACCACTATACAGTAAAATAATAGTACACCCTAGACTAAAGTTATGCTGGTAAAACTTTTTAGTGTAGACCAAGCCCGAGGTGCTGTCCTGATGGCACAGAGATGCTTTTTTCTATCTTGGCTTGATTCACGGTAGGAGAAAAAATGGGGTTTTTATCACGTTGGTTAACACTTGGTAAAATCCTACTATCGACAAAAAAGCGTGGCATTCTAGCATATGTTAACAGGTCAAAATGAGCCTTGGAAAAGAGTTTAGGGTTTACTTAAACTTGCTAAAATGAAGATGACATGCTTCCCTGCACATAGTAAAAAAAATCTACCTTTCATCCCGGGAAGGAAAAGCACATGGCTGAAACACTAGAAGCCAGATTCCCTGGCCAAGTTTTATCCTAGAAGCGGGGCCAAATGAATTGAAAATCTTTTTTTAAATCTGTGTACATGAGCTCAAATAGGCGTATTGTTTATCTAATTTAAAGAACTAGCAAAACGGAAGAAAACACCCCCTTGGCCATCAAGCCATGGCCTTCAAGTGCATGAGGAAAAGAAAGAGGTGTTCATGTTTTAACGAACCCTGAAGCAACCTACTTATCCCAAGTTATGGCACTGGGAAAGCAAATTATCCCACTCCTCACTGATCCTGATAATACCAGCCAGCAAATGTAAGTGAAAGAGGAGGCAGAACAGTGCAGACTAAAAGAACAGCAGATCATGTCACCTGCAAAAATGAAAAGGGGGGGAACTGAAAATCAACTACAAATTGATACCTTGGGAGCATTTCTTATTAAGCCCAGAGCTCCTCCCATTATCACTATGGGCCTACCACAGCATCCTCCCTCCAGCCTGGACCCAGTGAACAGGAAGCTCACTGGGGCCAGTTACAGCTGGCTCCCTTAATCTGCTAGGGAGTTAACAATACAAGACAGGGGCCTGCCTACAGAGATCTCCCAGCACCAGCTGGCTAAGGAGATGAGAGCAGGAATCAAAGCCAGGGCTGTGTGAGCGCCATGAGCCAGATTTTCAGAACTGCTCAGCGTGTTGAGTGCTCTCTATTGAAAATCTGCCCATCGGGGCCACATTGGGAGCTGGCAGGTGCTGAGATCTTTGGAAGGTCTGGCCCCAACTCTGGGTAGTGCACCCTGGGAAATCTGGCCCTACAGAGCTGTCTTGTCTTCTGTTCACCTTACAGGGGAAAAGCTGCATCTGCAGGAACAGGATTTTACAGATCAGACAGATATGGGAGGGGGAAAATGACAAAAAAAATCCATTATCGTGTCAAAAAAGAAAAGCTGCTTTCTTCAAAGCTGTGCATCTTCTACGCTGTGTAGCTAAGCACTGGGGCCTGGAAGAAAGTGCTTGGAATCACCTTGTTTTTACGCGCATCAAAATCACTCATCTGAGATGGAAAAACTGCAGAACCTGTTGGTAACGGTACACCGTAAAAGGCAGGCCACCAGCTTGTCATCACCAGACCTGAAAGAAACATGTTTTGACGAGCAGACCAGTGCAGACTTGCATAGATGTTGGGAGGGATGTACCTACTCCAGAGTCACTGTGGTTATGATGCAATCCAGATCACAGAGACCCTTAAGGACACAGATAGGGCATGTCCAGATGAGCAAACATGCGGTATGTGGCCCTGTCTTCAAGGCCACAAACTACTGCACATGCAGGTGGAAGATGTGCTGCTAATCAGCAGGTATTTTTGACACTGGAAGATCCTGGTGTTAAAAAACACCCACGCCAGAAAAAAGCAGCACGGTGCATGCGGTGACAGTGTACACCACCCAAAACCAGAGCCTGGCCGGCCAGAGCCACACTCCAGCTGCTAGCCAGGCCCTGCATACCTGGAGCCCAGCAAAGTTCACAGGACCCCAGGTAATGCTGCTAGGGCCAGCCAAGTTGCTGGCTCCCAACCTGGGGCAGCCTGTTATGCACCAGTGCAGGGGCATTTCCCAGGAACAACTAGCAGTGGCACAAATATGTGCAGCTTCTATCTGTCCCTGGGGAACCCACGTTCCTGCTTGTGGGGACATGGCCATAATGTTTTGAGGGCCTGGCATACTGCAACAGAACTCACCCCAAACTACTGTTTTAAAAGGTGCCCAAACCCCAGGTTGGATTCTTTGATCCATGGTAATATAAATGAGGACCACCACCACCAAATTCAATGGAGCTACACTAATTTAATATTGGGTAAGTCGAGGAGAATCAAGCCCCCAAACTTTAACCTTTATCATCCTAGTCACTTGAACCAAATTGAACTCATGCAAGCACTTGTTACCAGTAAAAATTATCAATAGAAGCAGCTGAGAGTCCAGCTATTCACTCACAGGATAGCTGATCAACTGGAAACTCAACCGCTCACTGGGATGCACAGTCTACTCGCCGCATCACAAAACTGAATGACTTGACACAAGATAACAATCACTGGACAAGAAGCTTGTCTTTAGGATCCTCCCCTCCCTAGCAGGTGTGAGCTGCAGGACAGGTTAAAGGCATTTTTATCTGGAATTAACAGATCATCAATAGCTCAAGACAATGGACAGGCTCATAAAAGCTGGTGTAGACACTTCCCACAGCTGTACCAGGTACACATTTGTTCCCTCCCCCCCACCCCCAAGGGCAGAGGTAGAAACACCTTCTATCCAGCACACTGAGCTCTGGATAAAGGAAGGGATTGACTCTTCTGACCATACAACATCATTCCCTAATGCTACCCAGTTTCTCTGTCAATTCATCTAGTCATAGAGACTGATCAAAGGATGCCAGTCTCTGCTTCACTATTTCAGCTGCTGAATATTTACACCAGAACTGCATCAGTTTTCCATATTCTGCTGTGAACTAAAGCTGCTGCAACCCTACTGACTTCAGTGTGTTTTCCTGGGGTACAAATGAGAGTGAAATCTGGTCTGTTAATTTCTTGGAACTGAGATGGGGTAGAAAAGCAAGAAAGGGCTGATCTGAAAGTCACCAAATAATTCATGATTCTTCCCTCCCATCAAATTCCACTGCCAGCATCCTTAGACCAAAGTTTCTCAATATCTCTTCAGAAAATTACATATGGAACAGACCTCAGCCAGACCCTTGGGAGATTTCCCCTAAAAATAGCATGTGTGTGTGCATATTTGTAAGACTAACCTGTGTGCTGAGAGTTGCTGTGTTAAGAATAGACCTCTGCCTTGGCTGCAACCACGCAGCACCAACTCAACACAGAGCTGGCAGATAAAAGGATGGAATTGCCCATAGGTTAATTCTTATGTCACACGGCATGATTAATACCACATCCCCCTGACAGGCATTGCTATACAAGAGCAATGGTAGTAGGATCAGGCCCTGAACTGCCGTTATGACTGAATCCAATACACAGCATCCTCCCTTGAGCAGAACTCCCACGGAAATCAAAGAGACTTCTGCCTACATAAAGAAATTCAGGATGTACCTTCAAAGTGCTATACAAAGATCTGCTGACATTTCCATCTGTGTAGCTCATCTCACTTGTAGCTGAAATTTCTCTGCCACCGCATAACATTTTGCATGCAAAATTTTTGAATAGCAAGCTGGGAAAGGTGACAGCCTATCCTCCTGTGTACCTGAAATGCAAGGTGCAGCCAACCTGTTGGAGGATGTTGATCATTAACTGCGCTCGGTAGCTATGGAGTTATCAGTATGCAACCGTTACGCGCATTTTGTTCACACATATACAGTGGCGTTCTTGGTCTGTGAAGGGTCTCCGCTCAACCTGTTGCAATCTACTGTTTAATCTGCATGTGGACGTACAAAAAGGTAACACATTCTGAAATGACGTTCAGAAAGCTGTAGCCTTTCATTCAGATGGCAAGCAAGCAAAAAGGCATCTCAGCTCTATGAGATGTTTATATTCTTTAATGGGATACCTTGAGCTTCATTTTATAACCTTTGGGGACACCTGGAGTTATGCATCATATGACTAATTGCCATTATGGGATCAGGGAAGTTGGCAAACACCATTTTCTTCAGGGATTTTTGCTCTGGATTAAATAATCCTTCACCCTCCAGAAATAGCTTGTTTCAAACTACTATATCCATGTGAACCTTGAGCAGAAATAAAAGCTTAGTGGCTGGAAGCTGTACAGTCCAACTGCACTGACAGATCTCTGAAAAGTTGCAGTGTACTCCACCTCCCACAGAAAGCATGTCCCAACCTCCTTTCCCTGATCAGCTTCACCCTGGGGTGGTTGCTGCACCCATTTCTGCCAAGTAGGCAAAAGGAAAGTGAAAGGAACACCAATGGATGCACACACAACCAACAGAGACCAGCCTGCAAAGGCAAGCTTCCTGTTAACCTCTGAAGTCCCTTGGTCCCAAAAAGTTGTTCTCACTAAAGGAAAATTTGCCTTCTCTCCTCCTGCAGCCCATTGTTCCCATGTCTGAGCGCAAGGTTTTAACTTCTGGTGGTTTTTTGGGAGATACTTTTCCTCTGCGTCGTTTAGAAACGACCTGTTTAATGAAAATGAATTTCCTTTGTAACACCTCCAACTTGCTTACTGGACTGAGATGAAAGAGGAGGTTTGGTTTTATATTTAAGTGTATCCCTCCAAAATTTCTCCTCCCTTGCTTGCTCCTGCGGACGTATAGCTAAGGGCAAGCAAAACTTGGGGGTATCCGAACCCCAAGGGCCTGCAAGTAGGATGCCCGCCAAAGGTTTTGGAAACATCTGAAGCCCCAGGTACAGGTGGAGGATGTTTGCCGGTAGTAGGGCCATTGGACCCTTGGATATGGAATTAATTTTGCCTAATTTGGCTTCAGATACAAATTAAAAAAAAAAATTGGCCTTGGATACAAATTAAAAAAAAAAAAAATCCCTCCAAAATGTCAAGGTGCCTTGTAAGAAGGGTAAATGAGGCAGTAGCTAAGCATCACTGCCTGATTAACAAGTCTGATAAGGCACTCAGTGGTTACCTTGAGGAAGAAGGGAAACATGAGGCTGATTTTGGGGGGGAGGGGAAGGAGGCAGAAGAGGACTGGCACAAAACCCTCCCACCTACTCGTTGGCAATATTGACCTGCCAGTCCCAGGCGGCTGCTGGCGTTCGGGCTGTCCCTGACCGCGTGGGGAGCGGGGACGGTCAGCGGATATGACTGCTCCCCACCGCCATGCAGGTCTCCGCTCCCAGCAGCGAACGGGACACATCCATCCTTCTTCCACCTTGAGTGCGAGGCCCCGAACCCGGCAGGCGGGCGGGCATCCCCCACGATGCTCTGGCCCCATGCATGGAGCCCAGTGGAAACACAATCACCTCCAAACCAGCAGTCCCCAAATGGGCTCGCAACATCGGCAGATGGCAGCACGGGCACGGGGGTTGGGGAGGGGGCCTTGCTGAGGACGTGGCACCAGAATCAGGCCAAGAATGGGAAGTACTAGCCTAGACCTGGCTGCAAGCGAGAGGGGAAGAGGGGGCGAGAAAAAACCCTGGTCACATCCCAGCGCCCAGTCCGACACACATCACGTGTGGCTCGTGGCATGCCTGCAACCATGTGGCGCCCAGGCCAGGGAGCTGGGCAGGGACGTAGGAGGGCAGCCCCGCACCCTGGATAGCTCATGGCCAGCCCCAGCCCGGGCCCGGGCCCCTGCATGGCTCGTCCCTCGCACGTGGGAGGGACCCGGCAGCCTGCATGGCTCATGCCAGCCGGCGAGCCCCGGACCCTGCATGGGCCAACAGGGCGCGCTGCCCCCGCCCCTCGCTAGGGGGCGCCCGGGCCCCTCTCCGGCTCGGCTGGGCTCGCCTGCACCCGGGGGAACCCCGGAACCTGCATGCGAGGGCTCCCGGCGCGCGCCCCGGCCCCGGCATGGCCCATACCACTGGGCAGCCGCAGAGGGGTGTGAGTTATACAGAGTCCCGGGCCCCCCCCCGCGCGCACAATGGCAGGAGCGCCCGCATTCTTCCCCAGAGGAGTTGGACTGAACCACAGCGCGGGGGGGCGCGCCCCGCTTCCCGGCGCACACGGAACCTGCCGGGCCCAGGGCGATACCACTGCGCGCTCCCCCATCTTTCTCCCCCGCCCGGGGTAGATGGACGCCGCCGCTCTCACTCACCTCGGCATCCACTGTGGCCATGGCCGGAGCCCCGGAGCGTAGCCCCGCCCCTCGGCGGCTCCTCGCGCCTGTTCCTCCCCCTGCTTCCCCTCATTCTTCTCAATGGAGAGGCACCCGCGGCGCCTGCGCATGCGCGTGGGGTCATGGCGGCGCCCGGTGCGCCTCGCTGTCCGTACAGTGTCATGGCAGGGCCCAGCAGCCGCGGTCCGTACGGCGAGGAGCACGTGCCGCTGCTGCGGGGGGAGGGGAACCAGGATCCTGGGCCAGGTTGGATGCAGACAGATGGAGCTCAGAGGCATTTGGAGGGCTTCTGTGGAATTGCGCACGTACACACATGCACACGCACACACCAATTCTCAAGCAAAGTGCTGCAGCACCCTGGGGTGCCTGGAGATCTTGTCAAGAGTGCCCCAGGATGCTGCGCCACTTAGCACAGTTAGGAGGCAAAGACGAGTCACGAACTCAGCCCAGAGATTTCAAGGAGCCCACAGTGTTAAATACATCCTGACTGGCCTGGAGGCCATTGCAGAAGGAAACCTGCTCTTGCTATTTTTCCAAGGTCAATAAACAAATGCAAATAAGAGCTGGGATTTTCCCAAGGAGCACTTCTAGTTTAAGGAAGGGTGCTTGAGTCTAAAAAGGTTGAGAACCACCGCTGCATACATCCTGGGTGCGTCGTGCCGTGTTCACAGAGTCACAGAAGTATAGGCCTGGAAGGGACCTCGGGAGATCATCGGGTCCAGCCCCCCTGCTCTGCAGACTGCTGGCGTCAAAGAACCCCAGCAAGGTGTGTGTCCAGTCTCTTTTTGCAGATCCTCGGAGTAGGTACTTGCGCCACCCTCGCTGCTGTGGAGCAGACTAACGGCACAGTGAAGCATCAGTGTCTACACATGCACCAGTATTAGGATGCAGTAAACTAATTAACTCTGCCGTAGGATAGTACTGTCTCCAACGTCTTACGGTGGAGTACGTAACTGCACTGAAATGCACGTGTAGATGGTGACTGAGTAAGGGACCAGGCTTCTGCCTGCAACCTACCCACACAGCCCCACAGGTTCTGCACCCTCATGCCCCAGTCAGTCCTTTCACAGCCTGACACTGCCCCCCATGACCCTCCCCTGTACCCCCTGCCAGCCCAGGCATGCTCCGCCCTGCCTCAAATTGCTGCCGTCCTGGACACACGTGTAGATGCTGCACCCAGGAGCAGTTCACTCCAGGTCAAAGTTTATTTCTTCACCTTAATTATACGTGTAAATAAACCCACTGGTGATTGATTATATTATGCCCTTCATCCTGCTGCATCCCAAAACACTTAGAAACTATCCAGGAAAAGCAGCTCCCTCTGGGATGGCAGGAAGCCACAGCGAGACTGTTGTGCAATGGGCAGAAAGAGCACTGTAGCCAGCCGCTCCCTCGTGAGATCTTCCATGCTCTGAATAATCAAAAGAGCAGAGGAAACCTAGACTATATCAGTTGCTGAAGACATTTATAGGCCATGTGCTACAGCTACAGTGGAGAGCACTAAGCAGTTGTGCCTCTTCTGATCCTTTCTGACAGTCTCCAGGCAAATCACATTAGCTTTTCTTTTCATACAAAGATGGCAAGTCTTTGTTGTTTAATCATGAAGCAATTACTGCTCTGATTCGAGTTCTGGATGCTTGCTACTGCTGCTTTGCCTGCGAGCACCACAGAGCAGCCTGGGCCAAGATTTTTGGTTCGGGCTCCCAGATCTGTACTTCGGTTCTTCATTGAGTGGACTCTCTTCAGAAGTGGTGAGTAGTCAGCAGCTTCCCACTGAAGTCAAGGATGGTATAAAATATAGAAGGAAGCAGCTAGAAAACTGAAACCAAGAGAATGTGCAGAATCATAGTGCACATTCATAGGTTTACTATTTTTTCAAAATCCTAAATGTCGATTCCTATGGTTTTGTCACAGGGCTTCCACACACAGTAGAATTTTAGTATTCAGTGGGTAGGGGGTTGATTCATGTTAAAACTAAACAATTACATTTAATGCCTGAAGCCTATAACAAGCAAATATTTACATTTTCATCCTAAAACTCAGAATATTCCCTCGATAAAGTAGAGAACATTGTGATATGTGCTGGGGTGGAAAGATCCATTCATTCTTAACCAAAAAGAAATGTTAATCCATACCTAACTACGGTCTCCACAATTTAAAAAAAGCATATTAGGATTCCCTACTGTTAGCCATTGCTTTGGCTGAGGATGCTCAAAAGAGTGTACGAGTGGCCGCTGAAAAACCTAACACCCATTAAAACCTCTCTTAGGGTTCAGCATTCCTTCTTCCTTTTGTCAAAGGCTCAGAGGATTTATCCTTTGCAACATTACCTCAGCTTTCTACCTCCCCCACATTTTTTATAGAGTGGGTGAAATGTGTTAATAGCCTTTCTTAAATAAAGATTAACTACTTGAGTAAAAACAAAATCACACCATATAGGGGCTGACTAGGTTTTGTAAAAGATTTTACATCAGCCTTTGTTATCTTTTTCAAAACGTGGAAGGCCACAATCACTGCCTCACTCTGGGAGTACCTGAAAGGAATCCCCTAATACACAGGATTGTAAATCCACTAATGTGAAACAATTAACTCTTTTACAAGCCTTGACAAAAACAAAGACAAAGAAGAAGATACTTCAGGCTCTGTACGTAGGGGGATAAATACCATCAAACTTAACAATTGTAATGGCTCATTGGATCTAATCCTGATCTTACACCAGTATAAATCAAGCATTAGCTCATTTAAAATCGGTGGGGTAACATCAATGAAAAGCAATTAGAACCAATCTGATGACTCATTTGGAGGATCCCATCCCTGATCTATTAGAACCCCCAACACCCATTAGCTTTAATTTACAAAGTAAATCAGCTCCCTAAGGGAACAATTCTTCCTTCCTTTGCCCCACACTGTGATTTATTTCCTAGAGCCACATGCCCCTTGGGGTTATGGCAGTGTGTACTACTCAGAGAAAGTCCAGAGGCTGGCAGTATTGAATGGCTGAGGATGAGCTTTTCCATGTATTATTAATTCATAGTGTAGTAGTGCAGGGCTTAGGAACTGTAGTCACAGACACAATTTTGCTAGGTGCTGTACAAACCCACAACTAACTCTTTGCCTTATCTGTGCATTCTCCTTTCACACACAGGCAGCTTGTCCTTCGGCCATAATAACTCTTTTCTTTGTGTTAGCCTCACTGGCCATGTTCAGACAAGCACAGATGTTTGGTTCCCCAGGGACAACTAGCAGCGGGACACCTTGTGCTACTGCTAGTAGTCCCCGGGGAGCTCTTTGGTGTGGGGTGGGTTACCCCAGGGGTAGGGGAGGCTGGGGTCAGCACAGTTGCTGGCCCCAGCAGCTTTATCTGGCGGGTAGGGAAGCTGCAGCTGTGTTGCTCCTGCAGCTTGGAGCCTGGCCAGCTGCTGGAGTGTGGCTCTGGCCAGCCAGGCTCCAGTTTTGGGCAGCATGCCATGTCCCTATGTACACCACCCTTCTTTTTTTCTGCACAGGTTTTTTTGACCCCTAGATCTCCAGGGGTCAGGCCGCCCCGCCCCCCAAGCTGCAAGGTAGCAGTGCGGGAAATGCCTGAATGTGCATTATGGCTTGTCCGGACGCGGACGTTCTTTCCATTTTAACAAGCAACAACATACCAATACATATCACATACCACTTACCACTACAACCACATCATACCATCCCAGGAGCCACTAACCTCCAGTCCTGAGCAGAACCTATGGTTTCAAAACCCTAGTGTTTGTTCCCCTAAATTTGAGGGTCTTTGGATTTAGAGCATTAGTTTGGTACATGATAAAGGAACAGACTGCAGAATTCTGGGTTGTGGCTTGGAACTGCAACTTCCTACCTCGCCCCACCCCAGCATCCAGGGCTTGGAAGGGGCCCATCTTTGTTGAGCATCTCATCTTCCATTCAGGCTCTTCACAGCTGGGTAGAGGAATGAGCTGGTACCTTCCACTATGTCAGCTGCCATTCTGTCACCCAGCTGATGTGAAACAAGGATGTTGAGGCTAGCCGTCACGGAAGAATGCCGTCTTCTTTTCCTTCCTTTTTATGAGGCCATCTGGTCGCCCTGAAATCTAACTGTACCGAGAGGACCTTGAAAGCAAGCAGTTTATCACCTATGGGCCTTTTTGTCCCTTTCCCCTAAGAAACTATTCTGACAGTCATTGTCTCTGGTGGGGAAAGGCAACATCTCCTTAAGGCAGCAGGTGTTTACACGGCAGATCTCGCCTTACCCAAGACAGGGAGTCTTTGAGCATGGCTTGCAAAGTGCTTCCACAGAGTTTACACAGAAATTACAATTGTTTAACTAAAGTTGTGATGTTAAATGGATTCAGTGAATCTGGTACAATTTAGCATGCAAACCAGGTCTGAGAGACAGAGGAGCAGATTCTGCTCCTGGCAATGTCTGAGCAAGTCTGGAGTAAATCACTGTCTTGAGTGGAGAGCTTGTAGGCTTACATCAGACTTGAGGGCAGAAATGTTACCATATTTTTCCAACTAAAGTAACTTGTCAGGTCCCTCTGGCATTTAGCTATGTTCTGGCACCAAAAGAAGCAGACACGTTCATTTGTAAATATGAAGGAAGTGAACACAAAGACCAGAAAGATTATGCGCCTCTTTGGAGTCTAACTCAACCATCAACCATAAGCTCTTGTAGTTTGTGCCACATGAACTGAATTTTCCAGGTTTTCAGTTCAGAAGAGAGTTGTTTAATCCCAATTTAACCAAATACCCAAGGTAGACTTTTATTCCATGTGAAATCTTATGCTGAGATTAAAGATCAAGGGACATGCAGGCAGATTTTTAGAATAATTTTCTAGTTTGAGGTGCTGTAATTTTGAGGTTTCCAAATGGAGACCGTTCACACTGTATGTTCGAAGGTGCAGAAAAATCATAGAGCACTTTTACATGCGCTTCAGGGCTTGGGTTGTGCCTTAATTGCAGCGGGTCTGAGAGCCACTCTAATTAAAGCACCACAGCATTTTGTGCATCAGTATCCCCACGCTTCAAAATGGCAGCGAGGGCTCTTGAAACAACTTGTTTGCAGCACCCCCACTGCCATTTAAGTGTGGGGACACTGATACACGTGACATGGAGGCTGGCTAACTGCTACGCTCCAGCAAACTCGATTAACTAATTATGCAGCACATCTAGGCACCCATAGAAATCCTAAGACATACCCTTGAAAAACAAAGGGTATTCAAGAAGAGGCACACAGAGATACACAGACACACTGTTCCAAAACAGCTACAGTTGAGTCCACTGCTTTTTTGCAGAGTTCAGTCCAAGTTTGGTGTTGCAGGAAGCAGAGTTACACGAGTAGCCAAAGCAGCAACAGGTCTGTTTTTAAGAGGCTGCAGCCATTTCTTGCACCAAAAAATTCTGCATGCATCAGGTCTGGGTGATGCAGACAGAGGACAGAAGTCAGTGTCTGGGTGACCCAGTCAGAGATCATCCGTACTTCTAGAAGAGGAAGTAAGTACAAGAATAGTCTGGGAATGAAGATGCCTCTGAGTTCTGCACCTGCCTGAATACTGCTGCAGTCTTTCCACTTCTGATTCTGCTGCATGGTACTAAACCCCTTCATATGGTGTTTCTCAAAGCCCCAAGGCAACTCTAGAGCCTTCTAGGAGCAAAGGCAAAGGCAGGTAAGGGGGAAACAAGGGTATTTTGCTCTTGCCTCATCGTTTCTATGCAAGACTCAGCAAAAGACAAGCTGTCTATGGACTACTACCAACTCACCACTGAACATTAAAGAGCTGGAGCTGCTTCCACTGTGTCTTGAGTAGAAATGAGTCTACCAGAAAGATATGATCCAGATGCCCATTTCACAAGTCTAAGATGTGCCAGTCAAAATGCAAATGCTGAACAGTCCTCAGATTAAACTTTTCAACAGAACAACTTCCTGTGCATCTCTGGCCCACCAGACAATCACAGACCATCTCACCAACATTAGCTGATGATTCAGTTTCCTGCAGGAAGAGAGACTTTAACACTAGTTTTGGACGGGTCAACTGAGGCACAGGCAACTTGAGTGACCTAGCTAAGATAACATAATCGCCTTATTCCAACCTCCTGCTCTAAACCCTGTATCTACAGGTATTTACATCCATACCCAGAGCTGAACAGCTCTGTTCTGCTATGGGTGGGGGCTGCCATGTGTTTGGCAAAGACAACCCTAAAGATAAAATCACTCCCCTAACCCTAGGCTGACAGACGGCACTCATTCCAGCCATCAGCCTTTTCAGGGCAGGTCTCCATCCAGCTTCCAGCCTGCAGCCCAACTAGGGGCTATTTCCAGGCTGTGGTACCTATTGAAGGCTCAGATCAAGAGTAGTGGCTTCTTAACCCAGCAGGGAAAATACCATATATCTGTGTCCAAGAAGGCAGTTTTCCTGAACCACTTTGCAGGAGAAACTGCTCTTCTGGAATGGCTCAGTACCTGCCAAGGTACAGCGGCTTTAAGCCCAGTTTATGGAAATGGGAGTCTCCTCCCTTGCTTGCTCCGACGGCCTTATGGCTAAGGGCAAGCAAAACTCGGGGGCATCCGAACCCCAAGGCTTCAGGCTTGGGCCTGCGAGTAGGATGCCTGCCAAAGGTTTTGAATCCCCAGGTGCGGGTGGAGGATGTTTGCCGGTAGTAGAGCCACTTATGGTTCTAGACTCTTGGATTTGGAATTAGTTTTGGCTGATTTGGCCTCAGATACAAGTTTAAAAAATAAAATAAAATTTCTAGGCTGTGGTAGAGTTTCCTTCTCTGTCTGGAAACTGCTCAGCCAGCACCACTGAGGAAGGTACTTAGCCTTGGCTCAAAAAGATACTTCAGTAAGAATCCTATTGCTCGGAAAATGCAGTGGTTGCACCAGAAAGCAGGTGTACCCCCCTGTGCCCCACCCTGGGGAAGATAACTTGGAGCCCTTTTTGCCTCCTGTTGCAAATCAGCAGCTTTAAGTACTGTCTCTAGAGCCACAAGATCATCTAGCTCAGTCCAAGCCCTTGGCTCCAGCATGGGGTTGTAACATGGAATTAGCTATTGCTGCCTCCACTGATCGTGCTCTGGGGCTGGGCTTACGCCCATTCCCCCTCAAACCAACCCTTTTCCAAGGGGCATAGTATGAAGACAGAGAAGGCTGCTTGCAAATCCCACTTCACACCGTGTGGGGTTTTGCATTGTGTGGGGGCAATTCCCCCAGAAATGCAATGTCTCCAGGGCTTGCCATATAACAACTTTGCTGAAACATGGAGAAATCCCCACGAAAAGCGGTGAAGGGAGAAGGAAATAAAAAGCTGGCCATGGAGCCCTGGCCAGACACAAGACGCACAAAAGCAGAAGGCCACAGGCCTGCAGGCCCCAGCCTAACTAGGCCACGGAGCCCCATGGAGGAGGATGAAGAGGGATGCGAGGCAGGCTGCTGCCACCCCATGGCAAGATGACAGAACAAGCCGGGAAGGCTGCAGTCAAAATAAAAGTCCCTCCCACCCTCCCTCGCCGACATGTATTGCAAGAGCAGAGCAGGACAAGCCCAAGCCCTCGAGAGCAGGGACGCGGCACCCCAGCTCTGCTACGGGGACCGCAGCGAGGAACCACCCCAGTGGGCTCCCACGAAGAAGGAGGTGCTCCAGGACAAGTGGGGGGAAGGGCATGGAGGGGATCAATACACAACACTACACATCTCTGGGATCCAAAAGCCAAAGGGCAAGGGGAAGCGGTGCTTTGTGCTTATTGAACAGGGTCCCTTGTAAAGGCTACTCATGGGTAGGGTTTTTTAAAACCTCCTTGCGGCCTGGCTGCGTGGCTGGGGATGTCTTGCGCTCTGCTGAGCCCCTAGAGGACAGCCAGCTTCCCAACACAGCACAACCAAGGCCTTTTGTTCTCAGAAAGGAGGACATGGAGCCTTAATTACCTGCGAGCTGTCAGTTCAACCTTTGCTACAAGACAAGGGGGAGAGGGGAGGAGAGGAGGAGGGAGGCCGGCTCGAGAAACAGAACAAAACAAAAAAAAATATCAATGCAAATTGAGCCTAAAGATGGAGCATGCCCTGCATGCCCAATATCCAGGACTGCTGGGTCCATCTGGTTAGGATCCTGACAAGCTGTTTACAGTTTCTTCCCTAAATAAGCTTTCATGGGACCACGTGAGAGTTAAGGGAGACAACAATAAAATCATCTAAATTGAAGGGTGAGTTAACCAGAAAGACAATTTAGCTGCTTAGATCAGAAATAGCAACTTCTATAACAACTTTGATTTTTGCTGCATCTCCTCCAAAAGAAGACAGAGAGCAAGCTGGAACCGCCTCTTGCCAAAGTCTATATGAGTTTTGTTCTCAGCTTCAACAGAAACCAAACCCAACTCTATGTTCTGCAAATATTTTACGCCCCTTCCTGGCTGGCGCTGGTAATCACAAATTAGACATTCTTTGTTATCTGTTACCGGATGCAAAGCAAATTTCTCTCCTCCATCCAGTATGCTCCGTTCATCAGCAGAGCTGGTAGGTATATGACACAAGACCTTAGGACAGCAGAGTCCTGCATGGCACCCTGGTTGTCCCCTTGATGTTATGTGGGCCAAAAAGGACTTTGCCATTCCCGTTCCCTTCTGCTATGCACCAGACGAGCCTTCTGGATCGCTGAGACCATTTGCTGCAGAAAAAGCCTACACCAGTAGTAGCAGGCATGTGTTTAGAGTTGATCAGCCTTCTCCAGGGAGGCAAGTCTGTTTCTCTTTTTCAAACACCAGAAAATAGAAGTCTTAATTTTCCCCCTAACAGCTCCTCCACACTTAAATTTATCTGGAGTTTTCTGCTAGGCTTCCAGCAGCCCTACCTTATTTACAAGAAACCCATGTTTTCCTCTGATCTTCTCTCCCTCTGCTCCTCTCTCTCACTTCACTTTGGATTTGTTACTAAGAGAAATGATGAGATCACCCAGATTTAGACAAGGAACTTGAGTGAAGGCTTCTACGGTCTTTTCTCAACTTTGCCACTGTACAACTGCAGAGATACAAGCACGTTTTTTAAGGCTAGTTTTCTAAGTACTTTGCTTCCATGGCTGGAGGTCAGCTGTTCAGAAGAACTCCATTTCTATTTAAGCAGCAAAGGAAGGGCCAGATTTTTGAGCTCAGTCCCATCTTTGTTCCCTTCTATTATGGGTACTACCTCCTTGGTGCTTACAGTGGGCTTGTACAGGTCCCATATCTAAGCGGGGGTCTTTGAGTACCCCTGTAACTCAAACAAAAAGTATGTAGTTAAATATTGTGTTTTAGGCACCTGTATGAATACCTTTTTTTTAATTTTTTATTTATTTTATTAATATTTTATTTTTTATTATTGAAACTCAATTAGGAGGGACCATTCAAACTTTGCGTCACACGCTATGCAAGTATATCAAGAGATTGTTGGTATTAGCGATGTAAAGGAAAAGAAAGGCAAGCTCTTGGGCCATACAACAGATTGAGGCAGTTTTTAAAACTTGGGGCCTCAGCTGCCACCTTGTCCTTCTAGTGTAGCATCCTCCCCCAGAGCTGCATTAAGACTTATACTGGAGGGCTTCTGAAAACAGACTGTTTACACAGCTGGTGTGAAAGCAAGTGGGAAGAAGCCTATATTTTATTAGCTATTTGTACTGTGCCTAGTGCATGGGGCACCAGTCACAGAGTTCAGATGCTGCTGTATTAGAGCAACATAGATCTGCATCTTCCTAAAACAGTGTTGTTCTAGCCAAGAACCTCAGCTAACCTATTTCTTACCCCCTGGGTCAGGGGAATTGTCAGGTCCTCATTGCTTCCCCCTCCGCTCAGAGACATGGAACAAGTTCAGTCGCAAGGCTTTACATTGATTTCCACACCAAAACCACACACCTGCCCACATGGTTTGGCAGCTCTTTGCTCAATAAGCCTGGGTGACCTCTGTTGTGTGTGTGAATTAAGCTGAGTTTCCCCTCAGGAAAAGCAACTCCTCTCACCTGCTGAGTCTGAGGGTAGAGGGCAGGAATGTCACTGTTCTTGGCTCCCAAGCACAGATACAATTAAGGAAAGATCCAACCACGATTTGGAAAGAGGTGTTGCATTGGCGAGGGCCAAGTCAGTTTAGGATGCTTGTGGCAGCTGCTAGAGCTTTGCACTCTTAACTCTGGTATTTTTCCCCCCTTCTCAGTCTTCTCTAATATGAGCACAATCATTTACTGACCAGAAACAAGCTCCATCTCTTAAAGCCCTTTGGTGAGGGGCCCAACTCCAGCAAGGACAACTAAAGGACCTTCCATTTTGTACAGACTTCTCATTTTACATTAATCTCCAAAGGGAAGCCAGCCAGTGTTTGACAAAGCAGGCCGCACCAACTGGTTGGCCTTAATCCTTCAAATTGTTCTGCACAAACAGGTCCCTGCATTTACACAGCATGTTGTTGACTTCCAGGCAAGGGCAGAGGCCTGTGTATATAGTATAGCCTAGGAGAGCAAGTCTTCACTTCCTACAGGTCTTCCAACACTGCAAGGATTTCAGTAAGCAACTTGTTCATGGAAAGCCAGTTTGACTGACCGGCAAACTCTGCCCTGTAGACTCATCTGTCTCTAGTCCCCCTATTCCACACTCTGAGATGCCTCAGGTCACCTAGGGGAAAAAGGCTTTTTCTTTCTAAAATGCCAGTCTTCAGATTTTGCAGGTTTTGAAAGCAACATGTTGCTTTCTCAGTCCTTCGCTGCTTAGCACAGCTCTTATCCCGTCTTGCTGCTTCCTGTTCCATGCACAGCAAAACACAGCCCCATGCTGCCAGCTCCAGTTGGTGTTGCTGAAGGAACAAACGCATCTTGTAAAATCAGCCTCCCATATTCATTTTAAAGGCAGGAGCTGAGAGTCTGAAGGAGATGCTGAGCAAAGCATGAGGAAAACTAGCAGAGGTTCGTCCTTATTTTGCCACAGAAAGCAGAGGCTATATTCTCCCTCTCTGTATAGATCAGAAGCAAAAAGCCACTTTTAATGTCTCCTGCATGACTCTACATGGTTGTGACTTGCTGTCACAGGAAGGTCATAGCCTCTTCCTAGGTCACCAGCTTTTTTTTTTTTTTTTTGTGGGGGGGGGGGGGTGCTAAGAGGATGTGCCACAGCAGCCACGTCTACATGAGTGGTGGATCATGTAGTTCTTACTGCGCAGTACCGAAGCTGCACCTTTTTGATGCTACTGCACAGTAACTTGTTGCTACTGCACAGTAGCTTGCTGTGCATCACTGTTAGTGCCGCCAATGCTACTGTGCAGTAGCATCTCATGTAGACGCACCCAGTATGAACACTCTGCATGGTTGTTAAGCCCCTCAAAATGAAATTTAGTTGGGGAAAAAGTCTCTCATTAGCTCTAGTTACAAGTTAGAAAAATGGTTTTCAAGCTTGTTAGATTCAAGGCACTTCTCAAAAGATGCCAGATTTTAGTTTTCACTCACCTCTTGACTAGCAGAAAAAGAGCAATTCTTCTGTTTCAAAGAACTCAGGAGTTTGAACCAGCATTTGATAGTGCTTCCAACGTGGAAAGCTACACACTTCATCCCACCTAGGAGAGGGCAACTTGGAAGTTGACACATTACCATGAGCCAAACATTCTTTTACAAAACAAGAATTTTATTTTCACTTGAAATTCGAACAGACATTTGTGGGTTGCAATCATTTATTTTTTTTAAACTATATAGTAAGTGTGCAGAAGTGTTTTACTGTACAGAACCATCAGAAATATTGTATAAAACAGAAGCGTAGAAAGAATTACAAGAGTACAATGTTAAAAGCCACAAGTACTTGGATTACAGAGGACACGAGCGTATTTTGAATGGAAGTGGTGGTGGTGGGGGATAGTACCCCCCAAAACTCCTTCTCAATCCTGCAGAGAAATACAGTCTATTAAAATACATCTCATGTTCCAGATGGAGCTAGAAGCTCAGAGAACAACACCCCCCTTCCCATCACTAGTACAAGAACATGATAAAGAAAACAATGTGCTGGAACTTCAGTGTAATAAAACTCCTTTTTAGAGAAAACACCATGTCCAGAAAGGGAGGAGGAAGAAAAGCAGAATTCCTCCTCCCCTGTTCAAAGAAAAAAAGGAAAGAAAAAAAATGCTCAGATTATATTCTCAAACCCTGTTTTTTCTTTTCTAGTGGCTTCAGGCCATGAGATAACATTAATGGAACATCTGGCCATCACGTAAAGCAACTATAGTTCAAGTAGACAAAGGGAGGAGGCAAGGTAGTTTCAAATGTATTTGACTGCTCACCACGTGTGTGCATTAACTAATAACTCCATCAAAGAAGTAAAAACTGATCTGCAAGATGAGGAGCTCTCCCTCCTCCCCCACTTTCCACTCCTCCATCTCACATGTGCAATGAAATGACAAGTTCCAAAAACAGTGTTTAGTGGAATAAACAACACTGAAGACCAGAAAAATGGAGGCTCCACATTTGGACAGCAGGACAAGGACAAACAGAAAGATAACAGATTAAGAAAAAAAAGGAACAAAATATTTTTGGTGTTGGCCATTAAATGCTCAATATGGAAACAATTAGCTTGCAAATTCAATCACATCCCCTACTCCTCCCCCCTCCTCTTTAAACACACTACCACCCATTATTTTAAGACATTTGGGTCTAGGAATTTAAATGAATCCCTATGTACTTGTGCCATTCTTTGGACAGGAAAGGCTTCTTCCCCTTTTCCATAATAGGATACACTGAGGACCATTTGTGCAGGGGTTTGGATTAGATGGGATTGGTAGAGGACATCCAGAATGAAAACCAGTGTAATACAGGAAAGACCTCCTCCCCACTTACGTGCCTATTTAAGTTTGTGACACATACTGTCACAGGAAGTCAAGGCTATAAGTTTTAGTAGGATTTACTTCATTATCTATATCTATAATGTTTACCTACAGTTCTAGAAGTGAGAGTGTTTGAAAACCAAAAAACCCCCAAACAAACAGGTTCAGGAAAGAATGATACAAACCCTTCCGCCTCCTGGCATGAGCTAGCTGTGGTGGAAGTTAGGACGAAGCTTTCCTCCCACTTGTTTCCCTAGGATCAGATTATCCCAAGTATCCCTGATGCAGGGCTTCTTGTTCTATCTTCTTGCATCATTTGTTAGAGATGTAGGACAAAGAGACCACACATCTGACATGACCTGGTAATTCCTTTGCATGCTAAACCGAGCAGCTACCAACGAACACTCTAGACGAGGCTGGGAGATGTCCTCCAATGGAAACGGATGGGAGGAGGATTGAGTTGTACCAGAGACAGTGAAAGTGTTACCATTTCATGTCAATGGAGCAAGCCCTGGCCCTTGGCAATTTTAAACTAAACACCACAGAACACACCTGGAAGCAAGCTCTTTTCTCTTACAAGGGAAACCCTCCAGGCTCACAGGACTGGTTAGCTGGCAGTTGCCTAGCAGGGACATCCAGCACAGCAAGGCATAGGGAATGTGTAGGGGGGCATACGCCCCCTCCCGACAGCAAGCACTCCAGCTGGTAGGGAGGCACAGAGAGAGTGCTTGTGCCCCCCCTAAACTTGGCTCTGCCACCATGCCACATGCAGAAGTGCCAGTGTGCTTGGTGAGCAACCACTGGGGGACCCCTCCCCCCCCCACTTGCCAGCTGGTTGCTGGGGGATCCCCTTCCCCCCTCCTGCTCATGCCTCCCTCCAGTCTCGGGAGGCACCAGTCACCCATGGAACAAGGATTCCCGTACTGATGTTCACAAGAGGTTTCTGGCCTTCCTGGCAGCAGCTATAAAGGTCAGATTCCACAGTCCTCCCCTCCCATATAGCTTGCAAAAGGCAGGGAGTGCTCAGAAAGGGGGAATGACAAGCAGCACAGAGCCGTAGGCCGCTTAGTTTCAACTGTGCGAGTGGAGAGTTTAAAAGCAACAGCATTTAAAGAGAGTCAACATCCAGCAGGAAACAGCTTGGGCAGGCAGGCTCAAGCACTCTGCAGCTAAAGCTTAAGCATGGAGCACTGTCAAAGGCTGCTGTGCTGGATGCTAAATACAGACATGAGCTTGCATTAGTTCATGTTAGCAGGAGGACAAGGAGGGCATGCCTAGAGCACCACTGTTCACTGCTATGGAGGCTCCTTGACCCAAGTTCAAGTCTCTGCTTTTCACTAGGAACACAGAGGTGCTCCTCCCAGAATGCATCACAAATCCATTGAGCATCACAGCCAAAAGAACAGGAAACCCATTTGGCAGGATCTACAGTGGACCACACCTGCAGGGATACCCTCAGAGATCAGCACCCAGTTGGTGGTTGCAGCCATCTTCCAAGTGCCAGGGTGCCAGCCTCAAGACATTTGTGAGATTTTTAGTGCCATTGACTGATGTCTGCAGACTGTCACCTCTGCCAACATGCACATAGAAATCCTTGCCTAGTGAACAGTCAACACCCCCCCCC